>NW_022436971.1:13293549-13732318 GCF_009761245.1 Sapajus apella
GCCCAGGCTGGAGTGCAACGGAGTGATCTCGGCTCACTGCAACCTCTGCCTCCTGGGTTCAAGTGATTCTCCTGCCTCAGCTTCCCAAGTAGCTGGGATTGTGGGTGTCCACCACCACACCCAGCTAATTTTTGTATTTTTAGTAGAGATGGGATTTCACCATGTTGCCCAGGCTGGTTTTGAACTCCTGACTTCAGGTGATCCACCTGCCTCAGCCTCTCAAAGTGTTGGGATTACAGGTGTGAGCCACTGCACATGGCCAGATATTTTTCTTTAAGATTATGAATCTCTATTGAGAATTTGTACCCTCACTTGAGAACCTCACCAACCATCATGCAGCTGGGCCACAGTGCAGCTCTTGTCTCTACCCACATGCCTTTCCCCACTCCCTTTTCCACCCTGAGAAATACTCTGGGCACAGAGCTCTTGTTCCTCTTCCTCTTCCAGAAATCTATGTTTCTATAACAGTGACATTACTAACTGCTTTCTCTATTCAACAGAACTTCCTTATGCAGAGAGAGACACAATGTCTTCTCACCCTTGTCTCTGCTGTGAGACTGGATGGGATGCCCACATGGCATGGGATGGAAGCCGGTCAGTCAATACACATTTTGAGCAGGAATAAATAGGAATAAATATCCAAGTATGAGGGTCTAAGTGGTCCACTTTATTAAGAAAGATTTTATAGTTCACATTTTTTTCCTGATCAAGGAAATACAAGTATGCTGGCAATTCCATATTCCCTCATGAGGCAAGATTTACAAATAAACTGCAGCATAGAAGTTAAGTTTCTCATGAACCTAACCTAATTTGAAGGCTTGAATAAATACATGAGGCTCCTTGAATTGTTTCAACCTTGGCTGCCTATTAGAATTTCCTGGGGAAGAAATCCTCGATGCCCAGGCTATACTCTGCATTTGCAATTTTGATTACCTCCTATCAAGCAAACCAAAATCTCTTCCATTGAAACCTGGGCATTGTTTAACCTCCCCCACAATTAGCAGAAGAGCAGCCAAGGAGAATCAGTACCTGAACAGAAGAGACTGAGGAACCAGTGAAGAAACTGGCTCATCTGACTGAGGTGGGTGAAAAGGGCCTGGTAGGTCAGGAGGAATCATGTTTCTTGGCTCTGAAACTCTGGTCCTAGATCAATAGCCCTCAACCCTGACTGCATGTTGGAGTCACCAGAAGGGCTGTTAAAGACTACCAGCTGGGACTGGGCACAGTGGCTCACGTCTGTAATCCCAGCACTTCGGAAGGATGAGGTAGGCAGAAGACCTAAGATCTGGAGTTCAAGATCAGCCTGGCCAACATGGCGAAACCCGTTTCTCCTAAAAATACAAAAATTAGTCAAGCATGGTGGCACATGCCTGTAATCCCAGACACTCTGGAGGCTGGGGCAGGAGAATCACTGGAACCTAGGAGGCAGAGGTTGCAATGAGCTGAGATTGCAGGCTGGCTGACAGAGCGAGACTTCATCTTAAAAAAAAAAAAAAAAAAAAAGGATACCGGCTAGATGGCTAATTTTATGTGTCAACTTGACTAGGACATGGTACCCAGATATTGGCATATTGGCCAAATATCAGTGTGGATATATTCATGAAGATATTTTTTAGATGAGATGAACATTTAAACAAGTAGACTTTGGATAAAGGAGATTAACTTCCATAATGTGGGTAGGTCTTGCTCAATCAGTTGGAAAAGGGGCAGCTCTATCCCAAGGCAGAGGAAATTCTGCCTCCAGAATCAAGCTGCAGCATCAGCTTTTCCCTGGGTATCCAGCCTGCTGGCCAACTCCAGACTGTGGACTTGCCAGCCTCCATAATCACACAAGCCAATATCTTAAAATCTCTCTCTCTCTGTCTCTTTCTCTGTTTCCATACACACACGCACACACACACACACACGCACACACACAAACCCCCCATTGGTTCTGTTTCTCTGGGGAATCCCAATACACCAAACCCTGGGGCTCTTATTGTTTGAGATTAAAACCCAGACATTGGCATTTTTAGAAAGTTCCCCACATGCCTTCATGTGCAGCTGGAGTTGAGGACTACTATTCTAGCTGCCTAAACGGCATCCCATCGCTAACTGCCCTCATGATTTTCCACTGGAATATATTTGCAATGAAAATTTCACTGGACCACCTTCCTTCCATCACAAATTGACCTGTGCACTCTCAAAATATGTATGTTGGCATCTTCACCCGCAGTGTGACTGCATTTGGAGATAAGACCTCGGAGGAGATGACTAAGTTTAAATGAAGTTACAGGGATGGGCCCTAGTCCAATGCAACTGATGTCCTTAGAAGAAGAGAGGGAGATGCCAGGAGTGTGTGTGCACAGAGAAAAGGCCACGAGAAGGTGGCGACCTGCAAGCTAAGGGCAGAGGCCTCAAGACAACCTCAACCTGCTGCCACCTGGATCTTAGACTTCTGGCCTCCAGAGGTGAGAAGTAACTTTCTCATGTTTGTGAGAAATCAATTTCTGTTGTTTAAACCACAAGGTTTGTGGTTATTTGGTTACAGGAGGCCTGGCAGGCCAATGACCTCCCCACCTAAGCGGCATCTGCAGGTTCCTCAGATCAGCCAGCTATCCAGTGTTTTCATGACCTTGCTCAGACTGAATCTGAATTGGCCACTTGGCTTCACTTTGCATGGCTTTTCTCCAAATTGGAGTTACACTGGGGAAGGTTTCTGGGGTGAGGTTTAATTGGCCATGTTGAAGTGAAGCTAGCCCACCAGACCTGGATAAAACAGGCAGGGAGTGGGGAGAGGCAGCTGTTTCCAGCGAGTGGGCCCCAGTTTGCCTGGTTATCCGTGTATTGTTGGAAGTGTTTGCCCCAGTGGCTGGACTCCATAAGCTGCTTTGTGCAGAGCAGCCTCTGTATGACGCCACACTTCTATGCCAAGAAGGTCCATTAGGAGACACTTAGCCTTGGCATTTTCCACTTGTCGCCTGTTCCGTTAACATCCTCTTGACTTTGAATGGCAGACCACTCTCTCCCTCGTTCCACTCCAAAGCACTTAACAAACTTTGTTTCAGGATGATGGACAGTGTAATGGGGAAAAAAGAGGAGCAGGGGCTTTGCACCTCTACTGACTTGCTACCAAACCCCTGCCTCTCTCATTTGGGAGTTGAGAGAACATGGGAAAACTTTTCTGAGCCTTCATTCACTCTCATGCAAAATAGGAATGAAAGAAGCTTTTACACAGTTGACATGTGGGTTAACGAAGAACATAGCATGGTGTCTAGCACATTGTAGCTGTCTAATAGTCCTTTTTTCAGTGATCTTTTCAATGTATACATTTTAACACAATTTGTTTTAATTTTTAACTTCATGTTGAGCACTTGCTGACAATTGAGAGATTATAGTGTATTGGAGCTGAAATGTTCTTTGATTTTCATGGTCTAACCTATTCCACTCACAGGGAAATCCATCTGCCCATGATTGGCACAGCAAGTTGTGTTCAGCTGGAGCAAGACTCCGGTCTCCCTGACTCCTGCTTTTTTCTAGAGGACCTTGTGCCTGTTAGAGCACACAGCCACCAAATTTTGCTTAGTTCAGGATTACCACATGGGTTTCATTTCTTCCCAGATAATTTCCAGCTTACCCATTGGAATCTTAGCTCCAACCTGCCTCGTTCCTCAACATTCCTGTTATAACATAGGCCATTGAGTTACCTGAACTTTTCCCTGCTTAAACACATCTCTCAAGTTTGTTTACACAGTCACAGGCACCTGGGTACCTTCGGGGCGAGTGTTCATGAACACCAGAGCCATGCTTCCCTCTCTTCAGAGACCTTCATTTTATAGAAAATTGGGCTTGGTGGCTTTGAATGAATGCAGTAGAAAAGAGCACATCACACAATACATGAATAGGGTATACTGTGTTAAACACCAGGTACGTGAACTTGGAGAAAGACGCCTTTCCATATTTTAATATTGACCTACAGCTCAAGATGGTGGTATGGCATCTAACAATCTCGAGATCTGGTTCTGGCCTTTATTGGCATTCTTTCTGCTGTGCTCCCACCCACTTTCCTGCAAGTGGGAGACAGCTTCATTCGGGCAAACGGCATGTCCTTGCACATGACTTTCCCTTTGCCTGGAAGGCTCATCCCTATGTTTTCTATCTGAAAAACTTTCATTCTTCTATGAAAACCTACTTAGAATCCCAACTCTTCAATAGAATCTTCTGATTCTCTACCACTGTACTCTGTGCTAACTCCTTTCTTTGCGGTTATCTTTAAATATCATCTTTGTCTCTCACAAGGATAAGGTTGATTCCTTGTATTGGGTTATTATTCCCTAAAGTTGCTGTGAGAAATAGCCATGTGAGAAAAACACGTGTATGTGTGTTGGCGGGAGGGTATTATTCATTAAAAATTTGAGAAAGCCATTAAAGTTAAGTTAGTTGCTTTTCTGTCAGAGCTTTTCAATGTGGTGACTATACATTGTATATCTCCATGAAGAACAAGAGGGAATTCAGTATTTTCTAAAACTTTCACACATGTCATAGTTTTGATGGTTCATTCCCAGGGATGAATGCTCTATAACACATTCAGGAGAATTTTGCACTGTTTCGTAAGTCCTCTGAGGGAAAGGACCGAGTCCAATATATTTCTATCTTCCCAGGACCTAGCGTTGAGCCTGGTGCTGAGTAAATAACTTAGTAAATGTGTATGTATTGAGTGGAATAAACTGAATCACATTAGATTACTCACTCTCCAACCCAAGGCTGAGAAGAGAATCTGGAAGTGGGTAGCAAAGCAAGGCAAGCTCTTCCCTCTTTCCAAGAATTGACTAATTCTCATCAGGAACAGGCGAGATGCTCAAACGGCCACTCTCTGCGGCAGCCCCCACACTTCTGACTCACAGCAGGCTCCCAGTGCCTCTCTCAGGAGAAAAAAATGTGAAATGTTTTGGCTGGAACTCAATGGCCAAGAATCTTACCACCTGCCGTACTTTTTTAGGAAGTGCTATTAATTTGACAATAGTCCTTGTTTTTTTGTTCTCACACAGACTGTCTGGGTTGCGGAGAAGCTGGCCTGGCAGAAGGAAGTGGGGCTTTTGCAAATAGTTTCCAACATGGATCCTGTTCTCAGCCTGGCAGCTCCCACATACTGTCTCTCAAAGTAACCCGAAGCAGATATGCTAAGAGACTCCAGCGTTTTCAAATTGTTCTCTTGGCTCAGAGGACCAGCTGGAAGCCCTTGAACATATCACCAGGGTTGAGATTGGCAGACATCCCCCTCAGAAGATGCTGAGTTCTCTGTTTCACTTGGCCAAGTCACTAGGGGTACTGGCTGAAGTGGAAGCTGCTAGGCAAAGCACTCCAGTGGCCCTGAGTTTTGGCAAATCTCTAGAAGGCTTTCTTAAATGTTCTGGTTTTATCAGAGGCCAAATTATCTTTCTGAAGTATGCGCTCCCATAATATCAAAACTTGGGCATTTCATGGGAAATTCAAACCATATGTTTCCATGCTATTTATCTTTAAGGTACTTAAACGCCATCTTGTAAGAGGAGTATGATTTCAGGACAAAAGTTTGAGTCATCAGGAAGCCCCCTTTCCTTGAGTCAAGAATCGGTAACTTTTTCTTTCTTTCTTTCTTTTTTGTTTGAAAATTCCCCCAAATCTCCTATGCAAAGAACTCAGGTTGGATCCTAAGCCCTTGGCCCAGACATTTCCAGAAGGAACATTTTAAATTCAATTATATTGTAAACTCTTCATGCTTTCTGCCATCCATATTTACAACCATAAATTGTAGCCACACAGTCACTAGAAGCAAAGAAGCCAAATGGATGTTGAAATGATGACGCTGGTCCTGGAGCAATGTGATCATAGTCAATGTTTTGTTTTGTTTATTCTTGACCGATAAAGATCATTTCACAGTTTATTTTTAGTCTCCTTCATAGAAATGGCATTGTTCCTTGAGGACAAACGAATTATATTTGTATTTAGAATTAGCATTTCATTTAAGCAGTACAGAGACTTATGATTTCACGCATTTGGGTAATAAACCAAATTTACCACGGCCCTGCCAGGTGCCAGTCACTAGGGAAGTCACATACACGAGATGTGACCGCTGGTGGGAAAACACAAGTTCAAATGGGGAACTGAGTTTCTAATGCACAGTCAGAAATGCATGACCAGTGATTGGGAAAAAGATCAGATGTGGACCCAGATTGATTTATGGAGAGTATGAATGTTTACTGATTGTGTAACAATCCAGTGGCTTCTTAAAAGTAAAACCAGCAGAGATAAGCAGACCTATCACAGGCTCAGAAAAGACATGTGCAGTGTAGTCATAGCCTTTTAATCAGATATGCAAAGAAATCTCCAAGGCTCTGAGCTCTAGAATCAACCTACCTGCATTTGAATCCTAAATCAGCTACTTGTTCTGTGACCATATTTGCATCCTAAGACCCCTCTGAGTTTCAGTTTCTTATCTATAACATGAGATGAAATGACTGAATAGAATTGTAATGAGATGAAAATGAAAAATGTACAACATTGTGCTATTTTTGAAAAAAACAAAGATAATCCTGAGAATAATACCTGAAAAAAATAGGTATGTATTTAAAAAAATAAAAATAGAAAGTCTAATTTTGGAGACAAACAGCTGCCATGCAAAAAAAAAAACTGACTTCCATTTTATGTTCTCCATAAGAAAAGGAATAAACTTTCTTTAATCAGAGAAGCCCTAGGGCAGTGTGCAGATAGCTGGAATTTTTGAGCTAGAAGAGATGCAAGAAGTGATCCAGCTTTGTCCCCAGCCACTCCTCGCACATATGGAGGAAAAAGCCAAAGCAGAGAAGAGGCTTGTGCAAAACTACAGAACAAGTCAAGAGGGACGCCAACCTGGACTCCGGGTTTCCTGCCTCTGAGGCCGGTGTTCTTTGACCGCAACAAGTGACATTCACTGCGATTCCCTCCACCTTGTTCATCTCCAGATCAGGACAGTGGCCATTGTACTACATTGTGCTGACTTACTAAGTAAAGTCACCAGTGAAGTTCCTTAGAAACAACAAAGCTTCGAGACATAAATATTTTCCTAGACAAATATTTTCCTAGACATTGCCCATTAAACTAAAGCAATTAGGCAATCCATTCCATGGTAGCATTATCTACAAAAATTGGTTTTTACTCAGTTATCTAGAAAAAAAACAGCAATAAATCTCCAAGGATGCTTGGTGAGGAAGCATCCCTGCCTTCTCTTCAGTCTGACTGCCTGTGCTGCTCAAATTAAGATGAGGTCAGTCTTAGAATTTGTGGCAGTGAACCAGGGTTTATGCGAATCCGGGTACAAACATGGTGCCTCTCCTGGGAGGGTCAATTCTACTGGAAATTTGGAGGGAAACATTATTTTGTACTAGAGACATATAGAGAGCAAAATGCAACATTGCTTCAATTAAAACAATGCATAGAACTTACAGTTTTGGGGTTTTTTTGGCTTTTGTTTATTGCATTTTAGGTTTTGGGGTACATGTGAAGAACATGCGAGATTGTTGCATACGTACACACATGGCAGTGTGATTTGCTGCCTTCCTCCCCCTCACCTATATCTGGCATTTCTCCCCATCCCATCCTCCCCAACTCTCCACCCACTGCTCTCCCTCCCCTATTTCCCTCCGACAGACCCCAGTGTGTAGTGCTTCCCAATAACTTAGATGTATTGAGCTCCTAAATATAGGAACTTAACCTATATTAAGGATTAACATCTATTAACTGACTTAACCTTCAGAGTAACAAAGATAAAATTGTTGAAGCCGACCAGAATCAAAACAGAAAGAGGCAATGAAAGTTATCCAAGACACGTAGCCCCTAAACGTATAGATTCAGATACAAGACACCCTACCCCAGAACCCATAAATATCATCACTATGTTACACTGCCTTTCACTCTGGTATTTACTGGAAAGGCAGTTTTAGCTATGTCACCATAAAGCAAGGGAGTATTCATTCACTCTCTCCTGTTGGCTTTGAGTACACAGTGGAAAATTTTGAGAAGCCTTGGATTCTAGCTTCCCCCATGGCTGGTGGCAGTTATATAAGATGCACATCAGTAAAAGAGCTGAATTGCAAATAGTCTACTAACCTGGAAGGAATGTCTGAATGCCTCCCACACCACAATGGTGCTAATTCAGTTGGGAGAGTTTTGTGGGTTTGCTGTGATTTTATTGAAATAAAGGGTTTGGCTATCATAGTTGGTAACTTGAGTGTGTCTTTTGATCCATGTAGAAATAGCTCATCTAAATGACATTTACATGTTATTCTTAACTGCCTGCGGAATCAGATAATCCTTTCCCCAGAAGGATGTCGGCAGCCTCCATAATTTGTGAAGGAAAAGCATCCGGGAAGGAACACGCTGTCAGTCGTGCCTTGAGGCAAGATTTCTGGGTTGATGATTCACATACTTTTATAGCTTTGGTTTTTCACGGTCTTTGTTTTTAAAAAGCAATTTGAATGTATGTGAGCTTTATGACTGTGTGTATTCATAGGGAGACATTTGAGAGTATTTTTCCCCATGTATGTAGGAACTCAGAATCTAATCTGGGAGACAGTAGAATTTGCTTTGAGGTTAGAGAATGCCCATGTGAATGAGAAGGGTGGAACCCTCTGTTCCAATAGGCCAGCTCCGAACTGTGCCAGGAATAAATAGACCAGGAAAAAAATATTGTGTCATAAACCCAGACCTTGACTTTTCACCAAAGGTCTCACCAAATAGCGCAGGGCTGTCTCAGGGCCCGAGTGTTCTGTGCAGGATGTGAAAGTTCACCGTGGAAGAATTCCAAAATGTATGACTAGTCTGAAGTCAGAGGAAAAGTACCATGCAGGCTCCGATTCACTTAGTATTCAGGGATCTATCTATCTGCAAAGGCAGCGGAAGAGACACAGACATTACTGTAAGTGACTCTGCCTCAGGTGCACAAGCAGAGGAGGAAAGGCCACTGCCAGGAGCCCATCTTTCTGGCCAGAGGCTTGGTCAGAAGTTTTAGCATCGCATGTGTGTTGATGTGAGACTCACTTGCCTAGCAGCACTCCTCCCGTGCCCAGTGTCTCACATCCAGGTGGTACTTGGATGTGAATCCTGCCCTCTTGACATTCCTCAAGGCCAGCCTCATTCTACTCCCACACTCTCCACGGAGCCTCCCCATTTCTCTCTTGGATACCTGGAATAGCCTCCCACCTGAGTCCCTGGCTGCCTGCTGAGTCTTCCTCTACAAACTTTCTTATCCCTAGCTTCTGGAGATGTTTTTCTAATACACAATTTTGACTGTGTCTCTGCTCTGTCAATAAAATCTTCTGTGGCATCGCATGACAATAAGGTGTTGACCTTATGGTAGAGATCACCCCTGATCCATGATCCTGGCCTTTGCCTCCCTTAGCGCCCCTCTTTCCACACACCACACTCTGCTCCATTGGCATCCTGGACTCTCAGATTCTGTGTCTTTGCTAACAGCGTGTGTTCCCTCTGCTTGTGACATATCTGATCTCACACCCATGCTGCTCCTGGTCTGCTGGGTTATCACATTTGTGTTCTCCAAGTCTCAGATATTGTGACTACCCCGAGGCCACCTCTGTTGGTTTCCCCATGGTCTTCACACACCGTCCCCTGTCAACCCAGACTATCCTGTTGAAACCACCTTTGCAAAAATTATAGTAGTAATGAAATTATGGCAGCAAAAGATCTGATCAAACCCACCCTTATCTTGCCTTTCCCTTAATTATTCCTGGGCTTTCCAGTTGAGCTAACTTTGAGAGACATTTAGTTTATAGTTTAAATGATAACATACCTTCCCCCAAACTCAACTATCTTTGTAAACCTAATGAAAGGGCATCAGTCTGGGGGAGAAGGGGAATCTGAATTCTGCTAACGATAGACATAGATGATTGCCAGCCATTCCTACAAATAACACTACCATTGTAGAACCTAAGATTGGCCACTTGAGCTGTCTTTTCAGGTTTTTTTGCATGTCTGACACTCATGGCTCTACCTGGACCCACTGACCCTTGCTCATATGACCCCATTCAGTAGCAACTCAGCTCAAGTGGACAGCTTTGACCCCTATGATTTTATCTCTGCTCCCACCATTCAGCAGCCACCCCCACTCTCTCCCACAAACTGTCTTTGAAAAACCCCTAACCTATGAGCCTTGGATGAGATTGATTTGAGTAGTAACTCTATCCCCCACGTGGTGTGGCCAGGCTTCTGTCCATTAAACTCTTTTTTTACTGCAATGTCATGGTCTTTGTGCAGTGGGCAAGAAGAACTCTCTGGGCAGTGATACTGTCACTGCCACAAAAGAGTGACTGATCTCTGTACCTTGTCATTTTTACCTATTTCCCCCTCTGCACTATGAGCTCCTCAAGGGCCAAAACAGTGTCTTATTTGTCGCTTTGTCCACAATACCTCACACTGGGCCCAACCCAGAGTGCATTTTCAGTAAATCTGTGCAAATTGTATGGAATTGAATTTACTTTATGCAAAATTGAGAGGCAGGAGAGATTTAAATGAATTATTTCTCTTCCAAACCACATGTCTGGGTTATGCAAAAGGTAAAAGGATCTATTTTTGTGGCTGGTGACAATTCAGCCCCCAAAGGCAATGTGGGGGCACCACTGCTCAGCTCTTCCAGGGTTCTCTTTCAGAGGAAAGTCTGCAAGCAGGCACTTGGCACAGTCAGCCACCAACTTATTGTGTGGTTAAAAAGGTGTGCATACTATTTTGGAGTAGAACACCATTTGGGACAAATTGTATGACTACACAAATCCAGTGCTGCTTTCTTTCAAAAAGCTACATTTTTGTTAGTCTTCCTTGACCTTCCGCTCTTCAAAATCAGTTCATTTGTACACAAATGATAAGGTTTAGGGATTGAAAAGAGGGAGACACAGATTGGCCTCCGCTTATCCCTCTGCTGTGTGGATGAGCAGGTATTTCGAGAAGCTTGTGCATCCAAATTCTCTGAGCAGCAGACTTCAACCTCAGAGCACTGTCATCGGGCAAGGAAAAGGTCATATCTACAAATCAAATCCACCTCTGTAAATATGGCTTATCCAATATCGGTTGAAATTCTTATTTGCACAAAGACCTGCACAACACCCGTGGAGAAAGTGGGGAGAGAGATTTGAGATGGCTGGTTAGGAGCAATGAAACAAAGTATTTCCAGAATGAATGGCTTAGGCGGGCAAGCAGAGAACCCGGAAGTCAGTGACAACCTTCATCATTGAATCCAGCTATCACGATGGGGAACCCCACACATGGTGGCCCCCAGGAGCATCCTTTACTTAGTCCATTTATGCTGCTATATGAAAACCACCACAGCCTGGGTACTTTAGAAGTACTAGAAATGTATTTCTCATATTTTGGAGGCTAGCAAGTCCCAGATCTCGGTGCCAGCAGAATCTGTGCCTGGTAAAGATCTCTGCTTCCAAGATGGTGCCTTCTTGCTGCATCCTCACAGGGACACTGTCCTCACATAGTGGAAAGGCAAAAGAGAAAAAGGGGAGGATACTGCATGAAGCCCCTAGATAAGAGGACTAACCCCCCCATTGCTCCACCCTCATGACTTAATCATGCCTAAGAGCCCTACCTCTTAAAAATATTGTCACATTGGGGAATCAAGTTTGAACACATGAGTTTGATGGGGACACATTCAGATCATAGTAATCTTCTAATGCCCTGAAGAACATGGGTCACATTCCTTATTTTGTTTCCAGGGGATGGTAAAATTAAAACTGGTTGGTGTTATAGGCTGAATGGGTCCTCTTGAAATTCCTAGGTTGAAGTCCTAACCCCTAATGTGCTGGTATTTGAAGGTGGGACCTATGGAAGGTAATTAAATTTAGGTTAGTTATCAAAAGGAGGTTTTCCTGATGGAAATGGTACCTTTATAAGAAGAAAAGAGAAGGGGAGATCTCTGTGAAAACACATACAGAGGAAATGCCCTGTGAGCCCACAGCGAGGGGGTTGCCTCAGTAAGGCAGGAGAGGGCCCTCATCAGAACCAAATCTGCCAGCACCTTGATCCTGGACTTCCCAGCCTCCAGAATGTGAGAAATAAATGTCTGTTGTTTAAGTCACCCAATCTATGGTATTGTGCCACAGCAGCCCAAGCTGACTAAGGCAGCTGGGCTAACGTTGAGTACAGAATAAACTGTAAACTTTCAAGCATATCATGAGTTGCTGGAAGGAGCATGGAGAATATTTGTAAGCCGACCAGAGATGGATCCTTGTTTCACCAACTTTGCAAGCCTGAGTGATTCACTCGTTGTCTCTTCATTTCAGACTCCTCTCTACAAAGCCCACCCCCATTGGGATGCTGTGCTTATTCAGTATGGTAGCATATGTGATGTGATGAATGAGCACCTGGTGAGGGTGAAGACAAAGATGGAGCAGGAGGAAGGAAGGGAAAGCACAGGGAGCTGCTGCTGCATAAGGCTACAGGGAGAGAGGTGAAGGACCCAGGGGTCAGCAGCAGGAGCAGGGAAAACCCAAAAGCTATCCAAGTCAAAAACCACCTGAGACCAAACCGGAAGGTAAGGAGACCTGCAGAAATTAGAATCCCTGCTACTGCCCTACCTGGGGGCTCAAGTTCAAAGCACAAAGACAATTTCACAGGCACTTCCTCTTTCCCTTTCTCCCCAGGCAGGATGAAATAAGAGTGTGTGGATTTCCTTGCAAGGATGTAAGCAGTATCCCCACTGACATCAGGCAGATGGTGGGGTCAGTCCCATGGCAAGAACTCAGTGGCTGCTTGTTCTGCCTTCTATAAAGCTGAAGGCAAGATTTAGGCTGGATGTTTTATGTAAGGGAAAAGGACCTTGAAGACTATACAATGCGAATGGGTATTCCATACATACCTACTTTCTGTCTCCAGGAAGCCGAAGAAAGCTCAGCTCCTGAAGCACAGAAGAGCTAAACAAAGTACTCTAGCATCCTGTGGTTCTGACTTGTGTGATTCCAATTTGAATCACGCCGCAAATGTAAAATGACTTCATTTTCCTGTGCCAGATCCCCTGGGGATCTCAGACTTGTTTATGCCTCTCTGAAATGAAGTTCAGCCTAGCTCCAGTGAAGGAAAACACTTCTATAGGCAGGAGGCTGCTGGAGCCAAAACATGAGCAGAGTCTATTCATCCTCCTTTGACAAAACTCATCCTCTTGGAACAAGGGAACTTCAGTCCCTGATGTCTCAGGCTTGGCAGCACAGTGAGAGCTGGTTTCATGCGGAGGTTTAGAAACCAGGGCTCAAATATAAAACTTAGTGCCAGGAGCCCAGAAAGATCACCTGACTCTTACCCAGAGCTCTGCTCCTAAGGTAACTCTAACCCTAGCCCTGCCCCTTGACAACCTTTATAAGCAACGACGTCAGAAGGGAGCTCGTTACACACACATCTGTTAAATCGCAAAAGCAGTAAGTGGCCTTGGGTTGGGGTTTACTGGCTACGGATCCCCACCCCACTTGAAGAAAATAGTTACCTTTGTCTTTTTACCAATACAGACGTTTATTCATCAGAGGTTTACTGACCACCTACCAGGATACAGAGAAGAAAGCAACGTGGCTCCTGACCTCCCATTCCAAGTTTGAGAAACCTCAGGGTACAGGTTTAGATCCAAGTCCTGCTTCTCCTGTATGCCACTTCCTTATCTACAAAAAGGTGTGCACAAAACAGTGTGCACAAAACAGTGTGTACAATTTATACCTTGCAGCAGCACATGGGAAAATACATAAGACAGCAGCTGCCAAGGGCCCACACACATGGGCTCTTCCTTCCTGGTCTCATCCGTGTTTACTTAGATCTGTGGTGGGGGCAGGGAGTTCTATATTCCCTGCCTTCCATGTCACTGTGTTAAGGAATTAACTGAAGGCAGTGTATGTGAGCTGCAGTGTGAGAGAATTAAGCAGTTTGCACCCCTCAATGCTAATTAAGCAAAGACAGTATGCTAAGCAGGTTGATGCAATGAATATTCCAAACCAGAAATGAAGATGCTGTGCATGTGGAAGGTATACCATAAAAAGAAACAATTGTTCTGATAGGTTAGCCAAGCAATTGAAATGGCCCATCCTAAGAATCTTCTGAATGTAAATAGACCCGTGGTTAGTTTTGTACACAAACGACTCCCTGGAAAAGCATAGGAAAAAACAGTAGGTGAATTTAGAGCTGTCAGAAAGGCCGTACAGGAGATCATCTGAGAAAAGAAATGATCTCGTGTCCCCAGACACAGACAGAATTAGAGGAGGCTTTAGAGGTGGCCAGGGGAATTTATTTAATCAGACTCAAAATAAAAGTCAAGGCCCTTCTATCTTTAAATTCTTACTCACCATCCAGAGATTTGGGGGTTAGGAAATGGCATTTGCCTCATTTTGAAATTAGTTGAACCATATTTCTTTGATCTCTGTGCAAGAAATTAAAGTAAAAAAAAAAATATGTTGGCAAATGACAGTGCTTCCTCATCTAGGAGTTCCCGGGCCCCATTGACTGCACTTTCCTCCACGGGATACCGAGGAGGGAGGATGCCGTGGCAGATGCTATTCCAGACCAGTGCCAAGCACCTGCAGACCTGTATGGGAGCGGAGAGGGAAAGGACCACCGGCAGAGGAACAGGAGCAGGCCTGGGCCCCAGAGGCCTGGATCACAGCCCCCACTCTGTCGTTTCCTCATTGAGGAACCTGACCGTAGGGCACAGAGGTGTGTTGTTTCCTACTGTATGCCAGTCTTAGAATATTTCTCTGACTAGGAGCTAATAGCTCTATTTTGTAGATTAAAAGAACACAGGATCAGTGAGATTAAGGAGAGTAAGTAACTTTCCCAAGGTCGCCTGACTCCAGACTTCATCTCCTACTATACACTCCTCTGGAGGCAACATCTCTCAAGCCCTGGCTTTCCCAACTGAATAATGAGAGGAGAGGACCAGGCTGTCTCTGCAACTCCTCCAGCTTTACAAGAAGCTGAATATGAGGATTTTCAATAATTGATGTGAATATTTCTCTGGAAAGGTACAAAAGAGGCCAGGCATGGTGGCTCAGGCTTATAATCCCAGCACGTTATGGAGGCCAACAAGGGTGGATCACCTGAGCTCAGGAGTTCAAGACCAGCCTAGGCAGCATGGCAAAACTCCATCTCTACCCAAAACGTAAAAAATTAGCCAGGTGTGGTGGTGCACACCTGTGACAGGCTGGAGTTTTGAGACAGGGTCTCACAAAAAAAAAAAAAAAAAAAAAAAAAGAAAAGAAAAAAATGCTGATGAAACATTAAAATGCAAAGAACTTGAGTGTCAAGCACACACAAAGAAAAAATTAGTGATTAAATTCATGATTAGCTGTTTTCACTTACCATAGCTATGAATAATGTAGTGCATATTCTTTATTTGTCTGAATAGACGAAACTGGGGGGTAGAAGGGTAGAGGAAGCAGAAATTAAAGAGAAGTGAAGTTATAGAACCTGCTCTCAAGTTTATTTTCTGAAATAGAGGGGACAATTATACATATATTAGGTTTCAAGTTGCTATTGAATCTAAACAATGTTTATTGAGAGAAGGAAAACATCTAGAAGGATTGCCGTTGCCTTTAGTTAATCTGACACTTGTGCTTAACCACTAAAGTTCACATCCAAAGTCTCATAGGATATCCATCATAACCTCTTCAGATACAAGGGGCAGTTTTACCCCCCACATATAAAAAACTAATGCTCACTAAAATCAAGGAAATTTTTTCCAGGTTCCAAAGGCTGCTAAATCCAATCCTGAGGTATTTTTTAATCTGCTCTGATATGTCTCCCCAGTGCCTAGTCGTGTGTATGACAAATAGTTGGCACTTAGCAAACAGCCTAACAAATGAATAAATTTCAAATGGGAAAATCTACCTTTATAAGGATGCTAAAATCTTCCTTGTCTTTATACAGAGCTGGAATGAACATCTCTTTGCCAGTTGCACTGAAATTGAAGGATGAAGTTTTCTGGGAAGGATGCCTTTATCTGAAATCATATCATTAGAAATACTTAGGAAATAATCTCTTTTCAATGCCTATAGAATAGAGAATATAGTTGCCAACAGGAATGTTCAATAATGTTGTGGTAAATAAATTAATCACCCTAGTTCACAAAAACATTTAATAAACAACGACTACGTTTTAAGCCCTTGAAACGACACAAGGAACACTACGGCAAATAAAACACAATTGCTGCCGTCAGATAATTCACCATCTAGGCATACAAAGCAGGCAATTAAACAGGAAATTATAAAATGGCATGGGATAGGATATTGCTAGACTTGTGATATGATCTCACAGAGTTGAATAAGAAATCAGACAAGGGGATCCTAAGACTGCACAGAGGAGAAAAGGAGGGGTCAAGGGGTGGTCTTAGGGCCAATATCAGGATGATTTGTACAACTTTGCATTTTTTAAAGCTGAAAGTGACTTGGAGATCAATTTTGATTGAATCTAATCTCATTAAGAGATCAATCAAACCCAGAGAGGGAAACTGACATGCACAAGATCACATGGGGTTAATGTCAGTGGTAGAACATAGGACTCCTAAGGCTAAGATCAATGTTAGTTCTCAGGCCACACATGTGCATCACTAAGGAAGACTGTGAATAAACGATGTCTTCATTTTGCCTTAGGTAGACAGTCCCCCAGTCCTCAGAAAGGCCAAATGAAGTACATATTGTCCCTGTTATATAGGACAAAGTAACCACACTCAACCATCTAGGTATGGACCCAGGATTTGAACCTGCACCTGCCTGTCTCTACGCTGACTCTCAGAGGCAGATGAACAAGACCATTCCTGTTTGGAGTGAAAGCTGGGGGCCACTGAAGAATCCCAGTTTCTCACTCCTTTTCACAAATGGATGTCCCATTGTGGATGCATTACTGTGTGTTCAGAGCCAGTCTTCTAGGAGTACTAAGGTCATCCACAACCACTCTCAGAACTGATCAGACACTTGGATGTAATTTGGCCCAGATTATAGGCCACAAGATTTGCAGGAGGTGGCAATTCGCAAGTCATTCTATGGAGAATAATGGAAATGATTGCTGTGCTCTGGTCACCCAGAGCCATTAACAGCCTTGGTCAATGATGATTTCATTACAGTCCTGTCTGAAGTAGGGGGATGTATGAGCTGACTTTTTCTGGCTTCTTCATTCATGAGTGCTTGGGATTGTCTTTATTGGATTGAGGTGGTGGGAACTGAAATATATGTCTCATCTGGAGTGATTTGTTTTGTGTATCT
This sequence comes from Sapajus apella, assembly GCF_009761245.1. Classification (NCBI taxonomy): domain Eukaryota; kingdom Metazoa; phylum Chordata; class Mammalia; order Primates; family Cebidae; genus Sapajus; species Sapajus apella. The sequence goes on from NW_022436971.1 coordinate 13,310,790, forward strand.
TTCAAGATTCATGAAACAGATTGTTAGAACAGATTTTTTTATTTTCCTTTTTGTTATGTTTTAATACTATAGTGTATGTAATGGCATAGAAAAAACTGTTTGAAATCTGCTACATTCTTCCTTATTTTAAACCTTCTCTCATCTACACATATCTACATATGGTGTTTGAGACATTGGCATAAGTAAGTACATAGCATAAAACCTCAAAAAACCGTAAGATTTCCCTTTCCAATGTGGCCAAATATCTTCACCAAGTTTCCCCTAATTCATAGGGAAATGGATAAATATGTTCTGATCCCTGGGCTTGTAATTTATAACAAAAATCAAGTTCCTTTTCACAGCAGATTGGAAGGTTCAGTAATCATGTTCTTCTGTTGCAGCCAATGTCTACACATTGCAATTTTAAGTCATGGAAATCAGCAAGGTTGTGGTATGTGGTTATTGACCTATTTGGGCTCGTAACCTTGATTCTCTCAGTCAGTTAAACTGGAATAGTTAAAAAAAAAAAAAAAAAAAAAAAAAAAAAAAAAACTTTTTCTGAACACCTATCAGGTGACAAAGTGCTATGCCAGAAACATGGATCAATCTCTTTTCTCTAGAAGATCATTGACTGATATTAAAGAGAAGTGCAGAAGGGTGGAATATTAAACATACATAGATGCCAGAAACCAAGAGCTATGAACCACAAGGTCTTTACATCACAGTGGCTGGATTAGCCACTCAAATGGGAGCACAGAGTAAAGGCAGAATATGCCTTACATTTCCCCATGGTGATCAGCCCCCATTCTGAAAGGATTTTAGTAAAATTATACGTGAAGGAAAAGGAGACAAGGCCACCTGCTGATGTCTGATGCCCCAGCTCGCTTCCCTTCATAAGCATTGAAGCCATCATGTCTAGCCCTTCAGCTTATGTTCAGTTCAACCACACAATCTTCCACCATTTGCCATTCTACTTGCAACAGCCTCTATTCAGAAAGTTAAGAAGGAAAGCAATAACCATATAAGACCAATGCAAAAATTATGTCAAAAAGATAAAATAAAAGAAGGACACAGACTGTGAGTACTCTTTGGAAAAAGAATATTTTCTAGGGAAGGGGAGCAAATTTTAGATGACTACTGTTTTTTATTTTCAAGACAATTAAATACAATATAAATATGAAAAATATCGGATCAGAGAGAAAAGGAAAAAATGAATGATAGATGGTTTTTTATTAATGATAAATCTATAATACTATTGTAGATTTTTTAGAAGGCTGTAGAAGCATCAATAAACAGAACTTATATGACATTATGGAAATTTAAGGCAGTGACATAGAGGATGGAATGAGAAAAATTTCAAAGAATGAGGAAAGAAAGGACAAATAATTTTTAAATTACGTAGCACATCTGAGTAATAGACAATGTAGACATCACTTTCGGATAATTAGTAACACTAATTTAGTGAACAGAATACACTAAACAGAAAACATATTCAAATATGTAAGTGAAAATCTATCTGGAAATAAAAATCTTGATCTGTAATCCTAAGGGGCTCAGTGTGTTTTAGGAGGAATTCATAAAGAATGACTAACATTATGCCATATTTTAATGAAAACTGTCAAACCTTGAGGATGAGGAAAAGTACTAACATGTGTCTACAAGAAAACAGTTCACCTACACAACCAAAAAAAAAAAAAAAAACATGAATGGACTCAGAATTCACCAGAACAGCATTAGGTAATAGAAAATAATTAAACAATTGCTGGTGGACTTTGAAATAAGATGATTTCTGACCCTAGAATTCTACATTCAGTCATATTCTCAGGTATATAAGGATAAAAGACAAATTTTAACAATTCATTCTTTTTGAAAAATCTGTTTTAAGTTGTATCTCACCCAATGGAACAACCTTATTTTTCAAGAAAACAAATAAGGTAAGTCACATGTAAATAACACATCCAGTGAAAGAAGTGGTTGTAAACATTGAATCAATTAAAGAGGAATTATGTCCAAAATTTCTGAGGCTCTTGATCCATACCTTTAAAAGACAGATTTATTAATTCATTAAAGAAATAATAATAAACCCATTGTGTGATAACATACTTTTATAAAGAATAACTATATTTTTCAATACCAAAAACGTCAATGAGGAAAGTAGCCTTTTACATTTTTGCCAGTCTCTTAAATTCCTTGTTTAATACAAGGAATTTTTGTATCTGCTTCTGTGTTAAATAAGTTGCTTTACTGTTTTATTTGGGTTACATAAAGAAGAAAAATTAGCCACAAACATATGTAGTTGGAACAGGAGTATTTTAATAGCCTTTTCAAATGATTGGGGTAATTCTCTTTTGATACTGTACCAAAACAAGTGGCAGTTTATTAAAGGTGAATTGCACTGTGGAATCTGAAACTGTACCAATGAATATTTTGTATTCTGTTACGTTAGCATCCATTGGTCTATCGCACCTTTTCCCAAAGCATGATTATCTTTCTTTCTCTTTCTCTTTCTTTCTTCTTTTTTTCTTTCTTTTTCTTTTTTTTTTTTTTTTTTTTGAGATGGAGTCTTGCTCTATCGCCCAGGCTGGAGTGCAATAGCGCATTCTTGGCTCATTGCAACCTCTGCCTCCTGGGTTCAAGTGATTCTCCTGCCTCAGCCTCCTGAGTAGCTGGGATTACAGGCACTTGCCTCCATGCCCGGCTAATTTTTGTATTTTTAGTAGAGACGGGCTTTTACCATGTTGGCCAGGCTGGTCTCGAACACTTGACCTCATGTGATCCATCCACCTCGGTCTCCCAAAGTGCTGGGATTACAGGCATGAGCCACCATGCCCAGCCTCTTTTTTTAAAATTTAATTTTATGTTAGATACAGGAGGCACACATGCAGGTTTGCTACATGGAACAATTGCATGATATCGAGGTTTGGGTAGATCCTGTCACACAGGTAGTAAGCATAGCATCTAATAGGTAGTTTTTCAAACCACGTCATGCCCCACCTCTCCTGTCCCTGTAGCCCACAGTGTCTGTGGTTCCCACATTAATCTCCACGTGTGTTCAATGTTTAGCTCCCACTTATAAGTGAGAACATGCAGTATTTCGTTTTCTGTTTCTGTGTTAATTTGTTTAGGATTATGACCTCCAACTACATCCATGTTGCTGCAAAAGACATGATTTCATTCTTTTTTATAGGTCTGTAGTATTATGTACCACATTTTCTTTATCCAATATACCATTGATGGGCACCTGGGTGGGTTCCATGTCCACCTGGGTGGATTCCATGTCTTTGCTGTTGTGAATTGTGCTGCAATGAACATATGTGTGTGTGTTTCTTTTTGGTAAAATGATTTATTTTCCTTTTGTGTATATACTCCATGATGTTTTTGGTGGGTCGAATGGTAGTTCCATGAAGTGCTTTAAGAAATCTCCAAAATGCTTTCCACGTTGGCTGGACTAAATTATATTCCCACAAACAATGTATAAGTGTTCCCTTTTCTCTGCAGCCTTGCCAGCATCTGTTGTGTTTTGACTTTCTAATATTAATAATAACCATTCTGACTGGTGTGAGATGGTATCTCACTGTGGTTTTGAAAACAGAAACTTTTCAAAAGAAGACATACAAACAGCCAACAAACTTTAGAAAAAATACTCAGCATCATTGATCCATACTTAAACTATTTTTGTTTCAGTTCTACCAATGTCTACTCCTAATAGCAATGCATGAACCCTGCTTAACCTTAAGGATTTAATTTTTTGCCAATATGCCAGAATGAAAAAAAATTTTACTTTTTGTCACGAATATAAAGAGAAAGCTTCCACATGAATTTATTGGCCACCTTTCAGCTTTCTAAAGAGTCCTCATATTTAGCCCCTGCCTCTCTGTAGGACTAGTCCACACCAGCAAGCCTTGATAGGAGAACATAAAAGAAGGAAGAAATGGCTCGCCTATTTTTAGGCTTCTCACTACAGACATGGAGGGATATCTTCACTACCTGATACTAGTGGGTAAATCCATTTGTTCACTGTGATGCCTCTCTCCCAGCAGAAAAGCTGGGATGAGCCAGCCTACCACTGACTGTGATCATATTCCTTATCCCACACTGCATTGTGGGTCAAGGATGAGGATTCCTAAATCAAATACAACATGCAAGTATAAGGGTTTAAACCTGGAACACCTGAGCAGCATGTCCACAACCCACAGCCAATTCAAAGGGTTTCTAGGAATGCTGGGTAAAGGTGGGAAAGGGCTGGGCATGGTGGCTCATGCCTGTAATCCCAGCACTTTGGGAGGCCAAGGCAGGTGGATCACCTGAGGTCAGGAGTTCAAGACCAGCCTGACCAACATGGAGAAACCCCATCTCTACTAAAAATACAAAATTAGCCAGGCGTGGTGGCACATGCCTGTAATCCCAGCTACTCGGTAAGCTGAGGCAGGAGAATCGTTTCAACCTGGGAGGCGGAGGCTGAGATGAGCCAAGGTTGTGCCATTGTACTCCAACCTGGGCAACAAGAGTGAAACTCCATCTCAAAAAAGAAAAAAAAAAGGGGGGGGGGGGAAGAAACAGCTGCTCTGAGTTGACAATCAAGAGGTCATTTTTAGTGGGGGTAGTTTTTTGCTCTCAGCAGTCCATAACTATCATTAGAATACTCTACATAGGACCATATTTTCAAAGATGTAAGGATAAAGGAAAAATGTCAGCAACATATTGTGTGGACACTGCAGAAATATTTGAAGGGGCAGGTGGGTGATCACCTCCCTGGATCACTCACTCTAGCATTTGAAATGCCTGTGTATTCCCAGGAAGGCTGAATCAGGTAGCTCAGGAGAGGACATCTAGCACAACATTTGGCGCTCAGTGAAAGTCACTTTTAGTTCCAAGCAGCTGTTTTGATTTTGTGGCACAGCCCGTGAAGGAGATACTGCATGTGGCACTGACCACAAATTACTGCCTCATTGTTAGAGTCAAAGCCATGCCAATACTGCAAAGATGAGACGCATCCTTAAATTGTTTTCATTTATCTACGTAATGACATAAGTACCTGAAGACAGCAGCACAGGCTCCCAGTTCTCTATAGCAGATGAATTCTTTCTATTCAACAACCTCCAGCTTCTTTGAAAGTCTAATTAGCTAAACTGGAAGGATTTCAAGAGTCCAGCTTACAAGGACTAAGGTTCCCTTTTTGTAGGTGAGGAAATTGGAGCCCAAAGAGGAAAGAAACTTGGCCATTGGTGTCACTTCCATAAACCAAAAGTATCCGAGACAGGTCTCAATCAATTTAGAAGTCCCTTTTGCCTATCGTTATGGATAATAACCTATGACACAGCCTTGGGAGGTCCTACATATGGGCCCAAGGTGGTTGACTTACAGGTTGGTTTTATCTGTTTCAGGGAGACATAAGACATCAGTCAATGCATATAAGGCATATATTGGTTTGGTCCAGAAACACAGGACAACTCGAAGCATAGGGAGGAAGAAGCTTAGGTGGACTCAAAGATTTTCTGATTGGCACTTTCTGATTGGCAAATATTTTCCATTAGTAGTTATTATTATCTAAAAACCTGGGATCAATAGAAAGGAGTGTCTGGGTTAAGATAAGGGATTGTGGAGAACAAGGTTCTTATTATGTAGATGAAGTCTCATAGGTTGCCAGAGGCAAAAGATGGCAAATATTTCCTATTCAGACCCTTAAAAGGTGCTACACTCTTAGCCAGTCTCTTCAGGATCAGAAAAAGACCTGGAAAGGGAAGAGGGCTCTCTAGAGAATGTAAATATTCCCCAGAAGAGACAGCTTTACGAGACCCTTTCAAAATATGTCAAACAAATATATTTTGAGGTAAAATACTTTGGTTTCTTTCAGAGCTCTGCCATCTGGGATGCAATGCTATACTAGAGTCAGTTTGTAATTTGGTAACTTATTGCTACAAAGAGTCTGTCTGTCAGTCTTGGGATCTCTAGTTTAATATTAATGCTGTGGAGTATAATGAGTCATGTCCAATCCTCCCCTCTCATCATGGTCTGGACAAATTTTTCAGGTTTAGTTGGGTCCCGTTGGCCAAGAGGAAGGTTTGTTCAGTCCGTTGGAGGGCTTGGAATTCTATTTTTGGTTTTCACTTCTAATCTCTGGTGGAGAAGGCTTTCTTTTGGTGGGTAATTTTTTGATGTGGCAACAGTGCAATCAGTGAACTTTATTCTGCATATTTTTTTAAGGTAAGTAACATATCGAGGGCAAACGCAAGCACATGATCTGTTTGCATTTATGTCCCCAGTCCCTGGAGCAGGGCTGGGCACAGAGTAGGCACTTGTCTGCTGCACTGACTGAACTGCACATGACTGCGGGAATCCTGGGGCCACCTTGTGGGTGACTGAGGTTGTGGCTGTGGCCTCCTCTCCTCTGCAGGGTGCATGCCCCTGCTCTGCAGGCTTCCCTCCTCTCCCCACAAACCACAAAGCAAGAAGGCAGTAGGGGGTGGTGCTGTGGCAGTACAGACATATTAAAGACCCCAGGATTGTTTGCTTTTGTCTGGTAAAACTTGACAACAGCTTCAATTTATTTATCTTGAAAACCCTCAAAGATAATACCAACAGTTAGCAGGAGGGGAATTAGTCATAGGCACACATGGTTTCCCCATATTGCCCTAAGAAAAATACCCCCCTTCAAAGTTCTCTGGTTTCAGCATCGCCTAATTTATGGAACATTAGGTCAAGACCTCAAGGTTCTGATTTCAACAGAGATTCTGCCACGAGAAACTGCTGGGCTGGTCACGCCTCCCCACTCCTCAGAGAACCCTTGAAAATGTCTCTGCATTTTCATCTCATACATATGAAGGTTTCAAATATGACTGCTGTCCTGCCCCCACTAGGATGGCATCTGCTATGATAAGGAAAGAAATGTTTGAACAACTGAATTTACATTGGATTGTTTTTTGCAACTCTGGTCAGTGTGCAGTATAAATGGGAGTTCTTGAATGCATGTATATTCAAATCATAATTAGAACCTAAGATACAAAACTTCTGTCCTTTGATAAAAGTTGACTGAGCATCTATGAGGTGCAGGCCCCAGGAATATAATGATAAATAAATACAGCCCCTTGTCTCAGGGAGCAGAAAGGACTGAGGCAGTAGGAGCTATGACAGAGGTAACCCAGCACGTCCCAGTGCTTTGAGAAAGAATATGTGTCCAAAGACCTTCCAAATGACATGGGGTCTTAATTGTGTCTGAATAGCTGAAAGGAGTTGGCTAAGAGGATGGGGAAGGGAGAGCACCTTGGTTCTATTATCCAAAGGATTGTTAACAATCTTCTAGTCCAAAAGTTTTAGATCAGGGACCCCAGCATTTCATCCATTAGGATGCCAAGACAGCATGTGTGTGTCAGGGCATGAATAGAACACAGGTATCCTGTCCTGAGGCTCAGGCATATGGAGATGAGGACAGCAGCCATGCCACCTGACCATGGCAGTTCCCCATGAAAAGCCCATGCTAGAGATGGGAAGGCTGGGAAACCTCCCAGGTGCAGACATAGCCCACCCCCACCAGAACTTAGCTCATGCCTTGCACCCTCAGGCCTGTGATGTGCTATGTGCTATGTGGGTTGTTTATGTGCACAGCTGCCCTTGGAGTTGTGCAGTGAACATCCCACCAGACTGTCTAAGACAGCCCTGCTGTCAGTGGTTAATTTAGCCCTTTTGTTAAGTGGATGCATCGCTTCTGGCTTGGTTGTCAGAGTTTGCATTCTGGTGGCATCATTCATCTCACACAGATCTATTAGGTATCATTCATTACATGATGGCTACTTGTGGGGGGGGAGGTATCATGATGACTGCGCCCTTGAAAGCTTACCCTCCAGTGCTCAGCCTACTCTACATCTATGCATTGTCACAGACGTGGAAGCCTGGTAAGCCGGTTACATGCAGACCTTAACTCTCGGCCCGTATATTACCGTCCCCAGTTCCTCAGGCAGAAAGTCCTGATATATGACAGAGTCTCAGGAAGTATGCACAGGCAGGCACATGCTGTCCCTTGTTCATTTATCTATTCTGGGTGTTTGAGTTTATTTAATATGCAAGTCATAGATTAGGTAAATCAAACCTTGGATTATATGAGTTTTCACTCTTGTGTCCGTCATTCATACCCTGCTGTTAGAATTCCTATTCCACTTGTAATAAAAAACAAAGTCCTTTCTAAGTCCTGGGGACCTCTATGACCTGGTCATCCCTTTCTGGCCTGTCTCCTTTCACCCTTTTATTGGGCACTCTGCTTAGCCACTCACGCCCCTAGATGTCCATCCACTATGAGGCCAGGCATCTTACAGCCAGGCACCTAGCACATAGTAGGGATCCAAATATATGCTCTAGGGGAGGAAATGAATTAAGGGATTGCAGCTGGGAAGAGACTCCTGTGATGCTGGGCATTACTCAAGCCCTCCCACTCGCCATGGGAGGCTGGCAGCATCAATTCTGTTAGCCAAGTGCTTCATGCATTCCCAGCCGTGGTTGCATCTTCTCTCTTTCACCCCAGAAAGAATGCCTACTGTTTTGCATTGCTGGCCTACTCTCTCAATCCCATCTTTCTGGAAAACCTCTACATGTTCTTCACTCCATACGTGGGTGATAATTCTGCCATTTGACTGGGGAAACCTAGCCCTGCCTGACCTCAGCAAGGCCAGCATCTGAGCTGTCTGCCTCCTAACGCTGTAAAACCGGCAGAGTTACCCTCATATGACAATCGAGGAGCTAAAGTTCACGGTGGGTTGGGGACTTGCAGAAGTCCCACAGCTGGATTTGAACCTAAGCCTTTGTAACTCCAAAGCCACTACTTGGGCCATTAAACCACCTTCATTCATGCATAAGCAAAGTTGGAAAGTTTCATTATTCCTGATCCAAAGGAAACTTTAAGACCTTCCCCCACCCTCAGCTCCACAACTTCACTGACATCTCCAGAGTGGCAAAGATTTTTTGTGTGTGAATATAAAGTGGTAATGAATGATGGAGATACTGAACTACTAACTTTTCAAAGTTCTGGAATTTTATGAATTAAATCTTCTTTGTTTTAAAAATTGATCCTGTTGTTTTCCCTTTGATCACTGAACTTCTCCAGGAACAAGGGCAGGTGATCTGATTATAACAAATGTTAGAATATCTGTTTCTGAAGTATAATTTTATCCAATAAAAAACAGGGAGCCATTGAAGGTTTTTCAGTGAGACAGGCACATGGTCATCTCTGTATTTAGGAAAGAGCAATGTGGAAGATGTGTCTGCAAGCTGGCACTGGTGCCAAGGAGTCCACTGAGGCAAAACAAGAAGTGAAGGAGAATTAAACAAATGCTGAAGAGGGAGAGGAAGGAACATTGAGGAGGGACATTATTCCTCACCAGAGTGCATGCCCCAAGAAGGCAGAAACATATTATGCTTACTCACTGCTCTATTTTTAGCACCCAGAACAATGTTTGGCAAATAGTCAATGCTCCAGGAATGTTTTAAATTTTGTAAACATCATGGAGGACTTGAAAGAACATCGAGTGTTTCAGTGAGAAAGAGGTGGCATTCAACACACCTAAGAATCATTTCAGAAGAACAGCCTTCATTGGTCAAATGTATAAGCAATGAAGAGTGAAGAGGGGTTCATAATAGCAGAACCCAGACCCAGGGAGACCAGCAGTGTACCATGCCTGGGGAATGAGCAAGAAATTGGAGAGGAAAACAGGAAGGTGTACGCATGAAATAAACATCAGGTACTCTTCTGCAACTGCTCAAAGCATCCATTGTGACTTTTTGCAATCAGCGCTCCAGGAAGAGGCAGGTACAAGCTTGCCTGTGAATTGTGTAAGAATCTTCCAGCTATCCAGGCAGGTAAAATCACAGCAGCCTCTGATCATTCTCTCTTCTTGACTGTGGATAACCAGTTGCAAACATCTATTGATTGAACACCTGCAATATCTCTTGCATCTCCTTGTCATAGTTTGGATGTTTGACCCTCTGTAATTCTCAGGTTGAAACTTGATCCTCAGCATTGGAGCAGGTCTAATGGGAGGTGTTTGGGTCATGGGAGTGGATCCCTCATGAATAGATTAGTCCCCTTCCTGGTGGCAGCCATGAATGAGTGCTCACTCTATTCATTCCCACAAGAGCTGGTTGAAAAAGAAAAGAACCTAGAACCTCCTCTCTTTCTCTTTTGCTCTCTCTCTGTCTCACGTCTTCTCTTGCTTTGTGATGTCTGCACACACTGGTTCCCCTTCATCTGCCATGAGTGGAAACAGCCTGAGGCCCCCATCAGATGCAATGCTGGTGTCATGCTTCTTGCACAGTCTACAGAACTGTGAGCCAAATAAACCTCTTTTTGCTGTAAGTTACCCAGCCTTTGATATTCCTTTATAGGAACACAAAACAGACTAAGACATCCCTCCTCCCCATCTGTTATCACTACCCTCGTTCACTCTTCATCACCCTCAGGCCTTTCAGCTGAACCATGGGCGCTATATCACTGAGCATTATAGCTTCTTCAGAAGCAAGAGCAGAACATCTGATTATAGCAAATGTTAGAATGTCTCCTTCTGAGATATGATTTTTGTCCAGTAGGAAATAGGGAGCCATTGAATGCTTTTGAGTGGGGCAGGCACATGATAGTTTCTGTGCTTAAAAAGCAGCAATGTGGAAGACGGGTCTGCAAGTTGGCACTGCTGCCAAGGAGACCACTGGGGCAAAGAAAAAGAAATGAGCACTATAACTCATTCATCAGGGATGCCATCTCCCTGACACCATGTGTTCTAGACACCATTCAGCCACAAAGTCACTAACAGATTATTCTTTACTTAAGTACAGTTATGATTATGGGGACCTCAAAACTACTCCAGCCTTCCTTTTTCCTAGCAAATCACCATTTCTTGACTTACCACCAAGACTGTCCACACGTGTCCTCAATCATGCTAGTTGGCCTCATTTCCCACCACCAATTTTACCTGTCCCATTTCCGTAAAACCATGCTCACTCTAGTTTCTGTACATGTTCTCCCCGTTTCCTTAACTAGGAATACCATTCGTCGTATACTGCAATTGCCATTTTTTTTCTGCAAAGCATCCCTCAGCCTTCTCTTTGATTCCTCAAGGGAACTCGTTTAAAACCCTTTTATGAAATGATCACTTTCTGCCTTAGACTTTGCTCATCTATGCACATATCTTATTTTTCTAGCAGACCCTGAGTCCTCAAAGAGTAGGATTTGTATTATTTTTAACCCACCAGAGGCCTAGTCCTTTATGTGACCTAATTTGTAATTCAGTAAAAGGAAATGAATAAATTAAGGACAATCTGGTTTTAATTACTATATAAAAATAGGTCCAACAAAAACATCACTCTAGAGTCCATAGAAGTGGATGATCAGGACATAAAAGCAGATCACACACTCTTCTAGCTGGGAAAGTATGCTGGAAGAGTGAAATTACTATTTAAATAGAAAGTGTCTAATGGGTTTTGCCATGGAAGTTTGCAAATTTATGCTAAATGCAAAGATAAACAGAATATGGGCACATATGTGGTAATATATTGCTAGCATGAGAAATATAGAGACCATCCTTTAAGAAAACCATGAGGCTGGTGGGGGCTGATGAGACTCTTGACACTTTGTGAAGAACTTTCAAATAATGCAGTGTAGGCTGTAAGCACTGACATACAACTGATGTCTGATTCAGAAACAACAACTAATAATAAGAGTTAAGATTTAATGATTACTCTCTATGTGCTCAGAAACTTCTATGATTTATGCATGTCTAATTAGTGTCTAATTTTCACCTTAAAATAATCCTATGAATTGAATAAAATCTGAAACATAGAGAAGCTCACTAACTTCCCCAAGATTATTGGTTTTTCTAGTAAATGTACCAATATTCTAAGTTGAATCCTTTTTCACATTAGATTGACAGAAATGTCCTTTTTCCCTTTGGAACTTAAGAGAGAATTATCACCGTCTAGTCCAGTGGTCCTCAAGCTGTAATTAATGGCCCCATAGAAAGGAGAAAAGGATTCTGAAACTCAAAGACACTACGTTATTGGACAGACCTAAGCCCTGCCCTGAACATCTCTATTTGTATTTTCTTTATTTTCCTTATAATTTGAACATCTGGCTAAGAGTTTATTGAAAGAAAATGTCTCACTAACTTAAAAAATATTACATTAGTTTCATCAAAACTATTTCATCATCTGTTAGTGGATGCCTTACCTTTGTAAAGCTCTGTTTGAAAAGCTGTGTACTGATAAGCTGCTTACAATAGAAACAAGAACACAAAACGTGCTCCATAAAGGTTAGCTATAGATACAATTATCATCATAACCTTTGTTATTCCATTTGCTATGTCTCTCACAAGTCTTATTTGCATCCCCTGTGAGCTTAATATGACCATCTTCATTTAACAAATGTGAAAGCATGGCATTAAGGTGCTAATGATTTATTTATAAGGTCAGAAAGCCAGCAAGTAAAGAGATTAGACTTTTCATTGCTCTTAGGGCCAACACCAAATTCTCAACAAGATGCACATGACCTCCTGCTGTCTGGCTGTTCTCCATACCTTCAGTCTCAACTCACCCCACTCCCTAGTATTCACTCCCCTACACCCTCTGCACTCTGGTAATGGCTGGGAAAGCACCAGCATGGCCATCTTTGAGGTTCCTCAGGTGTGTTCCTCTCCTCCCACCATAGCACCATCCACACACTTGTCCCTCCTCCTGTAACTGTTCCATGATCCACTCCTTTTCTCCTTGACCCAAGTCAAGTTGAATGACATCAAACTTGACCCCAGTCCAAGTCAGGTCCCCTTCTTACATATTCTCATAAAACTGGATCTCTCCCCATCCTAGTGCTTATCTCAGTGTGTAATTACATGCTCATTAAGTATGACTATTTGAGTGATGCCTCGATCTTCCACTAGGAGTGATGTCTCAATCAATTCCACCTAATGGATTACCTTCATTAGGACAGTGCTCATTATATCTCCAGATTCTTGGCACACACAGGCAGTGGGAATAATTGTTAAGCAAATACGTAAAGATCACTGTCTTTCTCACATTGTTCTTTCTTCTCCACCACATTCCTACAATCTAAGGAATGTTTCCATTTCCACTTACAGAGAAAGACAGGAGTTGGCCACTCAGCTTGTTAGTATTTTCCCAGAGCCACCATTAGAAAAGGGTTCATCTTGTAAAATTCTTTGAGCTAGGAAGAGGGATGATCTAGGATGTTATCAGCAAATACGAGACCTGAGGCTAAAGCTGAGCTGTAGACACCTGAAGAAGTCCTGCTGGAGCTCTTCTGTCTACACGCTAATGTTCACAGATCTGCTGAGACATTGCTTTGCTTCTCTGCCTGCCTTGATGAGGCTTTCTCTGGGAACAAAGACAGCCTCTGTGGCTTCCTGAGCTTCATGTGGCAAACACCAGTTGTCACCGTGGGTGATACTAGCTTCAATTTCTTCCAATCTGTCTGGAGCCCACTTTGATCTGATGGGCTTGAAGGCATCAGCCTCAATGATGGTTTCTCACTGTGGAATAACGGTTAGCAGACACTGCAGGAGCCTACAGCTGTCTCACCTGTTCCTGCTGGAACTCGCAGCCTTTGCCCCACATCCTGCAGGGCAACTGGAGCTGAGTGACCTGTTTCTACAGCAGCGCAAGAGGACAGTGTCTGTGCTTGTAGCTTCTGGGGATTCTTCACCCTTGATCCTTCCCAGCTCACAATCTCTCTGCGGTCCCCTCCATTCCTCTAACCCCTTTTGCTCAGATTTAGACATTAATTTTTCTAGAAGAGAACAAGCTCAATCAATCCTAACTATGGACTCAGAATTAGAAGCTTTATGGTTCAGCTCCTCCAGGTGCTTTAACATTTTCTTGGTAGAAAACGATGCCTTTGGCTTGTTTGTTTTAAAACCTCGCTTGCTTTCCTTGCTCAGGTCTCCTTAAGCACAGGAAATGAAGACAGAAAGGCAGACATGGATACTTATTTTTGAGATTTAGTTCCAGGATTATTCTTTCATCTGGGGCTTTCAACAAACTTGCGAGACAGGCATTTTAATCTCCATTTTATAGATGAAGGAGCAGAAGAATTTCAAGCTATTACAAGTGACGTTTACAAAGGATGTCAGAGGCACAAAGGTTGAAAGATAGCAACCTGACCCACAAATTCTCTCAAATCAACAGAAGCAACGACAATAATAATATGAAGACTTTTAAAAGCCTACATTTGAAATTTGGAAAAATAATCTCTTTCTAAAAATAATATTACAGATTTACCTTCTATATGATGGTTGGTAGCACACATGCATTTTCCCATTTGAACCATCCTTCAACTCTCTAAGAATTATTTAGAATGTGTAATTGTTTACCACATGCAGCTAAGGAAACTGAGGCTTAGAGGAGTTATAGGCAAATACAAGGTCACAAACATGGCAACAGAGCTTGATCTTAGACCAGTTCTGCATGGCTTCGTCACAGGAGCTCGACAGAGTAGAGGAGGGAAGAGAGTGTACCATACGCTGGTCTTGGAGAAGTGGAGGGGGCAGAGATCCTTCTAACCAGCTTGTAGTGGAGCCACATAAAGTCTTGGAGGTAGTTTTGTTCTAGCTTGACCCTGAGGCCAAGCCAGAACCTGGGGTAATTCTTATCAATACAAGTCAGCCTGCTTTTTTTTTTTTTTTTTTTTTTTTTGATCTAGAGAAACTGACATAGCTTGGGGAGGATGGAGAGAGAGAGGTCATGGTAGTTTCCAATTTTGTCCTAGACTTTTGATGTTGAACATGAACCTGGATGTTGGAATAAAGAGATCTGTGCCCAGCTCCAGCACTCCAACCAATTACCTGTGTCATCTTGAGCATGCGACCTCCCTACATCTGTTTCTCATCTGTAAAAAGTGAATAAAAGTTCTCACTCACACCTCAAAACCTGCACTGGATATTTTGAATGAAGTGAAAACAAGTCAACTCTCTTGCCTGGGCCTTAGTTTCCCTAAATTTCTCCCCAAAATGATAAGGCAGACCAGACCTCACCCAAACACCATGACAGGTGTTTCAAATATAGTTACTCATGTCATTTGCTCGACGAATCTGTAAGTTCTGTATTATTATCCTCAATTTAAAAACAAGGAAATTGAATTCAGAGTAAATAGAAATCTGAGCAAAATATCATGGCTCATAAAAAGAACAAAGATTTGAACCCAGGACTAGGAACCCGCTATGTTATCAGACCCACACTTCCAGTTGATAAGTCCTCTTCTCTTAGATGTACATGGGAGTAGTAACAGTGTGAAACCAGACATGGGAGGAGAGACTGTATTAACAACTAGGAAAGAATGTCCAAGGAAGCATACGGGCTTCTACTGAGGGATGGTCAGGGCAGGCTGGGAGGGATGCTCATGCTCTTTGGGAGCCATGTCAACCCCGGTCACATCCCCACTTACCTCCAGCTGCTCTGCCACCACATTAGGTCTCCCTTACATTAGAGGAAAATTCTCAGTCCTCTCCATTCCAAGAGTCAGTTATGTACTCTCCTTCTGTGTTCTCATAGCAACTTATGCTTATATTTAATGATCCATTTACTTCTCTTGCCGTTTTCTCAAGCTTCATATGCAGAGAGCAGATTTCACTCATAGTTACAAGTCCAGTGCATGAAACAGCATCTACAGCAATGTGTTCCTGGAAGAAATGAAGGAACATGGAAATTGAGTACATATTTGCTGCACAACCATCAAGATCTTACAGCTCATTCTGTACCTGAATTATCTGTGAAGTCAGAGTTCAGCAGATCAAGATATCTCACAATTTCAGGATCCTAAAAGCTGTGAGAACCACATGAGTTCTTTTCACCCAATGACTCATGATTACCCCAAGTTTCGTTTTGAATTTAAAGATTCATAGCAGAAAACATGCTTCTTGGTTAACTCGGATTTCAACTAGACCTCAACTATATGTATTTGCATCATTTCCCCAAACTCTTTGGCTCTTCCTTGACTCAAGACCCTCTTTCTCAACCTTTCTGTTTATAGTACATCTCATGAAAGCACGGTGGTTGTATAGGTAATAAATTGATCTCCCTTACTTTCCAGAAGCTCTGATATGAAAATCATGTGTGTAACTAACTTTCCTCTCCTATATTCAAGATTCTACTGAATCTGCTTGTAAATATTATTGGGCTGTGATCCAAAGGACCCATTCTGTACTACAGTAGCTTTAAGGGATTTACCCTTGAAATAAGACCCACGACATGATAGCCAGCCAAAACAGCAAACAATGTATTAAGTTATAAGCACTAGAAGTTGACTTTCCAATGTTTTTTTTTAAAGCCATTTGCAGTTAATGTATTTTCTGCAAAACAATTCAAATATAATAATACTTTCCTTTATTCATTCGACAAACATCTACTAAGTGTCAAACATGCATTAGTTATTGTTATAAAAATTAAAGTTACGAAGATACATGAGACTCAGGCCTTGGCCTTGGGGCATCCACTAGAGGAAAGAGGCTAAAACAAAAACAAAATACATAAGCACGGTTGTCTCAGAAAATCTATACATACATCGATTAATATAATCTAGAAATCTGTTTACTTTTACATAATTATTGCACAAACTGATGATTCTGGAACATTCTGACTAAAGGGAAACTTTGCTTATTTCAATCATTTTGTTTTAACTCATGAGGGCTTTATCATTGTTGCTGTTAGTTTATTAAACAACAGGAAAAACAAGGCAACAAAAAATTGACCTATGATCCCACCTGTGGATTGCATTCTTTATTTACTGGTTCTCTTTTAGGATCTAGTGATCTGGGCAAGAGGAGGGTTGCCTTCAGGGCTTGGCAGTGCTGATAGCTGTTTTATTCTTAGAAGAAAATAAGAAATAAAGAAAGCTGGGAAATTCTAGAAAAGGTTCTACTTCTAGTTTCAACCCTAATTCTCTCTCCAAACCAAATTGAGAATCAGAAAAATGGCACCTAAGAGATTATTTCTTCCAATCTCTTCTTTTACTGATGAGGGAGACTGATGCCCAGAGAGGCAATATCATGTCTCAGATAGGACAGTGATGGCAGTGGGGAAGTCCTGTGTGGAGAGAGGCAAACTTGTGTCTTTTCTCATGGTTTTTGTTTTGTTGAGACAAGGTCTCATTCTGTCACTTAGGCTGGAGTGCAGTGGCATGATCATAGCTCACTGCAGCCTCAATCTCCCAGGCTCTATCGATCCTCCCACCTTGGCCTTCGAAGTTGGCTGGGACTATGGGACTACAGGTACACTGCACCACGTTTGGCTAATTTTTGCACTTTTTGGAGAGATGGGGTTTTGCCATGTTTCCCAGGCTATTCTCATGTCTTTTGTCCAAAGAACAATAAAAATGACAGAGACAACTTAGGTGTGATGGGTATTTACTTCAGATTCAGTCATAGAAAAATATTTTGAGTGTTTTATTTGAAAGCTGAAAAATAATGGACGAAGTTAACTATGCCATGAAGAAAATGGGTTAAGTAAATTTGAACTTACTCCCTTCTATTTTTACATCTTGCAACCAGAGCATGCTACAGAGCTCCAGGTCTAGATACTAAACTGCCTACCTGTCATTTCCAGCTATAGGTTTCACAGTCATATCCCACTCTTAGTCATTATCTCCATCTCACCCTGCCACAAGACCACATCTTCTCTCAGGGAATGGAACCACTACCTGTCCAATGGCCAAGCCAGAAATATAAAATTCATCTCGGTCTCTTTCTCCAGCAATTTTCAGATCATTCTAGTTTGAAGGGCAGTTTACTTTCAAAGTGAGGATTATATCATATATAGAATTGGAATCAAAAGAAGAACGCCTAAGTATATTGCTTATATCCCAGCATAGAATGCCTTTCTACTATTTTATGTTGCCCTTTTTTGACTTATTCCACTTGTAACAACCATTCCCATCAAGCAGTAGGATCTAACCCGGACCATCATGGGTTCCAGAGAACACTAAAGCTACAAAAACAAAACACAGACACACCCAAGGAAATGAGCACCATGATGACAGCCAGTCAAAGCAGCAAACAATGTGTTAAATACTGTGAAGTATTCAGACACTAAAATTCATAGGAGGAGTATAAATGTTTACATATGTGCTAGAATAAAACAGAGACTCTCTTAGGATTAAGAGATTATAAAAAATGACCAGGCAGATTTGAAAAACAACTAAGTAATTTTCCTAGAAATCAACACTAAATTATTCAAAGTGAGTTGACCCCTGGATATAAATAAACTGAAGGCTGAATATTTGTGATGCAGCACAGCAAAACAAACTGCTGTAAACTATGAAATAAATAGTGAGAGACAGAGAATGAGGGAGGTACAAAATAAAGAAAATCAGAGTTTAGGGAGATTTGCATTTAGAAAAGGGGGCAAGGCAAAATTTAAAAACACAGTGACACATTTTTCAAGACTGATGACAAATGGAGTCTTCTGTATTCAGGCAACCCAACTCAACACATCTCAAGTAGAATACATGTAAATTATCCAAACACAGTCTCATGAAACCAAAAGCCACTGAAGACAAAGAGAACTTAAAAGCATAAGAAAGACGAGCAGATGCCCTACTAAGGAAAGATAATTATACCGATAGTAACTCACTACATCAGCAATGGAAACGAGAAGATAGTTTCTTCAAACTGTTAAAAGAGACAATAACTGTCAGCAAAATATCTTTCAAGAATAAGAGCAAAATTTTAAGAACTAATATAAGCAAACCTAATAATCCACAGACACACACTAAACAAATTTAAAAATATGTTCTTCAGAAAGAAAGAAAATAACCTTAGAAGGAAGGTCTTGGAAGAAGAAATAGTGATCAAAAACAATGATATGGGGGCCAGGTGTGGTGACGCATGTCTGTTATCCCAGCACTTTGGGAGGTTGAGGAGGTGATATCACCTGAGATCAGGAGTTCAAGACCAGGCTGGCCAACATGTTGAAACCCCATCCCTACTAAAAATACAAAAATTAGCTAGCGGTGGTGACACATGCCTGTAGTCCCAGCCACTTGGGAGGCTGAAGCAGGAGAATCACTTGAACCTGGGATTGCACCACTGCACTTCAGCCTGGGCAACAAAGCAAGACTCTGTAGAAACTAATGATATGGGTAAATCTAAACAGATATTGATGCCAAAAACAATAATCATAATAAAAATATCTGATTCCTGGGGTTGAAAAAAGAGGAGAAACTAAAATAGTGTTTATAATTATATTCAAAAGGGGAAATATAAGAATGTTTTTTTAACAAAAGAGTCTAACATTGATTTGGAGGAAGTTAAAGCTATTAATTAGTTTTATAATGTGCCAATTTAACTATGATAATTTACAGGCTAATCAAGAAAGGATAGACTATTTAACTTTTAAATTTCTTAAGTAAAAATGAAATAAGAGATGATAATCTATTCAAAAAAGGTAATAAAAAATTTTATTAAAAAAACAAGACAAATAGAATGTAGAAAAAACAAACTACAAAATAACTTAAAGCTTATTATAATATGAAATATAAAAATCATTAAGGTCTATTTGAAAAATATGTAGATATAGTCTCAAGAAGCCTCACACAAAACACAAAGATCTATGAATAGTTCTATGTATGTATCTTTTAACATAAGAAAAGGAGAAAGTTACACTAAGCCCAAAGTTGGGAGGCTCCTGAAGTTGCCAAGCCTAAGCCTGAATTCTGCAACTTTTCTGCCAAGTCAGTTTCACTCAAAGAGAGAAACATTCTCATCACCTAAAGCTCTGTGTTCATGGTGATCTGTTCTTCCTCACTGACATCTCAGTGTGAGGTCTCGGGTTTTTACCACTATTACAGTTGACCTCACCCTGTCTTGAAATGCATTTGATGGTTCATTTCTTCATAGCAGAAATGTCATTCTTTGCCTTCCCATGCAGATGTCAGCAGTTATGGTTTCTTTTATTATACCCTGGGCGGCAAAATGGGGCTGTGCTGATCAAGTATTTTACCAAGATTCAAAATTTGTCAACTTTGTGCCCAGAGGCCTCATTTTAGACCAAGAGTCCCTGGTTGTGCCCAGCTTCCAGCTCTGTCCAAGGGTATGGCTAACGTTTTAGGAACAGGGACCCTGAAGCAGGGCTCTGGAAGAGTCTTTGATCTGAAGACCCCATTCTGTCTCACCTCCACCTTTTAACTTTCTGAACTGAAGATTTCTGGGGAAAGACAGGTCATCAATGACTGTCCCATCCAATCTCTTAAAAGCCCTGTGAAGTAGGATGTTTTTGAAAATCATCTATTTTCCAAGTTAGGAACTTAGAAGGGAAGCCGTTTTCCTGAGCTTACAAAGAGCGGGGCTTAAACAGGGCTGACATTTGAACCCGAACTTCTGGAGCCAAGTCTTGGTCCTGCTCCTGCACCAAGATGCCCCAAAACGATGTTTGGAAACAAAATGAAATGTGTTCAGAAAATGATCTGAATTTATCAAGCACTGGACAAATATTCATAACTATGATTGTCCCCCATATCTTGTTTGCAACTGATAGGAATCCTGCCTAGCATGGTTAAATTATAAGCAAATACACATGCTAGGATTCAAGGAGGATATTCAAGTAAGCCCTCCTTCCCTCCAACATTAACCTTCTTGAAAGGCTGATGTAAACAGGATAACAAGTTTGTTGTCCTGACACTGAGCTTTTATTCAAGGCATGGAGCTGGGGAGGGGAGCCACCCTTTAAACTTTCTCAGCAGGTTAAGTTTAGGATCTTTGTCTGTTCATAGTTGATGGGCGTGAGAAATAAGAATCTATGTTCTCAAGGGTTGTGGTGGGTGCTGCCACCAGAGACAAGAAAGGATGGGAATGTATTTCTTGGAAGCCTGAAATGGGGTCACCTTCATCAGATGAGCATATGCCCCCAGTCCGTAGCCATGTGAGAAGAGAGTCTTTGTTAGGCTTCTTCCCCCGCAACACTTTCTGAATTTATTAATTATCTCCAGCAACCCATTGTTCAATTTATCTGATCCAGACTTGGTAAGATATATCCTGAGGGCCAAAAGTAAAAGTATAGCATATTGACTTGAAAGAGAATAGAAAATTTGATTTCTTATAAAAGCATTTCACATATAGTAACAGGTAACATTTATCAAACATATGCTTTACTTAAACTAGGTATTACTCATTTAATCATTTCTTCATTTAATCTTTCCAACAGCCTTTCACTAGGTAAAGACTATTGTTATGTGCATTTTATAGATAACAAAGCAAAAGCCCACAAGTTTCTCAAGGTCAAGACTCAAACTCAGGGTTGCCTAATCCAGGGCTGTCTATGTTCTTTATGTAAAGTGTTAGTTGGTGATTACCCCAAAACAAATCTCCATTTGGGTAGGTTAGTGGCTTCCTGGGTTTCCAAAAGACTCCTCTCCCAGGGGTGTGAGGGTGTGGAGCAGCTGGTGCTTGCCTTGCCAGCCTGGAGCTCTGAGCCAGACACCTTCCCGATCCACTACTCCAGCTGAGTGCTCTGAAATTTATGTCCATGGCTCAGTTTGTTTGTTTTCTATGAGGAATGACATGGAAATTGGCTTCAGAACTAAATCACATCAAAAGTTAAAGAAAGCCCAATGGCTTCAAGCACAAACTTTTGATGTTTTACAAATGGAGAATAAATAGCAAAAGCGAAGAAAGGGAAATATAGAAAAAATACCTTCCGTAATTGGCAGAGACACAAAACAGATGAGTAACAGGAAATGCTGGAAGGTAAGGTTAAATGCTTAAAAAGGGACTGTCTCAGGAAAGATCTTTATCATAGAGAACTTTATCATAGTGCTTCCTTTCATTTGGGGTTATGAAAGCTAAAATAAGTAGTCTTGTTTCAAGAAAACAGTTTTCTAAAAGGGCAAAGAGCAAATGTGTTAAAGTCAACTTAGTGGCTTTGGCAAGTGATTTAAAGGGCAAGTCCTACTCCTTCTGGATTGATTGCCTGCACCTACATACCCTTCGGTGGCATCAGCATAAACATTTAACTGTGTCAAGGGTCCAATTTGATTTCTTTGAGCATCAGTTTTCTAACTTAAAATTAGGGCAATAGTCTTATATGATTGTTGTGTTGTAGGAAATAAAATAATGATACAGGAGTAAAAAAATTATTTAGGCAGATAGTGAAGGTAAGAAAATCCTCAGTAAGGTTTCTAAAAAGCAGCCGTAAAATCACTTTTTTTCTAACAAAAAGCAGCCTGTAAAATCTAGCTAAAGACATAGATAAGCAAGCTGGAAGCTTGCATGGGTGAATGCTGGCAGCTGTGCCAATAGGAAAAGGATACCGGTGGAGAGAAATGTTCAACATGGCAGCTCCATCTTCCCTTTTCTGTGTCAACCACGTGTACAGTGAGGAGCAGACAACACGGTCAGGCCAGGTAGAAACCCCATTTGCACAATAAAAGTTTAGGGTGGAGTGGTCAGCTTCTTTGCAGTGTGAACATCACACTTGGTCCAACCAATATTTGGGCCCTTTGTAAATCAGACACCACCTCCTCAAGCCAGTCCATAAAACCTCACTCACGTCACCATGGACCGGAAGACCACTTGGGCGCCCCTCTCTCTGCAAGAGAGAGAGCTACTCTCTTTTCTCCTTTTTTGGTCTGTTAACCTCTACTCTTCCCCCCGCCCATTTATTTATTTTATTGCATTTTAGGTTTAGGGGTACATGTGAAGAACATGCAAGATTGTTGCATAGGTACACACGTGGCAGTGTGATTTACTGCCTTCCTCCCCATCACCTTACATCTGGCTTCTCTCCCCTTGCTATCTCTCCCCAGCTCCCCACCCCCCACCATCCCTCCCCTATTTCCCCCCACCTCTACTCTTAAGCTCACTACTTGTGTCCATATCCTTGAATAGTGTGAGGCAATGGACCTCAGGTATTTACCCCAGACGATGGTGGTGCTTCAATAATACATGGGGGAAAAACAACTGTAAAGAATGCTGATTATATAAATAGTTGGTTTCAACAAAATCTCTCTCTTTCTCTGTGACCCCTGAATCAGATACAGCTTCAAGTCTAGAGCACAGTTTCACAGTTAGTTATTGATGTGATTTAACTTTTTCAAAGACTATATCTTAAATATTTTAGATTACCAGCCTGGTGTACAGATGTTAGGCCAGGTAATCCTAGGTAAATACCATTTGCTGAAAGATTTTTTGACTGGTCCAGTGGAGAACAAAGAGCCTGGGCCAGGGCAGGTGGGCATCCCTCTTAACATTTTTCGTTAAGAAAAAATAAATAAATAAAAATAAATAAATAAATAAATAAATAAATATATATATATATATATATGCATAGGTCTACTAAAGGAGAAAAGCTGCAATTCATACATTATGCCTAGGGCCAGCTATATAACTTATGATGCCCAGAGTAAAATGTTATCACAGTTTCCCCAGTTTAAAAAGAAAAATAAAAGAAAATCAGGTAAAGGCAATAAAATATAAAACGTTTTTCTTTAAAAAATATTTTGTTAATTATAAAACATGATGGAGTAAAAAGAGTTATGTGACTAATGATATAACTTAAAACGTATAAAAAATAATATTTCAGTGTCATGATTTTATATAACACAATAAATAATACTGTATTAATGTGATGTCTTTATTAATGTGATGTCTTCCTTGATCATAACATTTTTATGTCTTGCTTTTCTGTAAATTAGGACATCAAAATTTATACTTTTTGTAACTTCATTTTCAATCTGTACAAAGTGACATGTCCCTTGAAAAATGAAAGATGCAAATAATTTTTTATAATTTTTAATTTTCAGAATAATCTTTCTGCTGATGAAAGTGATCTTAAAGCTGTTAAAACTATGCTTAGGTTGTGACAATTCTGATAAATTCTGTGAAAATATAAATTGTACAACTGGAGTTGATGGTTCTTAGAGAACTTTTTCTATAAAAAGAATTTTCATACGATCAGTCTCAGGAAAGTCTGAAATTAATTTAAATTATAAGGTTATGCAATGGCACTTCCTACAACTTGTATGATAGTAGAAGAAACTTAAGTAGCTCTATGATTTGTAGGTGATTCAATATATCTGTTCATGCATCCCATCACTATAGTTCCAATGACAATAAAAATTAATTTTAAAAGTATCTTCCTCATTAATTCCTGGTTTATCTGAAGCTTCATAAGAAAATAATTGTTTTTTCAAGTAAATATAGTAATCTTTAATTTTAATCTCTATTTCTAGACCTGTAGCTATTTGCTTTGCTATGTTACAGCAATTTTTAAAAGCAGAGATTCTAAACTTTTTGAAGAATTTTAATAACTGTCTTATATGTTTTTATTGTAATGTCCATTTGTACAGTTTTTTTCTCTTTACTGAGATACGATTCACATCCCCTACAATTAATCATTTTATATTATACAATTCAGCGGTATTTGGCGCATTCACAATGTCATAAAACCACTACCTCTCTCTAGTTTCAAAAGCTTTGATCACCACAGAAAAACACTCCATACCCATTAAGCAATCTGTCTTCATTCCCTGCTGTTCTACCCTGGAAACCATCAATCTACTTTCTTTCTCTATCAAGTTTCCTATTCTGGATAACCCATATAAACGGAATCATAAGATGTGGAACTTTTTGTGGTCTGGCTTCTTTCACTTAGCATAATGTTTCCAAGGTTTATCCAAGCTGTAGCATGAATCAGCACTCCATACCTTTTTAGAACTGATTAGTTGTATGTAGACAACATAATTTGTTTATCCTTTTATTCATTGATGGACATTTGTGTTGTTTCTAACTTGTGAATACAGCCATTATAAGCATTTGTGGAAAAGTTTTTTGGTATTATTTAAATACCTGTTTTCAAATCTCTGTGGTATGCACTTAGAGGTAGAATAGTTCATCATACAATAATCCTAAGTTTAAATTTTGAAGAACCACCAAACTGTTTTCCACAGTAACTGTACCACTTTCCACTCCCACCAGCAAAGGACAAGGATTCCAATTTCTTCACATCCCTGCCAACATTTGTTATTTTCCTTTCTTTCTTTTTTTTAATACTCATTTTAGTGGATGTGAAATCGTTCTCCTGGTTTGGGCCAGTGCTATTGAATCTCTTTTCATGTACTGGTCAGGCATGTGAGTATTTTCTTTGGAGAAATATCTACTCCAGTCTTTGTCCACTTGGGAAATTGTCTTTTTATTGTTCAATTCTAAGAATTCTTTATATAATCTGGATACTAGACCTTTATATCAGATATATGATTTGCAGGTATTTTCTACCATTCTGTAAAATGTCTTTTCACTTTCTCGATAATGTAATTGGATGCACAAATATTTTTAATTTTTATTAATGCTATTTATCTATTTTCCTTTTGTTGCTTAAGCTTTTGATGTCAAATCTAAGAATCCATTGCCAAATAAGAAGCCATGAACATTTACCCATGTTATTTTTACTAACTTTGTTGTTTTAGCTCTTATACTTAGGTTGTTGGTTAATTTTTATATATGGAGTGAAAAAAGGAGTCCAACTTTATTCTTTTGCATATGTTTTTTTTTTAAGTCTTCCTAGCACCAATTATTTAAGAGTCTGTTCTTTCCTTGTTAAAGGGCCTGGCAACATTGCTGAAAATCCATTGTCCATGGATGTTTGCGTTTTTTCTGCACTCTCATTCTGTTACACTGGCCTGTATATCTAGTCTTATGCCTGAGCTATGCTGTGTTGATTACCACAGCTTTGTGGTACGTTTTGAAACTGAAAATTTGTGAGGCCTCCAATTTTGTTTTTGTTTTGTTTCAATATTGTTTTGGCTATTTGGAGCACCTTGAAATTCCAGAAAACTTAGAGAATTAGCTTTGTTATTTCAGGGGGAAAAAAGCCATTGATAGGGATTACATTGATTCTGCAGATCTTTTTAGGGAGTAGTTTCTTTACAATATTAAGTGTTCTAATTCATAAATATAGGTTATCTTTTTATTTATTTCCTCATTAATTTATTTTAGAATTGTTTTATAGTTTTCAGTGTACAAGTCTTTCACTTCTCTAAAATTTATTTCTGGGTATTTTATTCTCTGGATATTAGTGTAAATAATTTTTTTTCTTAATTTCCTGCTTGAATGGTTCATTGCTGGCATATAGAAATGCAAATGATTTTTGTGTGTTGATCTTGTATCCTGAAACTTTGCTAAACTTATTAGTTCTAGTAGGGGTGTGTGTGTGTGTGTGTGTGTGTGCACGCGTGTGTGTGTTTGGGGATTTTCTATATAGATAACATGTCATCTGCAAATAGAGATAGTTTACTTCCTTTCCAAATTGGATTATTTTTATTTCTTTTTCTGTTTCTTGCCTAGTTTTTCTGGCTAGGACTAGCAGTATATGCTGAATCACAGGGCTAGGCAGTACTTTCTAATGAAGAGTTTTAGTGAATTTCAAACTCATTTGTTAAAATAGATTTTAAAAATGCCACATCTTCAGATGAGTTTGGAGTAACGTTTGACATCAGGAAAGGCTGACATTTATGAGACAAATTCCAAAGCAAAACATGGAAAAAGAAAATTTTACATAATTGAAAATTGGGACTAAAATATGTGTATCAAGATTTAAAGAAAAGCCAAGGATGAATTTTTCTATTTTGATCTAAGTGTTCCTATAAAGAAATCTTTCCAGCTACAGTATTTAAAAAGCAAAAAAAAAAAAACAAATAATATGAAATGAAAATCAGATTCTCAATCACTAAGTGCAACTAATTAAAACAAGACGAGAAATAAGCATAATCAATCATATTGTTCTCACTAAAACTGGTACTAATAAAATAATTTTAATCAAACTATTCTATTGAGTTGAAAAAATAAATCATTTTACTGCTACATATCTTACTTTTTAAAAGTATATTTACAAAATGAATTAAAATTACTTATAATAAATAGTATATTGGACCATATGTTAAAATATTTTTCCTAATAGTGTTGAGTAATCAAAGTCTTTAGAGATTATTGCCAGAGACATTTATGTGTATGATTTATCTATAATACTAGTCATTAACTCAAAGAAATCAGCATTCATTTCTGATTTTTTTCTAACCCCCACAGCACATGACACAATACCTTGCACAAGGCAAATGATCAGTAATTACTTGTTGAACAAATGAAAGAATAAATTCATAAGACTGTGTAGTAACTTATCTGCAAGTAATGGTTGACCACTCATCTGCCAATCCTTAGTGAAGGAATTGTTTTCCTGCTTACTACACTGATTTCATTGTAAGTTATTGAAGGGCAAAATATATAACTTCCCTTCCAACTCCTTCTCTACTCCAGGCCATCCTGTCAACATGTCTGCATTATTCTCTCTACCTAGTAGGTATTTATAAAATATATGCTAATTTAACTCAGTTGCACTTTTATAATGAGACAAATATAAATATTTCCATAGCAAACAAAGACCATTAAAAATTAAATGATATGACAAGAAAAAAATAATGTTTAAAATAATGCAGTGAAGGTATATTTTCTTTCAGTTTAAAAGCTTTTTAGTAACTCTTTTAACTTTAATTTTTGAGTGTTGGAGAAGAGATATGGGTGTGTGCTAGAAAAATAGCTCTTCTAAAGCACTGTTCAGGCAATGGGTTCTTGCTGGAGTGAATGGAAGATTTATTTGTTTTTTTATTTTTTTATTTTCAGTGCAAATATGTAAACAACTCAAGATGACGTCTTCCTAACTCCTGTGCTCATGTCTGGTTCTTAAGGAGAACATGATACAAAAAGAATTTTCACAAAAATTTCTATTGCTGAAGTCCTGTTGAAGGGAATTTCTATTTTCAGCAATGCTGGTATAGGTGATTTGAACCAACTCCTCCACCCAGCACAACTTGCAAATTAGAAAGCATCCTTAAAAACATAAAGCCACCCCAAAATGATTAGAGATGTAATTGACATAATGAAAAGACCAATATAATAAAGACGCCAAGAATTGTTGCCAAAATCAGCTACAAATTTGATTCCATACCAGCAAAAACTCCCATTAGTTTACATTTTAGTTGAAAAACATGCTCAAATCATTTTTCAGATGATCTGTTCTAAAACATAAAGCTGAATAGATCACTGTCTTGTTTAATACCTTTTACTGCCTTCCCATTTCCCTCAAGATAAAATACAAACGTCTTAAAATAGTTTCCCTGGTCTGGCTCCTGCCCCCTTCTTCAGTCTGGGCTCACCTACCTGTCGCCGGGAAGTGGCACCTCTAGGTGTTTGAAGATGCTGTTTCTTCTTTCTGGAGGATTTCTATTTTGCCTAACTTTCTTGTCAGATACCTCCTAACTGATGTCTCAGAACTCAGCTTAGGTGTCACCTCCACACCAGGTGGTTTTGGGAGCCCGTCCTCTAGATTCTCATGGTTCCTGTACTTAATTCCACCATGGCATGTACTTCCTCTCAGTGCTGCTGCCACTGGTGACTGCCCCATCTTCTATATTTGACAGTGGACTCTCTCTGCACTTTCTCAGCTGGCATAGTGCTGTCACATAAGATGCTAAATAATTACTGAAATGGTCAATGAATGAACAAGTGAATGAATTCAAGCAGCAAAAATGCATTGATTTATTTTTGTCTCCAAAGACAGGAGTCCACTTTATGCAGCTATAAAGAGAGTGATTTTCTGCTACTGGGAAAATAGTTTCACCCCCCTTTTTAAGTTTTAGTTGGCTAAATGCATACCTAGATGCCTATATACCATCTATTCATCTAACCAACAAATATTTGTTACTCGCTATGTTCCACGTGTGGCATTAGATTGAACCATATGAAATTGTTGATATTAGATCATTTAAAACATTTTCATATGATTCAACCTTCTGTAACCACTGTAGGGGAAAAGTACCTCTCTGGTCTCATCCTCATGGAAATCAGGGTGTGTAACAGACAATTCCCATACAATGTAGTAAGTACAGGTACTCCTAAAATGATTATCTTTTTAAAGTTACATCAAATAAAATGCTAATAACTCTTTGAATCAGTAAAATATTGATCTCATTTGTAATCAATAGGTTCACAAATGTTGGTTATTGAAGGTCAATGTTTTCCAAGGCAGATAACGGAAAACAGCATTATCTTTAGACCAATGGGGAAGACATCTGCCCAGGCTTGCCTGCTGAAAAATAACATGGTCGTATATTTGAAAACTAAAAGACCCTAAGTACAATATCTTATAGAGGACAAAATGAGCACTGACAATATGACAGAATTTTACATTGACTTAGAGCAGCCGCAGTCCCTGCCTAATGAATCTGCAGTCCAAGCTGTATGGACAATCCTGAAAGAAGATAAAAATACACACAGAGAAGATGAATGCCTGTAATGAAGTGATCCCAAATGGCTTCACAAATAGGGCTCCAGGAACCTCAGTGCTGCTTTCTGTATAAAGGCAGCAGAAATGAACTTTAAAAAGGTGTTTGTCTTGTTAACATTATACCATAATAGTTCTCTGGATTTCCTTTCAGCCCACTACCTCTTGGACACAGCTGAAAGCCTGGGAAGCAGGTTGGTGTGCCCCTTTTCATCCCCTTCATTCCCCACCAGAGTGCTATGAAAACTGAAATATGGGCTTAAAAAGGTGGTTTTTCTTCCAGTTCATGTAGAAGGTAAAGCAAGCCAAATTATTCTATGTGTATAAGGACCCCAGAGGAACTGTGGGAACACAGCTCCCTCAGGTGTAGACGGGTTGATTGGGCACAGGCCTGGGCACAACCAGACACTCAGTAAATCATGTCCTAACCGAAGTATCAGAATTAGAAAGGCATGAGTTTGTATGGTGGTGTTGTCATAAAGGCATACTGTATTAGTCCATTTTCACACTGCTAATAAAGGCATACCTGGGTAAATTTTAAAGAAAAAGAGGTTTAATGGACTCACAGTTCCATACAGCTGGGGAGGCCTCACAATCATGGTGGAAGTTGAAAGGCACATCTTAAGTGACAGCAGGCTAGACAGACTCAGAGCCAAGCAAATGGAGTTTCCCCTTATAAAACCATCAGACCTCATGAGACTCATTCACTACCATGAGAACAGTATGGGAGAATCCGCTCTCATGATTCAAGTATCTCCCACTGGGTCTCTCCCACAACACATGGGAATTAGGAAAGCTACAATTCAAGATGAGATTTGGGTGGGGACACAGCCAAACCATATCACATATGGAGTAGAATCAAAGTCTAGGTGGGCACGGTGGCTCACTCCTGTAATCCCAATACTTAGGGAGGCCGAGGCAGGTAGATCACCTGAGGTCAGGAGTTCAAGACCTGCCTGGCCAACATGGTAAAATCCTGTCTCTACTAAAAATTAAAAAATTAGCTAGGCACGGTAATGGGTGCCAATAATCCCAGCTACTTGGGAGGCTAAGGCAGGAGAATTGCTTGAACCTGGGAGGTAGAGATTGCAGTAAGCTGAGTTCATGCCACTGCACTCCAGCCTGGGAGATGGAGCAAGACTGTAGCGCAAAATAAAAAATAATCAGAGCCTACATTCAAATTCTTCTGCCTCTTAATATTTTTATAGCCTATACCTCACTGGGGTAGATTTTCTTATCAGAAAAGAGGGGGAGAATAATTCCTACCATAAATAATTGTGAATACTAAATAAAATAATTATTTTTGGAAACATTCACACACAATGCCTATGATCCA
Source organism: Sapajus apella (assembly GCF_009761245.1). Taxonomy (NCBI): domain Eukaryota; kingdom Metazoa; phylum Chordata; class Mammalia; order Primates; family Cebidae; genus Sapajus; species Sapajus apella. The sequence continues at coordinate 13,341,406 of NW_022436971.1, forward strand.
GTAATTCAGTGATTCACTCTCAATAGATGTGAACTGAATTCAAATGCACCGAAACTGAATACGTATCCTCTGGAATAATTATTCACCTTCTCAGCAGCTTTCATACATTCACTCCTTGAAGCTGGGTGATTGAGGTGTGACAAGAGGGACAATTACAATTAGAAAAATCCACTGTCTTGGGTGTGATCCTTTGATAAGTATAACATGTCCGTTAGCCCCACTCCACAATCTTTTGTTGGCAGAAGGATTGCTGATGATCTGCAAGTGCTTAGAATTGCACCTCAATTGCATCCCAAATTAGGTGCTTATTAAGAAATTCTTCAAGATCAAAGCTAGTAATTGAAGATTGTGCTATTGGAATACCTGGGGCATGGGCAAGAGGAACATTTAGCTCTCACTCATTTACTTTGTGCTTTTTCCTTATCATAAAAGTCTCATCACTGATGGACCTGAACAAGTAATAAAACCTCACTAAGCCCATGTTTTTTAACCTTAAAATAGGTATGATGATAGAATTAAAAGGAATAATTAGAGTAATAGACATGAAGTGCTTAGAGTGTGTGAAACAGGTTCAATGCTCAGTAAATGGCCACTGTTCCCATCATGACATTGAAGGTAAGTAAATCTAGATACAAATGCTGGACTTTATCATGACTAAGTCTATGACACTAGAGAAGGAAAACTTTCTGAACCCACTTTCTCATCTATACAAATGGAATGAGTCCTACTCACCCTTTAGAATTGTGTAAAGATTAGAGAATGTGGAGAAAGTCCCAGGGCTTCATGGGTTCATCAGAGTCCTTTTTTTTCACCCCTCTTGTAGTCCTCTATCTCACATGCTCTAAGTTTATCACCCTCAGAATGTCCTCGAGAGAGTAATTCAGCAAAGGGAGTTCCTTAAGAAGATCCCAACCAACACAAAGGGAGTTCAAATAAGGACAAATCATTTCCCACAACACCAGCAGAGTCCTGGGGTTTTTTTCTTCCCTATCTTAAGAGCCACGTGCGTGTTAAAAGGGGTCAGTTCACGCTTGTGTGTCTACCTCTCAGCAATTCTTCAAGCTCCCAAGGTTTGGCTCAGGGTTGTAAAATAATATTAAGTTCTGACAGTGTAAGAAGCGTGCCCAGAAAAATAACCAGAGCAAGAAGGAGAAGAAAAGCATTAGAAGGATGCAGATGGGTTTTGCAGCTGGTTTTGCATTAGAAGAGGAACATTAGCATTAGACACGGGAAAACGTCGGCTACGGAGCCCAAGTTTCCTTCACACAAAGGTCACCAGCTCTTCACTGTGAATAAACTCATGTTGCAGGTATGATGTTGCTTATGCAGTTTCTCGTTCCTCCACACTGAAAGGCTTTTAGCTTGGCAGCATTTTCCCCTGCACTAATCCAACTCCCCTTAGAAAATGTCATCCCGTTTGAATTTTCATAGCTCTGCCCTCACTCAGGCACCTGGGATTTCCGGATCGGAGCTGCCAATCCAGTGAAACTAGGAACTGGTATGTGTGGGAGAAGCAGTTCATTACTGTGGTCGACCAAGTGGGTTAATTTCAAATAAATGTCAGGCGGTTTCTTTTCTGCTCGTTTTCCTCGGTTTACTTTTTTTCTACATAGGCAAGGAAGTCTATCTCTGGCAGTCTTTATTGGTGAGTAACATGGACAGTTCACATCAGTACCTCATTCAGAAAAGGACTCAAGCTGTAGCTGCCCTTTTGCAAGAAATGGAGATTTGGTGGGATACAGATGGGAACTGTCAGATCGCTATGTACATCATGCCTATAGAAAGGACTGTCAGATAAACCATGAAAGGAAATTACCACTTCCTGAGCTTCCACTTTATGCCAAGCTCTTCACAGGCATAAGAGGTTAAATAAATTATGTAATGATAAAGAGCAAAGAAGTAAAGAAATGCTCAAGACAAGCTGATCTCAAATCTCATTCTTTTGTATCATATAGCTGGTACCATATAGGACCAATTTTAGATACAGTGTCTTGGTGGCAAGATCTTAATTTAAAATGCAGTGTAATCAAGCATAATTTTGCGACCTTTTTGTCTTTTGTGGACTTAAAAGTGATGGGTAGTCTCCACAAAATTTGCCGTAAGCATGAAAACATGCAACACAGCAAATATTACATTTGGAAAACAGTGCTCAATTTTATGCAATTTGTTATTTATTCTGAGACTCATACACAAGTTCTTTAATTAATGCCCTGTGATCTCATGCAGTTTTGTTATACCTGAGACTGGGCAATTTATAAAGAACAGAAATTTATTTCTTACTGTTCTGGAGGCTAGAAGTCCAAGATCAAGGTGACAGCAGATTTGGTGTCTGGTGAGGGCTGTTCTCTACCTTCAGGATGGCACCTCTTGCTGTGTCTTCACATGGCAGAAAGAATGGAATGGCAGAAGGGGCCCAGATAGTTCCCTGGAGCCTTTTTATAAGGGCATTAATCCCACTTATGAGGGAAAAGCCCACATGACTTCATCAACTATGAAATGCCCCACCTTTATTACATTGAGACTTGAGTTCCAACTATAAATTTTGAGAGGACACATACATTCAAAATACAGCAATCTTTAAACAATTAATCCACAGAAGAGGGGTCACATGAGGGGTAAAAAAAATAAGGATCATTATTCACATGAAAGGAAAACAGCCAGAACTCATCCCAAGAAGCCAAAACAGTGAGAAAGAGGGAGAAGAGAAATTGAAATACTCAGATTCCAGCAGGATCGGCCTTATCTGATGTTCCAGCTTGATCTCTTTTCCTCCGTTCTTGCCCATGCCTGATCAGCTTTCTCACACTCACCGGAGTTGACTTTCTAATCGACCGGCCTGACAGTGTCACTCTTCTTTTGCTGTCAGCGGATTCTCACAAACTATAGGAGACGACCCAGGACAAGAAGGAGCCTCAAGAAGCTGCTTGCAGCTCCCATTCCAGCTGCCCTACACTGCCCCCCAACACAGATTTTCACACCACATATTAATGCTACATTTCTGAGTCCTTTTATTGCCATCAGAACAAGCTAAAATAGCTTTTCTCCCTTTTCCCGACAAGGCCACTATCCTCATCCTGTAAGAATCAACTTGGATGTCACCTCCCTGGAATGTCTTCCCTAACTTCTACAATCCCAAACCTGCTATGCCAACACTGCGTAGAAATGTCAAAGTGTTCATCACCCTATATTGTAGTTTTATGCCCTACATCCTACCTCAGAATTTTAAATACTTTTACTAATATACTTAAGAAAACAGAAAACAAGACATTTTCTTTAATGAATAGAAACCATAAAAATAATCATACGAAAATTATAGAACTAAAATAAAACAGCTGACATAAAACATCAGCAGATATGTTTAAGAAAAGTTTGCACACAGCTTTAGAGAATTAGTGAACTTGAAGCTAAATCTATAGCAGATATCCAGGCTGAAATCCCGAGAGAAAGATGGAAAATACAAAAAATGAAAAGAATACATAATACATTGCAGGGAAAAAAAAAAAAATCAACCTAACATGCAAGTAATTGAAATTCCAGAAAGGAAAAAAGGGGCAAAATCAATATTTGAAAAAACAATGTATGACAATTTTCCAAACCAATAAAATATATCCTAAGAAAGAAAAAACACAAGAAAAATTCCATGTAAGCCCATCATAGTTGGACTTCAGAAAAACAAAAAATTCTTAAAATCTGCCAGAGAGAAAAAAATACACATTGCCTTTAATACAACAACGTGAGAAGTAGGAAAAACAGAAGACCAGAAGGATGTTATTAAAAAGTAACTGCCAACCTAGAATTCTATAACAATAAAAATGTCTTCAAAAAACAAAAACAAAGATATATATTAGGACAAATGGTCGTTGAAATCATTTTAGACAAACAAAGCTGAGTGAATTTGTCACCAGCAGAAACTCGCCTAAGGAAATACCAGAGGGAATTATGTTGGAAGAAGAAAAACAATCCCCAAAGAAAATTCAGGGACATACGGTGGTGTGATGCATAGTGGATAAAGGTTAATAAATAGACAAATATAGAAATTATGATGGCAGAAAAAAGATGATAATTAAAACTACAAAAGATGAGAAGGGATGAAACATAGCAAACTATCCTTAGCCCTCTGGATTACGACACACTTAACATATTTAACTTCAGTGTGTGAAGAAGGGATTATGTAACCGTTGGGTAACCCACCGTCAAAAGAATGATGAAAGCACGTACAATTAACAAGCTTGGGAGTGTGTTTAAGGGGGAATTATTTTAAAATAGTTCATTAATCCAACAAGCAGAAAGAAAGGACACAGAAGAAAACAGAAGAGATGTGAAAAATAGAAAATAAATACTAAGATGTACGATGTAAATCTAAATATATCAGTACTTACATTAAATATGCATGTAGCAACTAAAAGACAAATGTCAGGTTAAATTAAAATAAGCTATACCTTGCTTACAAAAAGCATATCTATGATAAAAGAGTAAAGAAACACTGGCAATAAAAGGATAAGAAGATCATCATCATACAAACTCTAGCAGAGTCCAAGCTGATATCAAAGCAAACTTTAAGACAGAAAGAATGGCAGAGATGTAATTACAACAGGGTCACTCCACTATAATACATAATTTTAAATTAAACAAAACTATAACCATAAAAAAATGAAGAAACTTGAAAACTGGAAAAATCCACAACCATAAAGAAAGATTTCCATATACCTCTCAGGAATAATAAACGAAGCAAAACTAAATCAGACAAAATGGATACAGCAAACTTCAAAATATGATTTTAATAACTCACCTAATTGACATATATAGAATGATGTACCCCAAAATTCCAAAAATTGCAAACCATATACCTAGGACATTTACAAAATTTGCCATATGCTAGGCCGTAAAGAAACAATAAGCAAGTTTCAAAAGATTACAAATCATGCAGAGTGTGTTCTCTGACAATAGTTAAATTAAGCCAGAAACAACAAAAAAGATAATGATTAAAAACCTCCTAATATTTGGAAATTAAGTAAGACACTACTGAATAATACATGATCCAAAGTGAAAATCACAAGATAAACTGAGAACTGTTTTTAACTAACTGATAATAAATGCACAATGTATTATTAACGGTGAGAGGCTGGAAAAGGCATTATTAGAGGGAAATTTATAGCTAAATTAAGCACAAAAAAAGTTAAAAGAAAGTAGCTGAGAACTATAACAGCAGAAATAAATGAAATAGAAAATAAATAAAAGGATCACCTATGTCCGTTTTGAGGATTAAACTATTTTTCCCATGAGGATTTTAAATGGAAAAGGTGCCAATCCTAAATCTTGTCGAGGAGAATCTGTTGAAGTTTACTATTGCGTTTTTTAATCTCTTAGGGATTACATTTGCCTAGGCCGTTGATATAAATAAATCTCTCCAGACCTACCTCACTTAAAAAAACTAGGCTAGTCACTTTTCCAATCTTGGTTTCATTATCTTTGTCCATAATTAAGGAGAGTTAGACTTCACTGGATAATATCTAAGGGCTTGGCTGGACCTCAAATAATATGTGTACCTGATTTCACTGCTATGATCAAGAATCTTCTACCTCTTCATTTGGATTTATAGTTAACTGCTCAGGTTAAATTGACAATGTTTTCTAAACACCTATAGTGTGAAAAGCATTATATACACACACTCTAACCTTGGGTTAAATGTCATGTGGAAAGAAAGATAGGTAAACAAATGATTATATTAATAATACAGTGTGCAATGTACCAGAATAAGTCTATAGAATGTCAGCAGGAATGCTGGTCTGTGGACCTCCATAAAATCTGTGTGAACACTGGCAAAAATCAGGTTTTTTTCATCAAAATTAACATTTTCAGAACTCTGAAGATAACTCAAAGGCTTGCAGCAATCTTGAAGAGTATTTGAGAAAAAAAAAAATAGCAAGATCTCAGTAAAGAGTGAGTTTTGGCATTTTAACTATCCCATTTCCATCCCCTTCTCCAAAGCTTTTCAGTAGTCTTGAAAGCCAATAGCTTCACAACTGGGTTAGCTATAGAAATCAGCAGGCTAGCGGAGCGTAACTGGCTTGAAACTCACAAAAAGCCTCATGTCCCAGAGAATTGTCACTATTTGTTCTATCTACATATCCTGGAAAAGCTCCATTTTCAGGACTCGCCTTCATTTGACCTGACTCAATGATTGCTCGGAGAAAAAAGACTTACCACTAAAGTGTTTGTCAAAAAAATAACCAGTGGCAATAGTTTAAGGTAATGACTCTACAAAAATGTGATACCTCTTAGAGCTAGCAAAAGGCAAACAAAAAAAGCAAAATAAAAAACTGGAGATTGAAATATCCATAAGATGCTTTTAAAAGCTCTGATATATTCTTGTTCTGTCAATCATCACCTTATGTATTTTGATGACATGTTATTATATGCATACAGATTTATAATAATGATAGCTGCAGGGTAAATTGAAACATTTATTGCTAATACATGTTACACTTATTAGTAATAATGCAATAATGTCAATGCATTAAAGTCTGCTTTGTCTGATAGTAAAATAGTTAGAGGAAGTACATTTTAGTTGACTTTTACGTGATACATTTTTTTGTCCTTTCACTTTCAATGTTTCTGAATCCTTACTTTCATAGGGTCTCTTGTAATTCATATTTTAAGTGTTTTTTTACTTTTTATATCCAGTTGGAAATTCCTCATTGTTTTTTCAAGTTTCAAATTACATATAATATAATTGCTGATATAGTTGGGTTGAAACTACCATATTTTCAGGACATAATGAAGTAGCCTGAAAATGTGGTTGAATTTACAGACAAGATCTAGAGGCAAATACCATGTCCTAACCACCAGTACCTCAGAATGTGATTGGATTTGGAGATAGGGCCTTTAAAGAATAATTAAGGTAACAAGAGGTTGTATGGGTGGGCCTAATCCAATATGACTGTTGTTCTTCTAAAAAGAGGAGATCAAGAGAGACACAGAAAGGAAAGCCACATGAACCCACAGGGAGAAGACAGCCACGTACAGGCTAAGGTGATTTATCTCAAAAGAAGTCAACCCCGATACATTCTAATCTCAGACTTCTAGCCTCTGGAATTGGGAGAAAGCAATTTCTGTAGTTTAAGCCACAAAGTCTGTAATACTTTGTTATGGCAGCCCTAACAAACTACAACAAATGTCAGTAATTTAGATTATTCAAACATTCCATATCAATTCAAAGTCAATGTAATGATGTTCAAATACCATGAACTGTAATTATTCAAAACTAAGCTTCAATCCCGTTCAGGCTCATTCTAGGTGTAGTTTATCCTTTTTTCTATAGTATTGTTCATGGGGGACCCAACTCAAGTTTGGGGGTTGCTAGGATTTTCTATCCTTTGTAGATGATATAATTAATATTTTATAGATGAAACAGTGTCTCTAAACAGATAAGTAATGTATTAAAGTCACAAGACTAGTAATATTTAAAAAAATAAAGATAATGAGAATAGGGAAAAAATTACAGTGAAAGGGCCACCTCTTAGACATAGTTTACATTTCGATTCAAGTTTTGAACTTTCAGCCAGATGAATTGTTTATCACAAGGATTTATTTTGTACAAGCCCCATCTCCACATGTCATCATTTCCTCTAACAGAGATGACAGTTTGTGAGTAGCACATCTCAGCTGTCCTTCATGTTCTGTCTAGACAGAGAGAGAAGCCGTAGCATTGCCATACCTTTCTTTACAGTCACTGAACAATGAGGATGTGTTTATGTCAAGGCAATTAAAACTTGCTCTCCATCTTTCAGACTGGAGCTGGGGGTAAATTTTTAACTCAAGTAAATTATTTTTCCCAAGAATGAAACTATATTCTCTTTATTATAAATTACTTGTAAAATAAATTAGTAGAAAGACTCACTGATGAAGTGAAGCATATCTTTGGTGTACTGGGTGATATTGGAAAAGTTACTTAACCTCTCTAGACTTCATTGTCCTCCAAAATGAGGTAGCAAATTACACTAGCACATCTGAAAATTGTACAATACATAAGTCTTGTTTTGAAAAAGTGTCCCATGATTAAGTAAGTCTTGAAATTGTGTTATCCTCGTTAAGATTCACATGTACCTTTTTTGTGTTAAAGGCTCAGCAAACCTGCTGATGTTCAATGGATTACATTTTTGAGGAGTATATTCTAGAGCAGAATATTTCTCATCCCTCTTGAAACTCTAATTACTCACTTTTCTAGGAACACTAACAGAAAATATGCTAAGTGATTTCATTAGTTACCAGCAGAAAGGCCAACAGAACTAAAATCTCTTTCTGGTTTACATGTTCCTTATTTTTAAAAATGAAATTCTCAAAAGGGAAAGAAAGAAGGAAAACAAATCTCCTGGCAATCTAATGATTGTTTTCAGTTGAGGAAACTGAGGCTTAGAAGTCAAATGACTTGCTCAATGTCATAAACAACTGGTAAAAAAAAAAAAAAAAAAAAAAATTGGCTAGGCATGGTTGTTCATGCCTGTAATCCCAGCACTTTGGGAGGCCAAAGCAGGCAGATCACTTAAGGAGTTGGAGGCTAGCCATGGCCAATATGGCAAAACCCCATCTCTATTAAAAATACAAAAAAAATAGCCAGGTGTGGGGGCACACAGCTTTAGTCCCAGCTACTTGGGAGGCTGAAGCAGGAGAATCGCTTGAACCCAGTAGGCAGAGGTTGCGGTGAGCTGAGATGGCACCACTGCAATCCAGCCTGGCCAACAGAGAGAGACTGTCTCAAAAATTAAAACAATAAATTAATTAATTTAAAAAATTTGTTAAATTGTGAACCAAGAACTCTAGTTGGTGAAAGGCAATTTGGGGCCCATCTTAGGACTGTAGAATCCAAATTTTGATAACAAAGGCCCGATTGTTCCAGAAGCCATTCCACATTCCCATTCTCTTGAAATGAAGATTCCTGAGGGTTATTTAGAGGGACACAGAGAAGGTATTTCTCCACTGTAACAGTTCATGGCTGACTCAAAAGCAAACATGCTGAAAGGCAAGAAGGCTCAAAACTATATTTACCTTTTTCAGATTGATCAACAAACCACTAAAAATTATAAGAGAAACCACAAGGAAAAAAGAAGCATTAAGCTTTCAAGTTCCTGTTGGCATTAGGTGGCTAATTCCAGAAACACAAATTTCTTTCTGCAGTGAATAAAATCTTGTGCTAACAAGTGTCCTAAGAATTTTTGTTAATTAATTTTATGTTTTAACATAGAAGGGGAATAACGTAATGGTTTAGTGTTTTCTGGGTATCATTCACTTTTATATGTTATCTCTTATTTTACATAAATAGCAGGATTATATGAATACAGTTCAAAATTAAAGGGCATTTATTATGTGACAGGTTTTATGCTAAAAACTCGATAAAGGGTTTAAGACTATGATCCTTGACCCCAAGTGGCACATGGTGGATTGACTATGTAAACAGAATTTCATAAGAGAGAATGCCAGAAAGAAGGCAAGTACAGGTTATGCGTTAGCCAGTGGAGAGTGACCTAACAGAGAACATGAGGGTGGATGATGCATAAGGAGTTGAGTAATGTGTTTCAAGTTCAATGTTGAAGCATGAATAAGTTTAGCTATAAGAAAAAGCGGCAGAAACAATCTCTGGGAAAACAGAAAGCTCTACAATATAAATTACCATGTTAGATATTGATTGCTTTATGCATCCAAGATTCCAGATAGCTGCTCAGGCATTCACTACAACTACTGGTGTTCTTCTGATTCAGCCACAGAGTCTCCTGTGGCCTTCACCTTGATGAGGGCCACAGAGGAGACACATGGACTTCTGCTGTCCTCTAATCTAAGGCCTGAAGTAGAGGCTGTCTGATATAGTTTGGATGTGTGTCCCAACCCAAATTTCATCTTGAAATATAATCCTTAATGTTGAAGGTGTAGTCTGGTGGGAGGTGATTGAATCATGGAGGTAGTTTTCTCATGAATGGTTTAGTACAATCCAAATGGTACTCTCCTTACGATAGTAAGTGAGTTCTTGCAAGATCTAGCTGTATAAAATCTTATAGTACCTCCTTCCTCACTCTCTTGCTCCTATTCCCATTATGTGATGTGCCTATTTCCCCTTCACCTTCTGCCATGATTATAAGTATCTTTAGGCATTCAGAGCTTCTGCACAGAAAAAAAAAAAAAAAGAAAGAAAGAAAAAAAAAAAACATCATTAGAGCAAATCGGCAACCAACAGAATGGGAAAAAAGTTTTGCAATCTACCCATCTGACAAAGGGCTAATATCCAGAATCTACAAAGAACTAAAACTGCTTTATGAGGAAAAAACAAACAACCCCATTCAAAAGTGGGTGAAGGATATGAACAGACACTTTTCAAAAGAAGACATATATGAGGCCAACAAACATATGAAAAAATGTTCATCATCACTGGTCATCAGAGAAATGCAAATCAAAAGCACATTGAGATACCATTTCATACAAGTTAGAATGGCGATCATTAAAAAATCTGGAGACAACAGATGCTGGAGAGGATGTGGAGAAAGAGGAACACTCTTACACAGTTGGTAGGAGTGTAAATTAGTTCAACCATTATGGAAGACAGTGTGGCAATTGCTCAACGATCTAGAAATAGAAATTCCATTTGACCCAGCAATCCCACTACTGGGTATATACCCAGAGAACTATAAATTGTTCTACTATAAAGACACAGGCACACTTATGTTCACTGCAGCCCTGTGTACAATAGCAAAAACCTGGAACCAACCCAAATGCCCATCAATGATAGACTGGACAAAGAAAATGTGGCACATATACACCATGGAATAATACACAGCTATAAAAAACAATGAGTTCGTGTCCTTTGTAGGGATGTGGATGAATCTGGAAACCATCATTCTCAGCAAACTGACACAAGAACAGAAAACCTAACACCACATGTTCTCACTCATGGGAAGGTTTTGAACAATGAGAACATGTCGACCCAGGGAGAGGAGCATCACACACTGGGGGCAGTTTTGGGGGGCTAAAGGAGGGACAGAGGGGGGTGGGGAGGGTGAGAAGGTGGGGGGGATAACATGGGGAGAAATACCAGATATAGTATACACCTAAAGTAAAATTTAAAAAAAATAAATAAGTATCTTTAGGCCTTTTCAGAAGCTGAGAAGATGCACCTGTATAACCTGAAGGACTATGAGCCAATTAAACCTCTTTTCTTTATAAATGACCCAGTCTAGGTATTTCTTTATAGCAATATGAAAACAGACTGATACAGAAAATTATTACTGTGAAATGGGGCATGGTTAAGATATCTGAAAATGTGGAATCAGCTTTTGAGGTGAGTAACACAGAGGTTAGAAGAGTTTGAAGGGCTCAGAAGAAACCAGGAAGATGAAAGAAATTTCAGAACATCTTAGAAACTGGTTAAATGGTTGTGACCAAAATGCTGATAGTGATATGTGATATGAACATTGAAGGCCAGCTGACAAGGTCTCAGATGAAAATGAGGAACTTATAGAGTACTGGAGCAAAGGTCACTTTTGTTATGCCTTAGCAAAAAACTTGGCTGCATTGTATACCTGCCCTAGAGATCTGCAGAACTTTGAATTTTAGAGTGATGATTTAGGGTACCTGGTGGAAGGAACTTCTAAGAAGAAACCCTTCAAAATGTAGCATGGCTGCTTCTAACACCCTGTGCTCAGGTGCAGGGTCATAGAAATGACTTAAAGCTAGAACTTATATTTAAAATGAAAGTGGAACATGTAAGTTTGGAAAACTTGTGGCCTGACTATGTGATAGGAAAGAAAAGCCCATTTTCAAGGAAGGTATTCAAGTGGGCTGCAGAAATTTGCATGAGTAAAAAGGAGCCAAGTGGTAATAGCCAAGACAGTGGAGAAAAGGCTTCAAAGGCATTTCAGAGACCTTAGCAGCAGCTCCTCTCATCACAAGCCCAGAGGCCTAGGAGGACTAAATGGTTTGTCAACAAGGTCCAGGGCCCTGCTGCCTGCCCTTTGAAGCCTTAGGACATTGCTCCCTACATCACAGCCACTTCAACCCCAGCTCCTGCTGTGGCTCAAAGGGGCCCACATACAGCTCAGGCCACTGATTCAGAGGGTGTAAACCATAAGCCTTGGCAGCTTCCATCTGTGAAGCAAGAGTTCAGGCTTGGGAGCCTCCACCTAGATTTAAAAGAATGTATGCAAAAGACTGCATGACAAGGCAGAAGCCTTCTGCAGGGGCTGAGCCCTCACCCAGAAAACCTCTACTGGGGCAGTGCAGAAGGGAAATGTAGGGCTGGAGCCCCCACACATAATCCCCATTAGGGCACTGCCCAGTGGAGCTTCGAGAACAGGCCACCATCCTTCAGACTCCAGAATGGTAGATCCATGACAGCTTGCACCCTGGAAAAGCCTCAGGCACTCAACACAAGTCTGTGAGAGTAGCCTTAGAAGCTGAACCCTGCAAAGCCACAGGGAAGAAGCTCCCCAAGATTTTAGGATCTCACCCCCTGCATTAGTGTGCCCTGAATGTGGAACATAGAGTAAAAAGATATGAATTTGGAGCTGTAAGTTTTAATGACTGCCCTGCTGGGTTTCAGACTTGTGTGGGGGCTGTAGCTCCTTTCTTTTAGCTCATTTATCAATATAGAAACAGGAACATTTACCCAATGTTTGTATTCCTATTGCATCTTTGAAGTAACTAACTAGTTTTTTATTTTACAGGGTCATAGGTAGAAGAGACTTGTCTTGTCTTAGATGAGACTGGATTTTTGAGTTAATGCTGGATGACCTAAGACGCTGGGAGATTATTGGGAAGGCATGATTTGTATTTGAAATATGAGAAGGACGTGAGATTTGGAGGGGCTAAGGGTGGAATGATATAGTTGGGAAGTGTAGCATAACCTAAATCTCATCTTTAAACATAATCCCCAATTTGGAGATGAGGCTGGGTAGGAAGTGATTGGGTAATGAGGGTGGTTTCTTTTGAATGGTTTAGTAGCATCCCCTTGCTGCCATCCTCATGATAGTGAGTTCTCATGAGATCAGTCATCTAAAACTGTGTGACACCTCCCTCCTTTCTTTCTCCTTCTCCAGCCATGTAAGATGTGCCAGCTTCCCCTTTGCCTTCTGCCATGATTGGAAGCTTCCTCAGTCCTCCCCAAAAGCAAAAGCCACTGTGCTTCCTGTACAGTCTACAGAACCATGAGCCAATTAAACCTCTTTTCTTTATAAATTATCAAGTCTCAGGGATTTCTTTACAGTAATGCAGGAATGAACTAATACACTAGCCACATGGCCTGCTTCTTCATGTCTTTCTATAGAGCCAGTACTCAGTCTTTAACCCCACAAGTTTAACATCCTCATTTAACATTTGAGTCTTCTTCCCTCAAAACGAACATGCATCTCTCCATTTTTCTTTTCTCTGGACCTAATCTTCATCCTCTAGGAACATTCTAACAGACTCCTCCCAGAAGGTGGTCAACTGTGTTGAAAATGTCCAAGATGACTCTGTGTGATCCTCTCCCTTTGATCATGAGTGAAGCCTATGACTTGCTTCTAACCAACAGACAATGGCAAAGGGGATGGGATGTCACTCCTATAATTACGTTACATAAGACTCCTCCCTAGCAGACTGGAGAGCTTGATTCTCCTGCTGGCCTTGACCACAGTGGCCCGGAAGATGTGGGGACAATTTCCAGCTAACAGTAAGATGCTGGTACTCTCAGTCATACAGTTGCAAGGAAATAAATTCTCCTGACAATCTAATGAGTTTGGAAGTAGATTCTTTTCTAGTTGAGTGTCCAAATGAGAACACTGCCTGGATGATACCTTAATTACACCCCGTGAGACCCTGAGCAGAACACTCACCTAAGTCGTTCTTGGACTTCTGATGCACAAATACCATGAGATAGTAAATGTGTGATATTTTAAACCACTAAGTTTGTGGTAATGTGTAACTCAACAACAGAAAATGAATACAGCAACCTAGGCCTATCTCATAGCACCAATCACATAGAGAGCTAACACAATGGAGAATCCCAAAAAGATGAAGCTCCATCCTGCACGTACCTAGAGCTCTCCTCGCCGTGATGTGGCTTTCTTTAGCTGGTCCACCATAGGGTTCTCCTTCCTTAGGAATGGAGCAATGGTGGAGGACAAGGAGCACTGTGAGTGGTTAGAATATTTCCTAGATAAAAATGTGTAGAAAACATTATCAGAAAACACATTAAAAGCATTGGTGTTGTAGGACAATAAAGCTGGCAGAAGAGATGTGCAAGGTTAACAACAAAAGCAGAAGACCAACCTCAAAGGATAGAGTCCTGCTTGCATCTGGCAGCAGGCAGATGGACAATAATGCTTTTTTATTCACCTCTGTGGGGAGTCTTTTTTTTTTTTTTCCTCTCCCCCCTCTCTTTTTTTTTTTTTTTTTTTTTTTTTTTTTTTTTTGCTTGGGTGAAGTTTATGTTAGACAAGGAGCAGGAAAGTGAAAAGTAGAAACTCTAATTTTCCAGGTGTCCGCTGAACAGAAACATCAAGAAGGTGACCTTATCATACGAATTAGTTGGATTCTCTGCTCACCATTCCCATGGAAACTGATACGTGGTTTCTCTCATGCCTGGATATCCTGTAGGCCTTGCAGTATATGCTGATATCTCCTTTGAAGAGAGGAAACTGATAGAGTGACTTTCTTCATTCTGGATTCTATCATGCACATATTGTGATAGTGTCCAGAATGAGGTATCCTGACACCAAAGCTCTCTGCCTTCCCGTCTAGCACAGTGGTTCTCCACCCTGGGGGCTTTGAAAAAAATACCAATGTTCAGGTCCCTCCCCAGGCCAATTAATCAGAATGTCTGAGGGTGAGGAGCAGAAATTGGGGAATATTTTCCTCTTTCCTTTCTTTTCCAACTTTTAAAAAATCTTTCCAGAAGAATCTATTGTACAGCTGGGGTTGGAAATGTTTTCTTCCTCATGCTAAGTTACTATGAGATGGTAAAAACTTCAAAAGTCCACAGAAACACCAGTCCCGAAAGTGGTATCTGAGGGAGAAAATGGTGGAAATTACAAGTTTCAGCATTCTTTTCTTCAGTTACTTTTTAAGATTTTCCCCCACACAGCCCTAAGGAACACAAATACACACACCTTTTTTTACTAGAATCTAAGTCACTTAACATTTGTTTTCTTATTTCTGATATTTATGTGATATAGGTGAGGCAGATGATATAATAAATGAGAAATGTATTAAATATTTATTGCTGATAATTATATTTAGATATAGGTGTGTGTGTGTGTCTGTACGTGTGTATGTCTGTGTGTGTGTGTCTGTACGTGTGTACGTCTGTGTGTGTGTGTGTGTGTGTGTGTGTGTGTGTTCTTTAGTAATGTCTACATTTCATGTGGAAAATGAAAAGGACCCAAAAGTACTTGTATTTTGCTATAGTGCTAGTAGACTCATTGCTCACAGAAGTCAAATATATAAAGTTTAAAGGGAAGGGTTATACAGGCAGCCTGGGGTTATACAGGGAGCATCCACCCTCTGCTTTAACATGTAACAATAGCAAGACCATGCAAGAGTTTAACCTCTACCAGACACTGATTTCTTCTTCATTTATAAAATAATCCTTAACTAAGAATAGAATCCAATAACTTAAACAGAAATTGCTCAATATGCCTAATCCAAACTATATCGTTATTTATTACGATGTGAATTTAACATGTTAACATTCCCTGACATCCCAGGAGTGGTGACCTGGATAGAGAGGTGAGACGTGACAACATTATAGAGGTAGAGAAAGGCTTATTAGAAAATATTCACTTATTTTGTGTTTTGCCAGAGTCAGAGAATTAATTAGTCCACTGTCCCTGCTAAGAGATATATGTCAGTATGTTTCCAATTGTGAAAGTACGAAACATGAGTCAGAATATAAATTATTCCCAGGAAAAATATAACCTGTATATTTTTCTCAAAATCATGAGAAAATTTAGCCCCACAGTTGTCAAAATGTGGTCTGGAAAAATCCTGGTATCCCTGGGAACCTTTCAGGGAGTCCTCAAGTCAAAACTGTTGCCGTGATAATACAAAGGGATCATTTGCTTCTTTCACTGTCATTCTCTTGTGATTTTACTGTGCACTTCTCAAAAGAATCCATGGCCTGTAATGCCATCATTGTTCTGATGGCTAACAGAACGTATGCTTGTGCATTTTTGTGCTGTAAAAAAATTTCTTGGCCAAACACAGTGGCTCATGCCTGTAATCCCAGCACTTTGGGAGTCCGAGGTGGGCAGATCATGAGATCAAGAGATTGAGACCATTCTGGCCAACATGGGGAAACCCCGTCTCTACTGACAATACAAAAATTAGCTGAGTGTGGTTTGCATGCCTGTAGTCCCAGCTACTCGGGAGGCTGAGGCAAGGCTGAGGCAAGAGGATCGCTTGAACCCAGGAGGTAGACATTGCAGTGAGCTAAGATCGCACCACTGCACTCCAGCCCGGTGACAGAGTAAGACTCCATCTCAAAAAAAAAAAAAAAAAAAAAAAAAAAAAAAAAAAAAAAATCTTAGGTATAATTTCTAGTACAGATAATATCAATGGATATAGCCCATATAAATAAAAGCACTATGGACTCTTGAGTAATTTTTAAGAGTAAAAAGGGTTGTAAAACCAACCCTTTGATAGCCACTGTTATAGCCAATCAGATAAAATCTGTTAGCATTTCATGTTAATTTTCTTAAATCTATAAATCAAGCTTCTATATGATATCACAGTCCACTCCCAGCTTGTTTTAGGTCAGTGCGTCTCAGCCTTGATTGTACAAACTACTAATGTCCTGATTTTCACAAGCCTCGTAGCCCAGATAGTCTTATTTAATGGATATAGGGTTTTGCCAGAAGATCTGGAGATTTAACATCTTCCTAGATGATTTTGCGATGTAGCAAAATTTGACAACCATTGTCCCAGATTAGGCAATCCTAGAAACACTCATGTTTGGTGGGCAGCAGAGACAGGATGTCATCAACACCCCTGGATTCCCCAGACTAGAATGAAGTGGAGATGGGCTATTCAGATTGGGCAGTCAGAGCTGTTTCAGAGCAGGCTCCTTCCCAGGGAATGACTTCATACCTTAGGTCCCTGGACTGGGATGAGAGCTCAGAGGACTGAAACCTCAAATCTGGATTCTAGGATCAAGCACCTCTCAAATGATAGGCTTTATTCACTCTATTCACTCTTTCCCAGCCTTCCTTGCTCGTGCAGTACCATGACAACATTGCCCATTAGTGATCATAACCCTCCCCACTGTGTCCTCTTCTAATTCTAAATTGATAAATTAAGAATACATGTGGAACAGAATTTTTTTGCAGTTTGTTAGGTCAGCACCCCTGCCAAAACCAAGTGGGCTGAATCATCCTATGGCAGTTCCTAAGTGTTGCTCCCCAGAAATCACAGCCAGGCCTACAAACCTGCTGTCTATGTGTCAGGAGATAGAAAACACCTGGGCCAAATCCCATGGTTGTCATGACAGCCAAGTCTAAAATAGACTTTCAGACACAAGAGCTGTTTGGCTGACTCTGACCTACATGTAAGCATAAATATTATTCATGTTAGAAAGGAAGTGATCTATTTTCTTGAGAGAGAGATTTGTAAATTCAGCCTATAGATTTGCTCCATGGGGATGTTATAAAGTTTAAAAAGGGCTCCTAAGTTGTGAAGATGATAATGGTTTGTACTTTTTATAATAATGTTCTTGCACAAAGTAACACTAACATTCTTTATTGTCACCTAATTACATGTTTTGTATTCAAACTGTATATACGAAAACATGATGTCTGTAAGCCTTGGGTACAGAGGTGAGCACCATTACCAATACTCTTAGTCATAAATCCTTTGTCACCTCCATCCATTCGTAAGAAAAGAAGGAAGCTGAGAGACAAGTAAGGGGTGTGGGGTATTTGAGGTAAGAAATGGCAGTGCCTAGAAAAATTCTGGAAATAAGAAATCCAAAAATCCTTTATCTCCACTATGGTTTGAATATCTGTTCCCTACAAACCTCATATTGAAATTTGATCTCCAGTGTTGAAAGTGGGACCTAATGGGAAGTATTTGAATCATGGGGGGTTGGGGCAGATGGTTCAGGAATACATTAATATCGTCCCTGGGGATGAATGAGTTTTAACTCTATTCATTCCTGCAAGAGAGAGCTGGCTGTTAAAGAGAGTCTGGTACCTCTCCCTCTCTCCCTTGTTTCCTCTCTCACCATGGGATCTCTGCACAGGCTGGCTGCCCTTCTCCTGCCATGAGTGGAAGCAGCCTGAGGCCATCACCAGATGCCAGTCTTGAACCTTCTAGCCAGAAGAATCATAAGCCAGATAATCATTCTTTTCTTAATAAATTACACAGCCTCAAATATTCTTTCATAGCAACACAAAACAAACTAAGACAATCTCAATTCCTCCCCTATCTACTCTTGGTAGGTTTGCTGTACCATTGAAGTTCTACAATCTTGCATTATTTTTGAAACAATAATCCAAGCATTTTCCTCTAGAATGTTCTGTATTGGTAAAAATCACAGGCTCTGTATCTATGCTGTCCAGTATGGCAACTGTGAGCCACCTGTGGCTGCTGAGCACTTGAAATGTGAATGGCGTAGATAAGAGGTGAAGAAAGGGCACAATACAAATTGAATGTTGAAGATTTAGTGTGAAAAAGAATGTAAAACATTAAATTGATTATTTTCATACTTACATGTTGAAATGAAAATATTTGGATATAGTTGACTAAGGAAAATATGTTATTTAAATTGTTTTCATCTGCTTTTTTATATTGTGTTTACTTAAAATTTTTTAAATGATGTATGTGGTTATAGACAGAGGGACAGATGATAGAGAATGAAGAGAAGAAGGATACAAAGATGAAGGCAAGAAGGAGAAGGAGGAGAAAGAGGAAGGGAGAGAAAGAGAAAGAGAGACTGAGCTGGACTCATATTGCCTGGATCTTGAACCCTGAGTTTTTGCTGTTATTGTTGTTCTCTGTGATATTGATCATATGCTAAATTTCCTGTGCTTCCATTTTCTCATCTGTAATGTGAGAATAAAACTAGTAATGCTGCTTTAGGATTCCCAAAAATATTAAATACCCAGGAAAAATTTTTTAAAATATTTTTATTATAAGATAAAGTCCAAACTCATTTCCTGGCATGCAACAGCCTCATTATTTTTGTGCCCAGTTATTTTCTCACTTCTGTATTCTTATTTCTCCCCATTATTTTATTCCTTCCACATGCCAATCAAATGAATATCGTGGGATTGACTACAAGTTGTCACAATGATCTCTCTCTATCTTAGACTCAAACTTATTTCAACCTCATCTTCCCATTGCAGGTGAGGCTAAGTCAACAGTTGCTGGGACTGAGAACCTGAATCATTCAGGAGTCTTCTCTTGTGTTTTCCCTGATATCCCAGCTAAATTTTCCTCCTCTCTCCATCCCACCTAGAATAACCTTCCAGCATCTCTTACCTGGGCTACTGTAACAGCCTCCTCAGTGGGCTCCCTGCCTCCAGACTTGTTTTATCTGCACATACCTGGCAGAATTGATGATCTAAAAGCACAAATCACATCATGCCTTTTCCCTTCTCAAAGCTTCCAATAGCTTCTCACTGTGCCTAGAACAAAATTTAACCCTCTATTATTGCTTCACATGATCTGGCATTTGCCTACCTTTCCCATGCCATCTGTAATTAATTTTCCTATTGCTCACTCTGCTGAGGACACACTGGTCTTCTCTCTGATCCCTGAGAAAAGCAGGCTTGATACAGCCATTGCTCTTCCTGCTTTATTGTCTAAAACCTCTCCTATTTGCTCTTTTCTTGACAGCTTCTTTCTCATGATAGAAATCTCTGTCCAAATGCCATCTTCTGCAAAAGAACCTACCTGGCTAGTCTATAAAGCACCCCTTTAACCACCTTCATTCATTCACAGTCATATCACGCTTTTTGTTTTCTTTGTAAAGCTTCATAGCATTTTCTATTCTGAGATTATCTTATCTGTTTATGTCTTTAGCCTGTCTTCCCTCCCCAGGATATGACAACGAAGCTGCATACTTTGTCTGACTTGGTTATCATTTCATGCCCAAGAGTTAATAGATGTTTAATAAATATATTTTGGATGAATCCATTCATTCACACATTCATTTATTCATTCATTCTGAGCCTCTGAAGGGGTCATATGATTCTTTTTTTTCCCTTTTTTTCCTTTCTTTTTTTTTTTTTTTTTAGATGGACTCTCGCTCTGTAGCCTAGGCTGGAGTACAGTAGCGTGATTGACTCACTACAACCTCCACCTCCTCCAGGTTCAGGCAATTCTCCTACCTCAGCCTCCCAAGTAGCTGGGATTATAGACATAAGCCATTATGTCCAGGTAATTTTTGTATTTTTTAGTAGAGAAGGGGTTTCACCATGTTGGTCAGTCTGGTCTTGAACTCCTGACCTCATGATCCACCCACCTCAGACTCCCAAAGTGCTGGGTTACAGGCGTGAGCCACCGCTCCCGGCCATGCTGGTTCTTTTCTTAGACCTTAGTCTTTTCTTCTCTTTGTGATAGTATTAACTCATAAATCTCAACTCAAGCATTAATCTCTACATCCCTTCAAAGCACTCCAACGCCTTGGTGATTCCACAGAGCCCTGAGCTCATGACTGCCACTATGCTGCTATGTTATTGCAGTTCTATGTCTCCCCTCCTCCTACTCTGAGTTCTTCCAATGTAAGAGCCACATCTCTTGTCTCTGAAGTACCATTGCTCACTGGAGAACCTGGCATCTCAGCTAGGGAGAAAAGCAAAATGATTCGTGTCAGATAATCTGGGTTATATCTATGACTTTGCTAATTGATGGTCTTGGAAAGTAATTCATAAGATTTCTGATTATTTATTTCCTTACCTGTTAAATGGAACTTTCTCAGCATAACTCTCTTTTGGAATTGTTTTTGTTTCTATAAGCATGTGGGTACATGTTCTTTCACTTTGGCACAAATGGAAATATACTAGGTGTATTAGCTCTCTTCCTGCTACTTTCACTTAACAATTTGTTTTAATTTCACCTTGAGATCTTTCCACATCTGTTGCATAAAGCTGTTTCATTCATTTTGATGGTTGCATATTATTATGTAACATAGATTTTCATAATTATTAACTGGCTCCCTATTGATGGGCATTTATTTTCAGTCTCTATGATCCCAAAATAAAGATGTTGTAATCAATAGCCTTGAATGTGTATGTGATCAATGGCAAGTCTATTAGTAAGATAAAATTTCAGAAGTAGAATTACTGAATCAAAAGCTATCTCCATTTTTGATGTAAGTTACCAAATTATTCTTAATATAATTGTACTATTTAAACTTCTACCAATAATTCATAAGAGTGCAAGTTGTTGTACATACTCATTAACATAATAGGTTATCAAATATTTTGACCTCTGCCATTCTGACAGGTAGGAAATGTTGTGTTGTAATTTCTATTTGCATTTCTCTTCTCATGAGTTAAGCTGAATATGTTTCTTGAATACATTTCTATGTATTTAAGACCTATTCCTTCCTTCCTCCTTTCCTCCCTCCCTCCCTTCTTTCCTTCTTTCTTTCCTTTTCTTTTTTACTTTTTTCAAAATCTCACTCTGTCACCCAGGCTGAAGTGCAGTGGGGCAATCTTGGCTCACTGCCACCCATGTTTCCCAGGCTCAAGTGATCTTCCCACTTGAGCCTCTCAAGCAGCTGGAACTACAGATGAGTGCCACCACACCTGGCTAATTTTTGTATTTGTCAGCAGAGATGGGATTTTGCCATGTTGGTCAAGTTGGTCTTGAACTCCTGGCCTCAAGGGATTCTCTCCTCTTGACTTCCCAAAGTGCTGGGATTACAGGTGTGAGTCACTGAACCTGGCCCATTCATATCTATTTTTCTATAAATTATTTCATAACATCATTTTCCCATTAATCTATTTGATTGTTGGTCTTTTCTAATCAATATGTAGAAAAGTTCTTTATATACAATATTAATAAATTGTCTATGCTGTCTATGCTGATATTGTCCTTGTTTTTTTGTTTGTTCATATAGCAAAATTTATGACTTCTGAATATTTAAACTTATAAAAGCCTTCTAACTCTAGTATTTATTTTTAACTCTCAAATGTTCTTCTAGTATACAATTTCATTTTTTATATCTAAGTCTTGAATTCAGGTTCATCTATAATTTATTGTAACTTGTGAGAGAGCCATCTGTATTACTTTTTCCACATGGTTATTCAGTTGTTCCTACACTATTTATAGAAAAATTGTGTTTGGTAATCATAATTCTCAACTTTATTGTAGCTTAATTCCAGAGTTAAATGGATTTAGTTATCTCTATCATTTCCTATAGTTTCTTCACCCTCTGTTCTCAGAATTGTTTTGAAGGTTAAAGGTAATATGAATTAGCCTAAAAGGGACTAGCTGCTCAATGGATTTTAACTCTATTGCTGTTGAGAGTCTTGTTGAATTATTTTGTTTGTTTCAATATATGTTTCTCTATTTAGTTAATAACTATTATAATAACCCAAAGGAATAATTGTCACAGCATATATTGGGCAACTATTTAAATATACAAGCTTTGGAAGGTTTACCTAAGCAATAATTTATGCTGGCACGGGTCGGATCCTGAAGTGAATGGGACAGAAACTTCCTGCAAGGAGCTTGCCAGGTGGTTCTATTGGCAGCCATTCAAGAGCTAATTTCGATGATAGGAAAATTGGAATAGAACTACAATGGAAGTGGAAGAAGAATACTGTGTGATGGAGTATTTATTTTTACTGTAAGAATTGGAGTAGGGCTAATGTAGATGTCATCCTTTAGAATGGACTTAAAGGATAAAGGAGGGCTTTTATTGATGGAGTCGAGAAGGAAGAACATTCCAAACAGCCAACAACTAAGCCAAGGCATAGATCTGTGAGCCTACAAAGCATGGACAGAATGGAAAATAATAAGCACCAACTGAAATATTGATCCCTGTGTTGATATCACTTGTGAAGGATTTTGTGGCAGCGTGACATTTTCATAAAAGGCTGTTTGTCCAGGGCTGAGCAGACAATGCCTCTGACCTGTCTTCTTGGACTCTGCTGCCCATCAAGCCTCAAAGGACTCTGGACTAACTAAAGCTCTCCAGCTGCCTGAAATGAGATTCTTTAGTACTTTTGTGAGTCCCTTAACCTTTTTAGTTTTGATTTTCTCGTTTGGTTTATAGTGCGGTTATGAGTAGGTTATACAAAGCATCTATCACAGTGCCAGGCTCACAGCTGTTTACAAAAATGGGTGAGCACTTAGCCAAATTGTATTCAAAGTGCCGTTTGGATATCCTAATAGAGTTATCCAAGGTCTGGGCCTCATGAAAAGTTAGGGACCAGAAATAAAGATTTGGGGATCAATATCATGTAGGTGATGTTTGAAGGAATAAATAAGAACACACAAGAAAATAATTTCAAGAGCCGGGAAGTGCAGTCTAACAGTACAGCCTTAAGAACACCAGCACTTAAGGCCCACATATTACACAATTCAAGACTTGACATACAGAGATGAAAAGTGCAGTTACTATAAAAGAAAAAAAAATTGAAATATCTAGAAAAATAGAATGAAGACAATAATAGTCATTAACTATATATGCAGAAATAGTCACTTTTAATATTTTGATTTAATTCTGATATTTTTCTTATACATATGACTACTTTTTAATAATTGAATCATATTTTTCATATGTTTTGTAAAATGTGGAATTCTGTGTGAAAATTGTCAACATTTACTAAACAAGCATTTCATGAGCACTTACCATGTTCTGGATTTTGGCAGAAAAAGGCCAATTAGACAAATATCTTTGTGTCCTCATCAAGTTTATATTCTAGTGGGGAAGAAAGACAATAAACAAATAGGAATAGATATGGCAGCCCAAGGGATAAGTGCTATGAAATTTAAAAAAAAGCAGGGTAAGTGGATATCAACCAATGAAAAAGGAGCTGGTTCCTTCATACAGGGTGGTCAGAGAAAGAGGGGATGGTATTTGAGTATACCTCAAAAGATAAATAAACATAAGTAAAAATACAGCATTATCTTTCTGCATTGTGTGTTTTCATATCATATTTCAGCTTTTTAAATGTATAACTTGTGACTTTTTTCATTTTAAAGAAGTATTTACTTTTGCCTCTAAAAAAAGAGCAATTACTTGGTCCTGAAGCCAACAAAAGAGAGAGATGAATGAACAGGCAATTCTACCGATTGATCGTAGGTTAAAAAGAAGAGTGTCACGGGAGCTGAGCTGAGAGGGGATATATCTGAGTTAGTGGAATCTGGGACAATAGATTAGGTTACTTTCAAATCAAGCCTTGATCAATCAAATAAATCAGGTAACAGAAGATTTTAGAGGCAGAGTAAGCATGAGTACAAAAGTGTGCTTATGTGGGTATATGCTGGTGGTGTTAAGCAAGAGAAATATCTTAGAAGTTCAACATATAGATTGGTGAGAAGAAAAAGAGGCACATGTGGAAGAGTAGAGAGGTAGGTAAGAGAAAGTGTGTTTAAAATATTTAGTTCTAAATTAGCCAGGCATTTGGCACACACCTGTAGTCCCAGCTACTCAGGAGGCTGAGGTGGAAGAATAGCTTGAACCCGGGAGGTGGAGGTTGCAGTGATCTGAGACTGCACCACTGTGCTCCAGCCTGGTGACAAAGCAAGACTCCTTCTCAGAAAAAAAAAAAAAAAAAAAATTAGTTCTAATAACCGTAAGTAATGTTAATGAAAGAAAATGTTCAGGGTAGGTGGTGTTCTAGAACCTAGTTATGCTAAAGGTGCACTGATTATTATCCTAGTCAATATAGTTTTAGGTGATGTGTTTAGCCTATAACTATCTCAGAGACAACCACGTACTTTTGATTAGAATTCTCTTTCTAGCAAGCAAATCTTTTCCTTACTGGCTTCCTTTTGTCCACAGGGTATGTTTCAGTTTTGTGTTGTAGATCACTTTTTTTTTAACAAATGTTTATCTTCCATCAAATGCTGTAACAGCTGCTCAAACTTGTATTTCTTCAAAGTTTTCTTATCTGTTGAAATAGGTCTTATATCCAGAGATACAATGAGTTATTAATGCAAAACACATAGGAATCTTGAAATCAATTCTCTTTCATCTACTTACTAGGTAGATAATATTAGACTAGTCATTTGAAACCAGTGAGCCCCAAAGACTTCATGGATAAACAGGGGTTAGAATCAATCCCAATTTTATGGAGTTATGGGAGGCCCAAATAAGATTGTGAATGTGAAAAATGCTTTTTGTGAACTCTGAAATATCATATGCAGTTCTTTTGATTTTGTAACCTCATCTCTCACACTAGCTTGAAAAGACAATTTGCATTCCATTTGTGTTGATGTCTTTGTTATGTAAATTCTTTTGAGCTTTGCTAACTTAAAATTTTTGTAAGACTAAATTGTGAGACCTCCCATTTCTAGTTCATAGCCTTTCATAGTCACACCACACTGATAACCTTCCTGTTTTAAAGATATCAGAAATAAATGATCTTACTTCTATTTTAGGGTTATGTATCTTTATCTGTATTGTTGGAAAGTTTTTGAGGTTAATCCTTTTGTTGAAATTAAAGTAAAATAGACACAGACTGCCTCTTCATGGTAACAGTACCAAGTTTCTACTATAAACGAAACATGTGAGATAATTTTCTGAGTCTTTTCTCCATTCTTCCTCAAAGATTAGGTGATATTGAACTAAATTTTTTTTAAATCCATCTTTATCATTGTGACAGTGATTATCACTGAGTACTTTTTCTGCCTAGGAAACAAAGTTGCATTTTGTGAACATTGTAACATTTTAATCCCCAGAATAACCATATGTATCACCTACTATTATTATGTCCACATAACAGATGAGGTTCCTAAGGCCCTGAGACATTGAGTGACTCAAGGCCATACAGGTGGCAGGTGGCTGAGTGGGATTTGAGTGGGATTTTGCGTGATTGCAAGACCAGACTGACAAGAAAGTTTAGTGATGTAAATAATAATATTTAAAACCTCATATACACAGTGTTATACAGTTAGCAAGTACAGAATCTTTGAAGTATAAGCTGGGTTAAAGTACAAACTTTGTCACAATTAATAGCTTAAATGTAGGCAAACTTATTTAACCTCTCTGAACCTACATTCCTCATCTGTAAAATAAAAATGTCTGCTAACTTGTAGGTTCTTTCTCACCTGAAATTCTAAAATTCTGTGTTTCCTTGTTCTATGCTGAATTTTTAATATGAGGAAAAATCAACAGCAGCAGCAACTGGCTATTAGATAGCTGGATATCACTGTTACCTTTCATTTTTAAGAGTAAATACTCAGCAAAACTAGAAAATTTCTGGAACAACAAATGACAGGTCTGCTATTTTTGTTCTCAGGTGTGTCGGAGCCCTGGAAACTCACTGCAGAATCTTAAAATATTAAGTCTCAAAGAAGCATTAAAATTAGATGGAAGTATTATCTAGAGAAATGTAGCTACTACACCAAATAAATACCCAAATTTTAGCAACTTAGCAAAAGAGAAGTGTATTTCTCTTTCAAATTGCAGTCAAACACTTCTACTTTGGTTTGAGGACCCCTTTTCTTTATATCTAATCAAAGGATCCAGTCTGTTTTCATTTCTTTTTAAATTATACTTAAGTTTGGGGGTACATGTGCAGAACATGCAGGTTTGTTACATAGGTATACACGTGCCAGGGTGGGTTGGTGCACCCATCACTCCAAGGATTCCATCAACCCACCATCTACATTAGGTATTTCTCCTAATGCTATTCTTCCCCTAACCCTCCACCACCTGACAGGCCTTAGTGTATGATGTTCCCCTCCCTGTGTCCATGTGTTCTCATTGTTCAACACCCACTTATGAGTGAGAACATGTGGTGTTCTTGTGTTAGTTTGCTGAGTATGATGGTTTACAGCTTCATCCATGTCCCTGCAAAGGACATGAACTCATCCTTTTTTATGGCTGCATAGTATTCCATGGTGTAATGTGCCACATTTTCTTTATCCAGTCTATCATGGATAGGCATTTGGGTTGATTCTAAGTCTTTGCTATTGTGAACAGTGCTGCAATAAACATAGATATATATGTGTCCTTATATTAGAATGATTTATAATCCTTTGAGTATATACCCAGTAATGATTGCTGGGTCAAATGGCATTTCCAATTCTAGATCCTTGAGGAATTGCCACACTGTCTTCCACAATGGTTGAAGTTATTTATACTCTCACCAACAGTGTAAAATTGTTCCTTTTTCTCCACATCCTCTCCATCATCTGTAGTTTCCTTACTTTTTAATGATTGCCATTCTAACTGGTATGTGATGGTATCTCATTGTGGTTTTGATTTGCATTTATCTAATGACTAGTGATGATGAGCTTTTTTTTCATGTTTCTTGGCTGCATAAATGTCTTCTTTTGAGAAGTGTTTGTTCATACCCTTGGCCTACTTTTTGATGGGGTTGTTTTTTTCTTGTAAATTTGTTTAACTTCTTTGTAGATTCTGGATATTAGCCATTTGCCAGATTAGTAGATTGCAAAAATTTTCTCCCATTCTGTAGTTTGCCTATTGACTCTGATGATAATTTCTTTTGCTGTGCAGAAGCTCTTTAGTTTAATTAGGTCCCATTTGTCTATTTTGGCTTTTGTTGCTATTGCTTTTGGTGCTTTAGTCATGAAGCCTTTGCCCATTCCTATATCCTGAATGGTATTGCCTAGGTTTTCTTTTAGGATTTTTTATGTTTTAGGTCTTATGTTTAAGTCTTTAATCCATCTTGAGTTAATTTTTGTATAAAGTGTAAGGAAAAGATCCAGTTTCATCTTTGTGCATATGGCTAGTCAGTTTTCTCAATACCATTTATTAAATAGGAAATCCTTTCCCCATTGCTTGTTTTTGTCAGGTTTGTCAAAGATCAGATGGTTGAGATGTGTGACATTATTTGGGAGGCCTCTGTTCTGTTCCATTGCTCTCAAGCCAAGTCATTTTCAGGATATTGCCAATGGAAGGGAAAATGGGAACATAAAAGATATTCCCATTTCTTAAAAGCTGTGGCCCCAAAATGGTAAACATAACTTCCACTTACATTTCGTCAGCTAAAACTCTCATGTAGTGGTTTAACTTTTGGAAAAAGGAGAATGTAAAGAAATCACCTAAAATGGTGAACACTGAGCATTTCTGTTTCCATTTACTTTTCTGATAAGCAGATCATCCTTCTTCCTACCCAGGGGTACATTCACCATTGAGTTACTCAGCAGCTTGAAGTCCATGATCTCTAGGGGATACAGTGACCTCTCCTTTGAGTCTAGAGGTGACTCAAGGGCTGGGTGCAGTGGCTCATACTTGTAATCCCAGTACTTCTGGAGGCTGAGGTGGGTGGATCACTTGAGCCCGGGAGTTCAATACTAGCCTGGGCAACATAGCAAGACTCTGTTTGGGCATCTCTTCCCCAAACATACATATAATAGAAAAGAATGTATGAGGTCCAGTAGAAGAACAATGAAATTCCCAATGAGAACGGGGACAGGAAACACAAGGCACTTCCTGGTCCTTAGTCATGATGCACTCCTGCTGGAGAAGTGATTCTTGATCTGGACATGGAGGAAATTATTCAGGATCAGACCCTGGATATGCCTTCTGAGAGGAACTGCTTTGCCTGTTTTCTCCATGACCTGGTTCTGGCTTGTGGGAAGTGGATCCTCGTTCATTACGTTCCATGGTCACATGGGTGATGGAGGGGGAAGAGCCTTTGCAGTACACTTCTGATTTTGTGAACACTAGGATTTAGGGGTTGTTTTATAAATAATTGGCATTTTTAAAAATATCCAGGAAAATCGTTTCTTTGGCAATATAATTTCCTCAAAAAGTTTTTGTTATGGATTCGATTGCATCACTCAAAATTGATTATGTAGAATTTCTAACCACCAGTACCTTGCAATATGACCTTATTCAGAGATAGGATCTTTAAAAAGCTAAACTGAAATCATTAGGGTGAGCTGCAATCTAATATGACTGGTGTCCTCATAAAAAGGGAAAACTGGGGAGCTATGCATGGTGGTACACAGCTTTAGTCCCAGCTTCTCTGAAGGCTGAAGTGGGAAGATCACTTCAGCCCAGGAGTTTGAGGCTGCAGCATGCCCTGATCATACCACTGCACTACTCCAGTTCAGGCAACAGAGTGAGAACCCCAGCTCTAAAATTTATTTATTTATTTATTTATTTATTAATTTACAGAGGGGTAAACTCTAGACAAACTTGTATCCAGGGAAAATATCTTGTGTAGATGAAGATGACCATCTGTAGGCAAAGAGGGGAGGCCGGCAGCCGTTCCATCTTCACAGCCCTCAGAAGCAGCCAACTCTCCCGACACTTGGTCTTTGCACTATTAGCCTCCAGGAATATGAGACAATAAATTTCTGTTGCTTAAGCATCTCAGCTTATAGTAGTTTGTTACAGGAGTCCTAGCAAATTAATACAGTTTCTTTAAAAGTTTCTGATCTATTTTCTGCTGGTGAGTTCTATGGACAGGACACAAAGTTCTATTCCAGACATAATAACAAAGTTTGCTTTATTTCTCTGATTTCTAAGCCCCATGCCTGTATCTGCTGACTTAATGTCTGATATCATGGAGCCATCTGAAACATTAGGCTTGAGTGGAAGGTGTTACCCTTAATCAGATCTCTGTCATAGGGCTGATTCTCTTTGTTTAGCCAAATAGACATAATAGGTCCTTTTCCTGTCGACATCTTTTTCCAAGATTATCCTTTCCCATTTAGGATCCAGATGCCATCTGCTTTCTAACTTGGTAAAATCTCAAATTTCTTATGTTTTTTCTCTCAAACCAGTCAGTTCTTTCTTGAGCTTATCTCCTTCTTGTAATACTTTGCTGCAAAGTAAAGGCCAAAGCTCACTAACACACTGGTCCTTAGTCACTGTTTTCCCTGGAGATTCCGGCTCAGGAGGAATGTCATCTGTTTCTGGCAATAGTTTGATCACATCAGCAGAACAATATTATCGGTTACAATATATTTATTTATTATTGGGCCTGCCTAACTGCCAAGTCAATACCAACTATCTTAGATATTTATTAAGTCAGCATTTTTATTTCTAGTAGCAATTTCTGTATCAGTTATGGTATTAGTAGCAGCTGTGACAAATGAGCTCCCAAAGTTTGGCGCCTTAATACAACAAAAGTTTATTTCTTTTTCACATAAAGGATGAATACAAGTGTTCCCGATATTTAAGTGCTTTGTTTTGTTTTTTCATGTGGTGACTCAGAGACCTGGGCTTCTTTCATACTAAGACCCCACTAATCCTTGAGGACTCATCACTCCCTGCAATCAGCTGGTCAAAAGAAGAACATGGAGTGTGGAGAAGAAACAATTAGCTTCTTGAAAGCCTTGCCCTGAAAGATGTATATCACTACTGCTCCCACTCTACTATAAAAGTCAACCACAAGGCTGCTCCTAATTGCAAAAGAGGCTGAGATATTGAGTCTAGTAATGTATTAGTCCCTGATCAGGCTGCTGATAAAAACATACCTGAGTCTGAGCAATTTACAAAATGAAGAGGTTTAATTGCACTTATAGTTCCACATGGCTGGGGAGGCCTCAAAATCATAGTAGAAGACAAGGAGGAGCAAGTCACATTTGACATGGATGGCAGCAGGCAAAGAGAGAGCTTGAGCAGAACAACTCCTGTTTTTAAAACCATCAGATCTCGGCAAGAACAGCACAGGAAAGACCTACCCCTTAATTCAATAATCTCCCACCAAGTCCTTTCCACAACACATGGGAATTATGGGAGCTACAACATGAGATTTGGGTGGGGACACAGAGCCAAACCATATCAAGTGGTGTACCCAGGAAGAAGAGTATGCATACACTTTAGTGAGCAGACGATGTCTTTGTCATTGGAGATGCTTTGCCAGTCTCATAGATGAGAAAGTTAAGGTTCAGAGAAGTCATGTAACTAGTCAAAGATCATATAGTTAATAAATAATAAAATTGGACTTGACCATATATGTCTGAGTTTTATATGAGGAAAAAAATGGACTAGCAGAATGATTAATATTCCAAACGCTGCAAATTTACCATATTTAGGAATTTTAAAAAAAACACTAAATTTGAATTTTGGATAAACAACAATAGAAATGTTAGTATAAGTATGTCTCATGCAATATATTACCTTGAAAGCTTGCATAAAAAGAATGTTTTAAGAAATACAGGGGGGTAGGGCATGGTGGCTCATGCCTGTAATCCCAGCATTTTGGGTGGCTGAGGTGGGTGGACCATGAGGTCAGGAGGTGGAGAATATCCTGGCCAACGTGGTGAAATCATATCTACTAAAAAAAAATATAAAAATTAGATGGACATGGTTGTGCATGCCTGTAACCCCAGCTACTTGGGAAGCTGAGCCAGGAGAATCACTTGAACCCAGAAGGTGGAGATTGTAGTGAGTCAAGACCATGCCATTGTAATCCAGCCTGGGAAACAAGAATGAAACTCCATCGCAAAAAAAAAAGACTTACAAACAGCAGGTACAAAGAGGACACAGAGACAGATGTGCAAAGCGTGTTTAAATATACTCCATGTCTTATTCAAGGAAAGATAATGCTTGAAAATTACAAGAATGCTATCTTTGGTCCAATCCAAGATGGAATTGCCAATGAATTAGAACTGGCCTTCAAGTATCCTAAATGTTAATCTTGAACAAAAGAGGAAGCTCCATCCTTCCTTTGAAAGCAGTCTGATTGAAATTATCTGATTAAATTGACAAAACTAATTTAAACTTCATTGCATATTTTTTCAACTTTATTGAGGTATAATTAAAAATGAAAATTTTACATATTTATGATACAATGTGATATTTTGATATATGTATATGTTGTGAAATGATTACATTAATCAAGCTAATTGACATGCCAATTTATTCACATAGTCATCTTTATGCGTGTGTGTGTGTGTGTGCATGTGTGTGTGGTGAGAACGTTTAAGATCTACTCTCTTTGCAATTTTCAAGTGTATGATACCTGATTGTAAACTATAGTCACCATGCTGTATAATAGATCTTCAGAATTTATTCATTCTGATGTTTTTGACAAATAGAGAACAGTTCTTTAGAGTTTAAGATGCACCTCAGACTTCCTGAGGCATGACCAGAAAAATCCATTTCTCAGTGGAAAATTTACCACTGGTAACTTCTGGCACCTATATTTTAAACTTTGTCTCCTTTTTCCAATGATGTACTCATGTGTGGGCTGGATATCTACTATATAAATTAAAACACAGGACTGAATTATCCAAAATCTGGTAGTTAAATGAGTATGTTAAATGAAATAATTCTGGGCAAATATAGGGAATTATGATCTAATTGTTACTATTTAGAAAACTGTGTCCACTTTAATGTTTTTTTTTTTCCTAGCACTCAGACAGCAATGCTCTTCAGTGCTTTCAGATTATGAAACTGTTCCTGGGTTGGCTGAGTATTCTCTTCAAATGTTCCAAAGCACTCCTCAGATCTTTTTGAAGACTCTGAGGTACAGTGGGAAAAGGACTTATTTTGCATTTGAGGTCAAATTCCAGCTGAACTCTCTAGTTGGCTAATGTTGGGAAAATTAACCCCTTTCTTACTCTCTTGTAACGCTTGGTGATGAAACAATGTTGCATGAAGTCCAAAGTTAATGCATGCAAAGAACCTAGCAAAATATCTGCCACATAGGAAACTCTTGGTAAATGTGATAAAAGTTTTATATGGTATCTCAGCACTTACAAAGCAGTTTATGCATTATTTCTGCTCCTCACCATTAATTTCGCATAACCGTTAGAGAATCTATCACCAAGGCAGACAGCATCAGAAAACTACATTTAACATATTAGAATGAAATAATGAAGAAAGGTCAAATAAATCAAAAACGAAATTAAAATAATAAAATGCTAATACAAGACTTTGCATCTGGCAATATAGAAAAAAAGATTTACTAAAAACACCCTGCCAATTCAAACACTAAGAATGAAAAATAAAAGTTTAGAAGCATCTTTTTAATATATAAATGAGTTTGTAGAAAAAAATAAGAAAAATTCCAAACTACCAAAAACTTTTCAAAAAGGTAGAAATCAGATTGCTAAGGTTTTTTTTTTTGTTTTTTTGTTTTTTTTTTTTTGCTGAACTCAAGGCTACTGAAGTAGCATTGGCTGACCTGATTAAACTAGACTCAGGAGATGCAACGATCCCAAAGGGAAAATAAGAAAATTTATTGGCTTACTCAAGGGGAAAATGAGAAATTTTATTGGGTTAGTAAAATGTGGGGAGCTGGAGCTGAGATCTCCTATCACAAATCAGTACTCTGAGTGTCTAAAACCTAATGGAAATGAGGAACTAAACAACATCTACCCAGCAGGAAAGACCAACAATTAAAGAACTTTCCTATTTTTGACGTTTTAAAAGAAGATAAAGTCTCTTCTAGGAATTCATAAGCATAAAATACATCCTGATGTGTAGAGGAGAGATAGTGATTGAAGATAAAATAGTCTGCTGAAGTCTTTGTAATTTTGGAGGTTGACAGAGAGATGTATTAAGTATGTATTTTCTAAGATAGGTATGCGTATTACCATTTCAATAGTAACCACTAGTGGAAGGGACGTAGAAGTTATAATTTTCAAACTAGAGGAGATGTACAAATAGAAATTTTAAAAGCTTCAATCAATTCAGAAAAAAACATCAGGAAGGATGAGAGAAAGAGTAGAACATATAGAAAATAAAATATAGGATAGAAGATTTAAATTTAATTACATAAGTAACATGAGACATATATTAACTGAATTTGCACTCATAAGACAAAAAATCAAATTGTTAAAATAATATTTAAAAGGAATTGATACCATGATAATAAAAATTTTAGTACAATGTA
The DNA here is from genome assembly GCF_009761245.1 of Sapajus apella. Taxonomy (NCBI): domain Eukaryota; kingdom Metazoa; phylum Chordata; class Mammalia; order Primates; family Cebidae; genus Sapajus; species Sapajus apella. The sequence goes on from NW_022436971.1 coordinate 13,375,371, forward strand.
AAAGACGAAGTAAAGGAAGTCTTTCAGAAAGTAGAATAGAGAGATAAAAGGAAAAAAAAATAGAAGAAAAATGAGACAATTAGAAGATCAGTTTAGAAAGCCCAACATCCAAATAGCAGAAATTTTAGAAAGAGAATAAAGAAAACAGGAATGAAATTGTCAAAGGATGGTCTAGAGCTACATCATTGAACTACAAATCAATAACAGAGAAATCTTAAAAATCCCCAAAATTTGAAAATTAAAATTCAAAATCATCTATAGGTAAAATAATAAATCACAAGGAAAATTCAAAAATAATTTGAACTGAATGATGAGAGTACAACAGATCAAAAATTGTAGGATGCAATTAAAGCAGTGCTTAGAGGGAAATGTGCAGTGTTAGACGCTCATATTAGGAAAGAAGTAACAGATAAATGGACAAACTGTCCACCTTAAATTAAGGGGAGGAAAAATGAAGTAAATTAAACCAAGAAAGTAGAATAATGTAAATAATAAATTCAACAGTATAAATAAATAAAATTGAAAACAAAAACCAATAGAGAAAATCAATGTATCAAAGCTTATTCTTTGAAGCAACCAACAAAATTGATGCAATACTTACCAAACAAATTAGACAAAAATAGAGAGAAGACAAGTATTATAAATATTGAGAGACAGAGGAAACAGCATATGACTTGCTCTGAGATAGAAAACAGATCAATAGAACAGAGGAGAAAGCTCGGAAACATTCTCTACCGATATCATGGATATTGATCTATGACAGAATTGGTGTAGAAAACCAATGAGAAAGAGTATAAATTGTTTATTGATGGTGTTGGGACAACGGTATATGAGGGTAAAACACTGGTCATCATGGTGCTTGCGCTTCAAGAGGGCATCACTCTTGGGTAGACAGTGTCAAAGCCTTGTCTATAACTCCTCAGGCAAAACCATTGTGGTGCAAGGCACTATGATTCCCCAATTACATAAGGATATCTGGGGGAAGTGGAACCCACTTTCTCTTGCTAATGGCAATCCAGAAAAGGTAGAAATAATACTCCCTCAAACAATGACCAATATGGCTTGGTATGTAAATTCTCGCCTCCCTCACCACTCAAGTGGATAAATCTGAGATTCCATTTCTGCACTGCCTCCCATGGTTCACCCCAGCAGGATTATTCTCTGATTCTTTTCTGTGCTCACTAACTTGATAATGTCATTGTTACTGGCTGTATTCCCTTCCTGGTTTTTACTTTAATACCTTTCCAGAATGAACTTTTTATATAAATGACTTGTTCTCTAATCATTTTCTTGTAGTCATTGCGGAGAGGGGATAACCAAGATAGTCGTCGTATAATTTAAAAATGAAGGAGAGGTGGATGGAATGAAGGAAGGGAAAATGAGATGACATAGTCAAAACGCTAATAGAAAAAGACCATCAACTAAGGATTCTATGGGAATGTAGCCTGTTGCATGACCAGAGTGATGCTATATTGAAGCCAGAGCACCATGATGATCAGTGTTTGACAATCACATACCAATGTGTTCTGCAGTAAGATCTTGAACAACAACTGTATGTGTGATAAATAACCCCCCATAAAGGTGCTTCTCTAACCTCCCCAGTAGTCACAAGTCTTGGCAAGAAAATCGGAAGATGTGACCAGCTGTACATGTTTTACCCTAAAAGCTCACTCTATAAAGACTACTTCCTAAAGGGTGGGTGCAGTATTCACCATCTTGCAGCTGCCCAAGACATGGCTTTTGTTTGTAAGTCCCTATTAAATGCTTTTCTCTGGGAAACTGGATTTGTCAGCCTTCAGCCTCTCAGCTCCCTCAGCTTTTGGGGGTACGTTTGCACAGACCTGTTCATCACAAACAAATTCCACCTATAGTAAAACTATGTTTCAGAAATGAAGGAAAAATTAGAACAATTACAGATAAACAAAACAGAGAACTTGTCACTAGAAAAACAAAAAGGGGCCCTTCAGGATGAAATTAAAGGACCATAGGTGTGTATCAAATTCACATAATGAAGCAAAGAACAGTGACAAAAGTAAGCATATCAGTAAATATAAATAACAGTGTAAATGTAACTTTGTGTTTGTAACTCATTTTTTTCTCCCATCTCATTTAAGGGAAAATTGTATAAAGTAGTGAGTATAAAATTGATGGGAGGATAATTTATAAAGATGTAATCTAAATGATAATGATTGCACAAAGAAAGAGGTAGGATATGGAGGTTTTTGGAGCAGTTTTTATATACTAGTGAAATTAGCTTGATATTAACCAGACTAAATTGTTTTAAGATATCAATTTTATTCACCAGGGCAACCAAAAAAAATACATTAAAAAAAAAAACAAAAAACAAAATAAGTGACAAGAAAATTCAAATTATAAGCTAGACAATATCTATGTAGCACAAAAGAAGGCAGTAATGGAGAAATAGATAATGAAAAAGACAACTGACATCAAAAAACAAATAGTAAAGTGACAGATATAAATCCTGCCTTAGCAGCACTTGCATTACATTTAAATGAACTAAAAACTCCAATCAAAAGAGAGATGGGCAAAATTCATTTTTAAAAAATTCAGCTGTCTGCTGTCCACAAGAGACATATTTTAAAGTTAAAGATAAAAACAAATTGAAGTTGAAAGGATAGAAAATGATAGCCAAATATTAAATACAAGAAAACTGGAGTAGCTATACTTTTATCACAAAAAAATAGACTTTGAGTCAAAAATTGTTACTACAAAGCAGAATATTTTATATCAAAAAAGAATCAATTTATCAGGAAGACACAATAATAAGATACACACCTAACAACAGAACACAAATTGGACAGAATTGAAGGGAGAAATAGACAATTCAACAATAATAGTTGTATAATTCAATAGCAAACTTTCAACAATTGATAGAAAAATTAGGCTGAACATCATCAATAAGTAAATAGAAGACATGAACTACATTCTAAGCCAATGACACTGAAAGGATATCTTTAGAAATCTCCTCCCAAAACAACATAATACAAATTTTTCTCCAGTGCACATGGAACATTTTCCATGATAGACCATATGTTTGGCCACAAAAACTTTCCCAAGAAATTTTAAAAGATTGAAACTTTACAAGTTATATTTTTTAACCATTAGGAGAAATTAGAAAAATCAGTAGCAAGAAAATATAGGAAATTCGCAAATGTGTAAGAATTAAAAAACACACTCCTAAATAACCAATGAGTCAAGGAAGAAAACACAGGGAAATTAGAAAATACCGTGTTATAAACAGAAAAATAAACACAATACACTAAAATTTATGCAGAGGAAACAGTGTATAGAGGAAAATTTATAGTTACAAATATCATGTTTGGCCATAATATGCAGCAAAGGAAACTGTTTAACTTTGCTGATAAGAGTGTAAGTTTAAGAGAAACTTTAATAACTAATACTTTCAAAGATCCATTATTCTAAAATCCAGCCTTTTCCTTATAGACACATATACCCTAGAAAGTGTAGTAAACATATGCACAAAAAGATGTGTACCTGATCGTTTAGGTCAGCATTGATTTTAATACCCCAAAGTCATAAATTACATATGTTTACATCCAAAGATGAACAAGAGATGGAATTATTTTCATTTAATGGACTATTAGTAGGTAATGAATATAAAGCAATTAGAACTTATTTATCTGCACTTACTTACATATACATGTACAGTTGACCCATGAACAACCCAGGTATAAACTTTCAGGCTCATTTATACACAAATTTTCTCCTGCTCTGCCACTTCTGAGACAGCAAGACCAATCCCTCTTCCTCCTCCTCCTCAGCCTGCTGAACATGAAGACAATGAGGATAATGACATTTATGATGATCCACTTCCACTTAATAAGTAGTAAATATGTTTCCTTTTCCTTATGATTTTCTTAACAACAATTTCTTTTCTCTCAGTTATGTTATTGTAAAAATACAGTATATAATACATACAACATACAAAGTATGTGCTAACTGGCCACTTATATTATTGATAAGGCTTCTGATCAATGGTTCACTAATAGCAATTAGGTTTTGGGGGAGTTAAAATTACACGCAAATTTTCACCTGCATAGGGGAGTTGGTACTCCTAATCCTTACATGCAGTTCAAGGGTGAATTGCATCTCACACAAAGAAATGTGTATACACACACATCCAAATATATTGCACAAAGAAAACACTGAACATTAAAAAATAAAGTTGCAAAAGAGCACATTTAGTATGCAGCCATTTATATAAACTATCCAAAATAATACCAGATATTTTATTAGCGATACAGACATATATTCATAAAAGTTAATGGAAATTCGTGTGAATAATAAATGCCTAATCCAAGTTCCTGATTACATTTGGTGTGGGATTCAAGAGAGGGGAATGTGTTGAAGGTAGAACCACAAGTCACTTCAATTAAACATTTCTTAAGCTGGTACATGACTATATTCTTTACATATTTTTATGTGAGAGAAATAATTATTTCAATTTTTATTAAAAATATGAATACTTTAACAGTTGAATTATGCAGACTCTTACTTTAAAAATGAGTCATTCAAAATTGCAGATAATTATTCTATCTCGGGCCTGAGAAAACTTGGGAAGATATTGGTTATGATTTCCTAATAAGACACAGAAGAAAGAAAGAGAAGGAGCATGGAGGAATTCTAGAATCAATCTTTGAACTGGGGTAAAAAGTAGAAAGAATAGATTGTGGGGAAAACTGATAACTTCAGACAAGTTCATGTTAAGCTGGTGAAGTCTGTGGAACAAATAAGCTATCTGAATTGCGGTCTAGGGTTATAAAAAATGGGATATGTTTATTTGGATGTCATCTGCAAAAAGATGGTAGTTTCAGCAATGAGAGGAGATGAATTTCTTTTTTTTTCCCATTTATTTATTTTATTGCATTTTAGGTTTTGGGGTACATGTGAAGAACATGCAAAATTGTTGCATAGGAACACACGTGGCAGTGTGATTTGCTGCCTTCCTCCCCATCACCTACATCTGGCATTTCTCCCCTTGCTATCTCTCCCCAGCTCCCCACCCCCCACCCTCCCTCCCCTATTTCCCCCCAACTGACCCCAGTGTGTAGTGCTCCCCTCCCTGTGTCCATGTGTTCTCATTGTTCAACACCCACCTATGAGTGAGAACATGTGGTGTTTGATCTTCTGCTCTTCTGTCAGTTTGCTGAGAATGATGGTTTCCAGGTTCATCCATGTCCCTACAAAGGACCCAAACTCATCGTTTCTGATGGCTGCATAATATTCCATGGTGTATATGTGCCACATTTTCCCTATCCAGTCTATATAAGGACACGTGCACACGAATGTTCATTGCAGCACTGTTTACAATAGCAAAGACCTGGAACCAACCCAAATGCCCATCGATGAATTTCTTTAAGAAGAGCACATGTAGAGAGAAAACTAAGGTAAGGCAGTCTGAAAAGGGGCTTGCCAAGAAAAGGAAGTTTCTCAAGAAGGGGATGGTCAACTCTGCCAAATGCTGCTGAAAGATCATGTAAGGAAAACACTACAACTGCACTCGGCAATATGACTACATCACGCTATTTTAGGACATGAAGATACAAGAACCCTAAGTTACCTTCCATGATATCTTAATTACCAAAATAAAGGAAAATGAGAAGCTGTCTTGGAAGCAGTCATCTCAACTGTCATATGGTTACCCAAACTCAGAGACCTCATAGAAAAATGTAATTCAGCTTTATTCAAAATATAAACGGACTCCTGAAACCCACCTTCTCTTTTTTCCCAACGTCTTTGCCCCCAAGAACACAGGATTTATTATTGACGTGGGCTGGGTTGCTACCATGTGACATGGATGGTCATTGCTGCACCATTTTTGACGCTTTTGACTTCCCTCATGCTTATTCTGGTAGCTCTTCACTAACTTCTAGACCAGTTAACCAACACCAGAAAAACTTGGTTTCACTTGGTTCAAGGGTCATAAACTACAGAAATATATGCAGCAGAGAAGTATTGCTTGAATTGCCAAAAGTAGTAAGAAGTATCTGAAAACAGTCTGTATTCTTCCCTTGCTAAACGTTTCATCACTAAATGTTTTGGAATGATAGTTCTCCCAGTCTTGAACTTATGCCCCACTCTTCTAATAGATAAAAGTATTTTCTAAATATACTTCTCTTAAAAATTTCCCTTTAACCATCCATGTATAGAATAATTCTAACAGTTTGTAATTATTGCTAATTTGAATCTATTTTAAAAGACTAAATGATGTGTTCCTATTTTACAACATGAAGCAAACTTTATCTTCTTACAAGTTCCTGACCATAAAAGCAATATTAATATTACTTTTTGAGTTGGTGACCTTGAACCACAGATGAAGAGTTTTGAATTAAATTCTGTAATTGTCTGAAATTAGTGAAGAAAGACAATGGAGATACTCCAAATTTGACTTAGAAATTATTTTGGCTTACAAATGCAAATGTGTGCACTGTAACTTTTAAAAATAAATACAAAGTGTTTTAAAATCCATTCAAAACAGTAATTTTATCGATTTTACCTTAAAGCAAGAATTAATTTGTTTTTCCTATTTAGCCATGCTGAATGAGAGCCACTGCCATTCAATTTATTGTAATATAACTTAAAATAACTGTCTTGGTTAATATTTTATTGATGTATTTATTGTAACATTTTCTTCGTTCAGGAGTTGTTTAGTCATGTGGAGAGATTATAAAATGTTTTGAGACCCTTCCTCATTTCCTTGCAATCAAGTTTCTCGTGTTTATCGTATGTGCATGTGGCAAAGAAGAGCCAAGTATTTTTTCCCAGATTTCACTCTGAAAATCATTCTTTTTTTTTTAATTTTTAAATATTATTTATTTTTATTTTTTTCCATTTATTTAATTACATTTTAGGTTTGGGGGTACATGTGAAGAACAAGCAAGATTGTTGCATAGGTACAAATTATTCTTATCTTTGAACAGGTCATAGATCCACATTGTTAGGCCTATATAAAACATTATAGAGCTAGTGCAAGTGTGAGCTGAGACCCAAAGAATGTAGTCACTGTATTAATTACATAAGGTTGGGGAGATGATTCTTTCCCATTCTAGATGCTTCCTTCCATGTGGAGAAACTTTATTACCTTGCCAAAGGAAAGAAATATTAATGACAGTTTTTTGAAGACATTAAGGAAGACTTTATTCAAGTAGGAACTACAGTGATAGTTATAGAAATTCCCACAAGTTGGTCTTGCAGTGAGGGAGAGAGACTGGGCTCGACTCCCAGTAGGAAAAGGACAGGCAGAGATTTACAGCCAAAGAGCTGGATGGGGATCAGCGAATAAAAATCTAAGAGAAAATATCAGTGGTAAGGGGGACTTGGTCAAAACAGACTTGACACCTTTATTGTTGAAGCCAGGCCTGGATAATAGCATATCCAGAAAAGGAAATAAAAAATCTAATCAGCTATCAAATATTGTGAGACAACAAGGGTGGGAGATTTTCACTTAACAGACCCAGCAGGATTCCTGCTAAATCTGAATTCTGCAAAAAAGGCTTGGAGGAGCCAGCTGAAGGTTAGGCCAAGGAGATGATGGTCTTTACCACTTTATCACTCCTGGCATCTCCATTCTTCTGCTCTCTCTGTCCTAGGAGAAGGCAGTTGAGCTATCAAATCGGTGTTTGAAGACTGAAAAGAGACACTGATATTTTTTCATTTTCTTCTTTATCTTGGAAACTCAAAGACACATACTTCTTTGTTACTGGAATCCAGACCTTGATGAACTCACAGGTCGATTATGGTTTGTCTAAAGATAGATGATCCTCACCAATTTTGATATTTATTTTCAGAAAGTACATTTGCAATCTTAGGCTATAGTGATCAATACAGTGATGTTTCAGTCTCCGTCTGACAAACATCTTGCCTTATTTGCCATTAAATTTAGAACTAGAGAGTGGGAGAAAACTGCTTTTTATTGGAACCCTCCAAAAACACCAACAATAATAACAATATTAATTTAGACTTTTCTACATTCCAGACACGATTCTAAGGTCTTTGTATATGTTATCTCATACAATCTTTGCAACAGTCCTCAATGGCAGGTATATTATTGAGCACTCTTTAAAGATGTAATAGGAACACTTTTACACTGTTGGTGGGAGTATAAATTAGTTCAACCATTGTGGAAGACAGTGTGGCAATTCCTCAAGGATCTAGAAATAGAAATTCCATTTGACCCAGCAATCCCATTACTGGGTATATACCCAAAGGATTATAAATCGTTCTATTATAAAGACATATGCACACATATGTTCACTGTGGCACTGTTTGCAATGGCAAAGACCTGGAACCAACCCAAATGCCCATCAATAATAGGCTGGACAAAGAAAATGTGGCACATATACACCGTGGAATACTATGCAGCCATAAAAAAGGATGAGTTTATGTTCTCTGTAGGGACATGGATGAATCTGTAAATCATCATTCTCAGCAAACTGACACAAGAACAGAAAACGAAACACTGCATGTTCTCACTCATAAGTAGATGTTGAACAATGAGAACACATGGACACAGGGTGGGTGGCATCACACACTGGGGTCTGTTGGTGGGGGAGTGCTAGAGAAGGGACAGCGAGGGGTACAGAGGTTGGGGAGGGATAACATGGGTTGAAATACCAGATATAGGTGACAGGGAGATGGAAGCAGCAAACCACCTTACCATATATGTACCTATGCAACAATCCTGCCTGATCTGCACATGTACCCTAGAACCTAACGTACAATAAAAACAAACAAAAAAGATGTGAAAACTGAGCCATTGAGATGTTAGGTGTAAGGAAGTAGCCTTAGATCACAGAGTTAGTAAGAAATAAAAACTGGCATTCAGCGTAACAGTTTTACTCCAAAAATCCACATTTGTAATGCTATACTGCATTGTGATTTTTCTACAAAAGTGAAAATTTGTAAAATGGAATTTCCCTTATCTTAGCCAATTTTCTTGATACCAGAACACACATGAGTTTTTACAAAATGCAATAGTTCTTGCTATATTTGTTTTCAAGCTAAACGCAACTCACAAGTACAGATACATATTAGATTATTTTGCTGACTGATAGGCAAAGATAAAAGAGTAGCCCAATATCTAATGGAAGTGCTTATTAAAAATTGAATGCCAATCAGAAAAATGGAGATGTTATCTAGGCCCAGTATGTTATTCAACCTCTTAAAATTTTTGACTCTAAATAAGGCTTCATATGTGGCATAAGATCACAGTACACATAAGGCCTATGAGCTAAGACTAAAGATAACACCATATAAAGTATACATTGGAGGCCTTAGAGTTGTGAGAAATGATATGCTTCCCATGAACTAAGTTTTACTTCTTAAATCAATGAATATTTTATTATGTTATATATATACTGGTATATCTAAATAAACCAAATGATTTCTGGGTTTCAAAGAGGTCTTTGAAGGCACATAGAAATTGGAAAGATTGTTATTAAATGGGTGTGATCAACTTGGGACACAGAAAACCCTGGGGGCCTGGGATGGGCAGAGAACTTGAATTGCGCAGGACTTACCTCATGTTGCTCAGGGACTGGGGTTCACTAAAAAGATAACATAAAGGTCTAATTCTCCCCACAAGTCTTTCTGCAAAGAGGAAATGACCTTTAAAGTTCTAGCAGACAATATTTCCAAGGTCACAATCTGAAGCCAACTATACTAACCGCGAAGTATAATGACAAAGTAAGGTTATTTCCAGGCATATTAGATCAAGACTGTTTATTCTTCAGTTGCCTCCTCTTAGTGAATTACTTGAGCTCATATATCATCCAAATGAAGGTGAAAAATAAAGCAAAGACAACATATGATGGAAAAATGGTGCGATAACTCAGGAGTTCAGCAAACTAAATCCCAGGAAGTCAATTGCACTATAAGCTTGGAAGGCAACCAAAGTTAGAGCAGAAAATAAATGGGCTCCAAGAAGAATGTCTTCAAGATGAAGGTGAAATGGAATCCAAAGAATAAATAGAACGACTAAGAAGCTGGATAAGATTAGTGATTTAGCGGCACAGTGAAGAAAGCACATATCTCTTCTCCCATCAAGAAATAAAAATGAATCAATTAAATAGTCTAGGAAAAACAAAGCATTAACAACAACAAAAATATAGAAAGCCGTGACCCAAATGTGAAGCAAAGTAAAATGTAACATTATTTTAAGCCATTTATTAACCGTAAGTGAAAGGAATTCCTTTACCCTGAATGGTAGAACCATTCTCTTTAAAGTCACACAAATCTTAACATTAGATCCATAGAAAAAGAAATGAAGTCAGCACAGTTCATGGCTTTGCAGTGAATCCTAGTTCACAGTCATCATGACATAAATGCTGCTTATTCATTTTTAGTTGTTAGAAAAAAGTGAACAAAATCTGGAAGCTAACTGTGACAAATTAGAGCATAAGTGTCCTGTAAAGTTAACAGAGGTCAGGAGGTACAGGAGAGTCAGGGGAGAGAAAGGGAGACACAGAGACACTTTTGTGGCCTGTGGGGGAAATTCGGTAGAAAGCCAAGAGACATTTGTTTCTTTTTTGCTTTTTAATTTTATGTTGTTAATATTGGTCAATTATATTTTGGTTTTTTAACATTTTCTCATAAAATGTGTCGATAAAGTTTTCTGCTTATTTTTAAATCAAAGTATATACTTTGGCAAGCATTTGAGTGAATAAAAACTTGGATGCTTTCACAGGAATTCAAAAGCATTATCTTCAGAGGTACTCAAATCTGCAAGATCATAAAATAGAAATGTAAGTGGATGATTTAAAGTTATAAAGCCAACCAAATGTACTAGTTAAAATTAAACTTATCTGCAAGTAGCAAAGACCCCAGATAGCAGAGGCTTATGCAAAATAAAAATTTATTTCTATCTCAGGTAAAAACCTAGCAGAAAGCAGTCCAGTTCAGGCCTGACAAGTCTGATTTACAAAGTCCTCAGGGACTTAGATTTATTTCCTTTTGTTTCTCTGTTGAGGGATTCATCCCTCACAAGTTTACTTTATTGTCCAAAATAGCTGCTTGAACTTAAGCAATCATGTCTGCATTTCAGCCTGCAGAAAGGAAAGAATACAACAAGAACCAAAATTGCACATAAAGTGATTTGTTTTGAAGTCCCCAGAAGCTGACACACAGCTTTGATTCTTAATGTTATTGGCCAAATCTTGGTCACATGGCCACATCTAGTTGCTAGGGAAGCTGGGGAAGGTACTTATTCTATAAATATAAATTCTGTTTTATTTTACTTATTTATTTATTTTTGAGACAGGGGCTTACTCTGTCACACAGTCTGGAGTACAGTGGTACAATCATGGCTCATTGTAGCCTTGATCTCCCAGACTCAATAAATCCTCCTGCCTCAACCTCGCAGTTTTCTTGAACTACAGGTGTGTGCCACTATTACCAGCTAATTATTTTTTATTTTTTTGTAAAGAGCAGATATCCCTATGTTGCCCAGTCTGGTCTTGAGCTCCTGGACTCAAGCAATTCTCCCTTCTTGGCCTCCCAAGGTGCTGGTATCATAGGCATGAGCCACTGTGCCCAACCCAAATCTAAATTCTAAAAAACAAAATAGATCTAGATTCTGCTGTGATGAAATTTGGGGACAATTAGCAGTATTTGTTTCACCAAAAAAAAAACACACGAAGAAAATTTGGAAAAGAACTGAACACAGCAGAGTATAAGTGATATTTTCAGCTTTCCTAGGAGCAAATCATTGAAGTATGCAAAAAGCTGCTAACTCAAGAATAAGAAATATAGAGGTGACCATCAGAAAAACTGAAATTAAAAATTGCTTTTAAAAATTACCTCTGGTATAACAGAATTGAGAGTAAGTAAAGAAAGGGACTAATGCTTTTCATTATAAGCATATTAGCAATTAAAATTTAAAAAGTAAAGCTTATCCAGGAAAAAAGAAGGAAGCCTTTATCAATATGATCAAATGCTGTAAACAACTCAGATAAGAAAAACAGCCTATGGATTTGATAAGTATGACGTGGAATAGCAAGGCCTGATGCCTATCTGCCTGCAGAGGGGTGAAGAGTAAAGGAAAGGCAACTATTGATTTAGATCACTGAGTAATCAATCACACCTTTGCATAGGAGATATGACTTCCTTCTTCATCTTGTTTTCCCCTTTCTGGAATTTCATTAGTTTGTGAATATCCATGTCGTCCTCCAACATCTAGAACTGAGCTGATACAATATATGATCTGTCCATCAGATAACGGGAAAAACTATTAACTTACCTTATTCTGAACTTCTATCGAGTAAGTAGCCTATTGAAGCAACCTAGGTTTGCCCTAAAATTTTGATAACATACACATGGTGGCACACTCATTCTGATCATAAACACACACACACACACACACACACACAGTCAGACACATACACATACCCCCTAACACACACACACACACACAGATTTAAATCACATGAGTATTACTTGTTTATTCTGTCAAGCAACAGAATGCAAAAATGTACAAAGATAATAATCAACTCTCCATTCAGTTTTATTCTCACTCCCCTTTTTAGCTGCTATTAAACTCCCGAAATGGAGATTTCTGTGCCAAAGTACTTTTCTATTTTTAATTTTAGTACAGTTTTTTAAAAGGAGATATAGCAATTTACATTCTCACCAGTACAAAAGTGTCCAGCCCTATTCACCCTTCCAATATTTTTGTCACTCTGAGGGTTAAAAAATAGCACATTTTTTCTTTAATGTATATTTATCTGACTAGTAGGGCGAATAAATAAAACATTACATATATGCTGGTCTTTTGCATTTTCTCACCTATGAACTGTTGAAGTATTCACCCATCTTCCTATTTGTCTCTTTTTCATCAATTTTCAGGAGCTATCTAGTAGAAAAACAACATTCTTTCTGCCATGGGTGTTGCAAATATTTTCCCTATCCTTTGTTGTTTTAGAGTTTTTCATAAAATTTATACATATTTTTGTTCCTTTATAAAATACAGAATTTTCCTCTAATTTTTAACAAGCATCTGAATGAATTTAAACTTGGATACTCTACAAGAATTCAAAGGCATCATCTCCAAGATACCCAAGGTATCAATGGACCTGACTCACAGAAGCAATAAGGAGTTTACATCACTGTGTGAGACAGTGGAATCAACCAAGTCTTCTGGGCCAATGACTTCTGTAACCTGGAGAGGACTGCGGAGTCCAGGTGGGCACTCATTTAAGAGTTGTATAACTCACAGCTAAAGTTATAATCACCCAACTCAGTCCTTCCTCTAACGGTATCCTCTGGTGCACCAAAGGCAAAATAACAAATGGAATGAGCATGCCCCTGTCTTTAAATGACCTTCCAAATAACAATAGTGAATTATTTTACAGTGTACTTTAGGAAAACAGTCTCTGAAAAATGGCATACTTTTGTATTGCATTTGTAAATTGCTTTCACAAAAGATTCATTTAACCAGTCTTCCAGAAATAACAATATATTTCATCATCTCCAGTTCTCAGATTTAGAAGCAGATTTACAGACGTGAGAAGTGACATACTGCAAATAAAACAAAGAAGTGATTAAGTTGGACTAGGACCCAACCACAAGCTGCCTTCTAGACACTCATATTTCTACCTTGAAATTCTATGGATTAAAGAAAAGTAATAATTAAATACATATACTACACTCTAAATATTTTGAAAATGCACAATACTAAAAGCTGTTATCTAGTGGGGACTGGGGGTTGGACTAATTCTTCCACATTGTTTCTTCTTTCTATATAGATTCTCCTTCTGAACTTAAAACTCACACTTCACGACAGCTCTTCTTAGTGTTTGATTATGGATGTCAAAGGAATCAGCAGATCTGGATAACCAATGCTCTGACTTTGACTCTCAGTGAGTTTGGCATACAGAATAAATGTGGTAACTTTTCTCCTGAGGTCTGTGTTTCACCTAGTGTTCTTCCTCCTCTTGTCTGAAAGATATTTATTGAAGACAGAGCCCTAGTCTCTCAAGATAATAAAAAGTTGTCTGGGAAAGAAGAAAATACTCAGAGTAAAATACTGCAGTTTATTGTTGAACTGCTGGTTCGAGTCTATTTCGTCAAAGGCCACAGAGGATGAGGCGGGAAGTTGAGGGAAGTTGCTCTTGGGTATGAGCAGATGCAGGACAGGTGGAACCCTGGCTCAGCCCTGACCAGTGTGGCACGCACTTTGAATACTGATGAATGTGGCAGAGATGACAACACCATTTATGCTCTTTATTGATTTGTTGCTATGTTCTAAGATCTATGCATTATGCAGATTGTCTCAATTAAATATTCATATAACCTGGGCCCAGCATGGTGGCTCATGCCTATAATCCCAGCACTTTGGGAGGCCGAGGTGGATGGATCACCTGAGGTCAGAAGTGAAAGACATGAAACCCTGTCTCTATTAACAATACAAAAATTAGTCGGGCATGGTGGCTCATGCCTATAGTCCCAGCTACTTGGTTGGCTGAGGCAGAATTGCTTGAACCCAGGAGGCAGAAGTTGCAGTGAGCTGAGATTGCACCATTGCACTGCAGCCTGGGCAACAGAGTGAGAATCCATCTTAAAAAAAGGAAAAAAAAAATTATATAATCCTTAGAGGCTTCATGGGCCCATTTACAGAGCCATTGTGTGGATAAAGAACAGCAAAGCACAAAGTGACCTCATGTGGCCATCTGTGCTAGGTTAGGCCTTTGCACATAATGAAAGTTCAATAAATATTGTAGTGGTATATATGCTGGGGCAGAATAAAAGAGGAACTAATTGAAGCGTTCATTAGAGCAAAATACAAAGGAATCTACAATGGAAATGTGATCTTTGCCTAACCACAGTTAAAACTTGGTAGTGTTAGCTGAAGATGATTTTTTAAACAACAACAACGAAAAAATGAATTTGAGGTAAGAAACTCATTATACAAGATACAATCATTTTGGAAAGAAAAGTATTATTTAACACATATCCCCATGTGATGTGGTTCCAGATTGTAAGATGACTTTTCTGTATTGGAGTTCACTCAAATCCCATCTTGGGTACAATGTGTGTGCAGATCTAATTCTAAAAATATCTCTTTGTATTTTGGAACTTATAACTAGTCTACTAAGTGGGCTAAGGGGGGTGGGTAGTTTCAAGTTTCTCATTCTCTTGTTGCTTCTAGGAGAATTGCTACAATGCACATCATTTTTACCTCTATTATGCCAAACAGATAATATTTTTGAAAGGCTCCAGGAAATTACTTGAGCGTAGGATTGTTCAGAGATCACATTCAATGAACTTTTTTTTCCACATTTGTTAAAAGACTAGATGGTTTCCCTTCTGAACAAATATTCTGACACTCTTCAAGATGTTTTCTGACTGATGTGCCCCACATAAGATCCTGAATCTGCTGCCAGACGAAGGAAAGCTCCATTGGAATCAAAGGGTTGTCATAACACAGCCACACAGCTTTTTATGAAGCCAACCTATGTGCAGGTTTCGGAGGAGTCTGTGAGTTTCTTTTTCTTGCAGGATTGTCTTTGTATATTTCACAGTGATTTAAGTAGAAATGCAAATCCAGGGTGTGGCACTGGAGGTACCACTCCATTAAGACAAAGTTCTCCCATCTCTTAGATGGCTTTATTTTGGAGAAAGTATAAAACAAGCCTGTCCAACATATAGCCTGTGAGCTATATGCATCCCAGGACAGCTTTGAATGTGGCCCAACACAAATCCGTAAACTTTCTTAAAGCATGAGATGTTTTTGCGATTTTTTTTTGGCTCATCAGCTATCATTAGTGTCAGTGTATTTTATGCGTGGCCCAAGACGCTTCTCAATTCTTCTTCTTCCGGTGTGGCCCAGGGAAGCCAAAAGATTAAACACCCCTAGTGTAGAACAGATTGAACCCAACACACTCGGACAAATATGTACCAACTTCCACAGTCAGAGAAAGGATTTACATTCGATTGGCTGGCTTTACTGACACTATTTTGTATGGGAAGTATACTGTCAGATGAAAGCAACTTTTTCCTGTAGCTAATACTGACATCAGGGAAGAGGCAGCCCTATTCACCTACCCACAACTTCTTTTCTATTAAAAAATTTTAAGAAAAATTCTAACAAATAAATAGGACTGTGCTCCTGGCCTCTGAAAATTGTGGACTGATATTCTATGCTCTCCAAAACATGTGACTACTTAAATTTAAATTAATTTAAAAAATAAAATTAAAAATTCAATTCCTTAGACTAGCCACATTTCAAGTGCTTATTAATCATATATGGCTAGCAGCTACCATATTTCACAATACAGATCTAGAAAATTCCCGTCATTGTGGAGAGTTCTATTTTCAGTGTTGGTTACAGATTAAGTATTTTGTGAGCACCGACTAGGCCTGTTGGCCTGCTAAATTTTAGGCTCTCTTAACTCCCTGTTTTTACCACACTGAGACAACAATAAGAAGACCCGAATGCTTAAAATCAATTTAAGAACTTGTTATTCAACTCTTCCATATTAATCAATTTTTTTTTCTTTTTTCTTTTTTAATTTTTTTCTTTTTGACAATGTTCATTTTGATTTTTTTCTTTTTTCTTTTTTTACCCACATTGGACTATGGCACAAGAAAAGACATAACTTTTTCTTGTGTAAAGCCATAGATATTGGGCTTCTTTGTTACAAAAGTGAGGCTGTACTAACTTATAGAGAAATTGGCCTTGCCTCAGAAACTAAAGTGTGTGCCATTGACTTAGCAATTAAGCCGTAGGCAGCAAGAAAACCAATATTAGAAAATAGAAGGCTGAAGACCTCCTTTTATTTGGGGAAAAAAATAAAACTCTTCCATTGATAACTTGGAAGGCAGAACAAATGTTTTCTGGACTGGATTGAAAAATAGGTCAGTGTTGTCTATTGGATGTTACTGGCTACACTAAGCAAGGTATTAGAAGAAAATCTAAGTTTGGATCAAAAATGTCTGGTTTGAAAGAGAATGGAATGAGACAAAAAGTTTTTGAATTTGAAAGTTGGTACAAATTTCAGCTTCTAGACCTAAAACAGCAACAAAAGGTAGGAAAAGTATTTTGAGTAACGAATGTCCGTTAAAACACAGCTTTATGTTAAATATCAAATTAGGAGTGTGATTTCCACTGAAGCTCATTCTCACAGATAGACTCAGGGTAGTTCCATTAAGTTTAAAGAAAGAGGTTGGTGGACCAGAAAGCCAAGGTATACAGGAAGTTAAAAAAGTATTCTAGAAACAATATGTAAGCTATTGTCATAAAGAGGCAACTATAAGGAAAAGATGAGCTGTCTACCAAGTATCCGGGGAAATTGGATTGCCAAAGAAATAATGAGCCTAAACAATGAATTAACAAGTCCATCAATCAACAATAAATAAATGCCTTTGACCATGTGAGAGTTAAACAACTTAGGGTCCCTGTATTTCACTATCAGGAGGAGAGCTAGGAAGCCTAAGCAGCCTTCAAGGAGAGCATATTCTACAACAGCTCACATGAGACAGTGGAGAAGAAACAATCAACAAAGAAACTCCTGCAAGCAGATTAAAATTCCATGGTTATAAAAGGACAAGAAAGTTCTCCAGAGAACAGAGTCAGGGTACACTAAAGGAACTTCCTCGGCTTCCATGGTGGAATACCTTCATAGTGCTTGTTTTCGTGGGATTTTACAAATGCTATGGATCATTGATAAATGTGTTTCTCCCATTTTTAAGCAACAATCATTATATCCTAACCTTGATCTACTATTATACTTTCTGTGTGAGTACGGCAGATGACCTTCCCCTAGTTCACTGGTTGCCAAGCCACGAGATGTGCTAGTAAGATCTGAAGAAGGAAACTGCATACTCCTCAGAGATCCTGGACTTTGAGCTGGATATCGTTGGATGAGTTGGATGGGATTTACATTGTCTCACCCTGAAAGGGGTGAGTGTGAAGAGAAATTCAATGGATATAGTATCCAGGGACCAACTTGGTGAACTGTGGCAGAGGCTTTAAGTGCTCATCAATCTCCACGTGCTCTTTCTTCTAGCCATATATCAAAGCTGCATATCCCAGCTTCCTTTGCACTTATGTGTGGCAATATGGGTAAGTGCTGGTAGTGGAACATGAGTAGAAATGATGCTCTTTCCTTTGCAGGCAGGAAATCAGCCACCTCATCAGTCACCTGAATGCAGAAGACTGTCAATTTCAGAGTCTAGGGAAGGGCAAAATCAAAATGTCCTGGGTCCCACAGACTTCTGTCCTTCACCAATATGATGAAAGACAGATAAAAACTTGCATTTTTTACGCTGCTGAGACTTGGAGGTTGTTTTTACAGCAGTTAGCCCACTGTGACTAATAAGCCAAGAACTGCTACTTCCAGTCCACTGAATATAGGATTCTTGTACTACACAAAACATTCACGTGAATCATTTAGGGATATGGGTAGGAAATAGAGGGTGTTTTCCCCCACAGTTTCTAATATCAAGTTGTAGGAAAAAGAGAAGGGGATGGAGGTGTTCTTGCCCCTTTTATTAATTCACTCAAAGTAGAAATTTTGGACCCACAACCAACATATCTTTCTAAATTTTTTTTTGAAACAAAGAAAAATAATTTTTTTTCTAATTTACAGTATAAGAACCTTAAAATCAAGCTAGCATGGTTTCTAAGTTAGATGGCATGAACTAGTAAGTTATAATCATATTCCATGTTCACTAACCCATCTCAAAATGCAACCTTTCAATAAAGTACACATAGACCTTGAGGTCCTTTTACTGAGAATAGCTACCATGGTTAATTAACCTCTACTCTTCTTGTAAGAAAGAGAGTATTACATTATAGTGTCATGGGTCTCAGACTCTACCTATTAAGGGAATTCCCCTAAGGGATTTTCAGATATAATCATCTGTGAATGTCTCATGGAAACTCAGTTCAAATAGTCTGTAAGAGCCTAGAGAGACTGTTGATGTAATTAGAATATCTCTCTATCTGGCAGATATGGTGGCTCACTCCTGTAATTCGAGCCCTTTGGGAGGCCAAAGTAGGTGGATTGCTTGAAGCCAGGAGTTTGAAACCAGCCTGGCCCACACAGCAAAACTGCATCTCTACTAAAAATACAAAAATTAGCTAGGTGTGGTGGCATATGCCTGTAATCCCCGGTTCTTGAAAGGCAGAGGAACGAGAAGTGCTTGAACCCAGGAGGCAGAGGTTGCAGTGAGCCAAGATTGCACCGCTGCACCCCAGTCTGGGCAACATAGCAAGACACTGTCTCAAAAAAACAGAAAAGAATACCTCCCTATCTGCCTCTCTTTATTTTCATTCCATCCTCAATATGACTACATACATAATGGTGCAGGTGAACTCCTGGTTAGTTGGAATTTTCGTGAAAAGAATGTGATTTGGAACGTACCAGTTGTTTTCCTGAAAAGAAATAGCTTCTCACCTAAAAAAAAAATTTTCTTTTGTCATGATTCTTAAAAATCAAGTAAGGAAAGGTGAAAGGATGTGACAGTAGGTCATGACAGGGTGTGTTGCTTCCAATACTGCAGCCATGTGGCTTAGGTCATTTGCAGAAACTATTAATTTCAGATACCAAGAACAAGTGCATTTGACTCAAGGTGACATCGCAAAAGTATTTCTTTTCTCTCTCAAAGACCAGCAATGGATACAGCAGGGATCTGGACATTTCAATAACAGACAAAGCTGCATTGGACAATGCAGAAACAGGTTTTGTTTTGTTTTGTTTTGTTTGTTTTGTTTTTGAGACAGAGTTTTGCTCTTGTTGCCCAGGCTGGAGTGCAATGGTGCAATCTCGGCTCACCGCAACCTCCACCTCCAATCAATTCTCTTGTCTCAGCCTCCTGAGTAGCTGGGACTACAGGTGTGTGCCACCATGCCCAGCTAATTTTTTGTATTTTTAGTAGAGATGGGGTTTCACCATGTTGACCAGGATGGTCTCGATCTCTTGACCTTGTGATCCACCCGCCTCAGCCTCCCAAAGTGCTGGGATTACAGGTGTGAGCCACTGCGCCCAGCCCAGAAACAGTTTTATACAGTGACACTAGGACAAAACAGAAGACATGGCAGCTGAAAACTTGAGACCTGCTCTATTTCATCAGTTTTCTCACTACATGGCAGTTAGAAGGAAGAGTAACCTCTTTGGACTAAGTCCATACGTTTCATGGAAAATTTAGGGAAGAAAGAATTCACAAGAGACAAGTATTTCACTCTCTACTAAGCTGGCACACAAGACCATGAACAGGTTTTCATTCAAAAAATATTTAAAAGATCTTATTTAAATCCCATGTTAGTGACATTGGTCACACCTGGTATACACAAAAATAACTGATATTACATTAATTATAAGGCATCGTTGTCAATGAGTTTTCATGTATATGATTCTTCTTTGTCAATTAGATAATTGAGGTTCAGAAGAGTTAATTGTCTGGTGCAATATGTCATACAAAGTAGGTGGCTGTTTAGTCCATTTTCACACTGCTATAAAGAACTGCTGGAGATTTAGTAATTTATAAAGAAAAGAGGTTTAATTGACTCACAGTTTAGCATGGCTGGAGAAACCTCAGGAAACTTATAATCACAGTGGAAGGTGAAAGGGAAGAAGGTACTTTCTTCACAAGGTGGCAGAAAGGAGTAGCGCCAAACAAAGAGGGAAGAGCCCCTTATAAAAGCATCAGATCTTGTGAGAACTCACTCACTATCACAAGAACAGCATGGGGGAAACTGCCCCCATGGTTCAATTACATCCACCTGGTCTCTCTCTTGACTTATGGGGATTATGGGGATTATGAGTATTATAATTCAACATGAGATTTGGGTGGGGACACAAAACCTAACCATATCAGTGACCAAGTGTAAACCTTGTCTTCTGACACTAGAGGCCTGTCATAGTTCTCTGTCCATGAATATGCTGTCTCTCTGTGAGCCTCTGCCGTGTATATTGGCTTAGAATGTCAATAGTCTCTTATCACCAAGTTAGTTAGTAAAACCATCATTTTTTTCTTGGGATAATTCTATGTTGTATTCACATGCCTCAGATCAGCTCCTCTGGGGTACAGAAGTTAAATGCACCTTTGTTCCTGGGCATCCCAAGGACCCAGTGCAGTGGAGTGAGCACAGCTTAAATTAGACAAAGGAAAATAATGTAACACTACAATGTAGAGAGTAAATGTTTCACATGATGGAATGACAATTTAGTAAGTGCTCTTTTAAAAAAATCATCATTTTTATATTTCTGACAGTATGTTCAATTAGATGCTGGCATGGTTTGTCCCCACCCAAATCTCATCTTGAGTTGTAGCTTCCATAATTCCCATGTGTCTGTCATAGAAGGGACCTGGTCAGAGATAATTGAATCATGGGAGCAGTTTCCCTTATACTGTTCTTGTTGTAACAAATAAGTCTCACGAGATATAATGGCTTTATAAGGGGGAGATCCTTTTGCTTGGTTCTCATTTTCTGTCTTCCCTGCTTCCATGTAAGATGTGACTTGCTCCCCCTTGCCTTCCACTATGATTGTGAGGCCTCCCCCAGTCATGTGGAACTGTGAGAAAATTAAACTTCTTTTCTTTATAAATTACCCAGTCTTGGGTATGTCTTTATCAGCAGGGTCAAAATAGACATACAGACACCATGAGTGCTTATCATGCAAAAACAACTCAAACTGATGAAAATGATGTTTAAGACAAAGTTTTCAAAGGAATCACGAACCTGGCAAGAAAGTAAAGAATCCACAGATGCTAAAAATATTGTGAAAAAAGAAACTTTTGGAGGTAAGCAAGCACTAAAATGTGCTTTTGCATAAAATCATAGCTGTCACACCATGGTAATTTGAGCCCTTGTTTTGAGCCATAAGGTGCCAACAGCAGGCAGTAAACGTGAGAACTCTTCCAAGGCACAGAGACAAATAGAACATCTCAATGTAATTATGGAATACTAGATAAATATGCTGTCTCTTAGGATAATGTATTAGTCCATTTTCACACTGCTATAAAGAAAAATACCTGAGTAACTTATAAAGAAAAGAGGTTTAATTGACTCACAGTTCTGCATGGCTGGAAAGGCCTCAGGAAACTTACAATCATGGTGGAAGGGAAGCAAACACGTCCTTCTTCACAAAGCAGCAAGAGAGAAAAGTGTATAGCAAAGAGGGAAGAGCCCCTTATAAAACCATAGACCTTATGAGAACTCACTCACTATTATGAGAACAGCATGGGGGAAATGGCCCATGATCAAATCACCTCCCAAGAGGTGCCTCCCCCAACATGTGAGGATTACAATTCAGGTTATACTTCAAGACAAGATTTGGGTGGGGACATAGATCCAGACCATAAAATTCCTCCCTGGCCCCTCCCAAGTCTCATCTTTCTGACATTTCAAATCACAATCATGCCTCCCCAATAGTTATTCAGAGTCTTATCTCATTCTAGCATTAAGTCAAAAGTCCAAGTCCAAAGTCTTCTGAGACAAGGTAAGTCCCTTCTGACTAGGAGCCTTTAAAATCAAAAGCAAGTTAGTTGCTTCCTAGATACATTGGGGGTACAGGCATTGGATAAATTTTCTCATCCCAAATGGAAGCAATTGACCAAATCAAAGAAGCTGCAGGCCCCATGCAGACCCTAAATCCAGAAGGGCACTCATTAAATCTTAAAGCACCAACACACTCCTTTGATTCCATGTCTCACATCTGGGTGCGAGCTGTCAGTGGATCTACCATTCTGGGATCTGGAAGACAGTAGTCTTCTAACAGCTCCATTAGGCAGTGTCCCAGTGGGGACTCTGTGTGGGGGCTCTGACCCCACGTTTCCTTTCCACACTGCCCTAGTAGAAGTTCCCAATTAGGGCTCCACCCCTACAGCAAACTTCTGCCTGGACATCCAGGCATTTCCATGTATCCTCTGAAATCTAGGTTAAAGTTCCCAAACCTCAGTTCTTGACTTCTGTGTACCTGCAGGCCCAATACCACATGGATATTCCCAAGGCTTAGGGCTTACATTCTCTGAGGCAATGGCCTGAGCTGTACCTTGGCCTTTTTTAGCCATGGCTGGAGTGTCTAGGATACAAGGCACCAAGTCCTGCAGCTGCACAGAGCAGGAACAGGGCCCTGGGATTGGCCCATGAAACAATTTCCCCCCTAAGCATCCAGGCCTATAATGGGAGGGACTGCTGTGAAGGTCTCTGACATGCTCTAGAGATATTATCCGCATCATATTGGCTATTAACATTCAGTTCCTCATGCAAATTTCTGCATTTGGCTTGAATTTCTCCCCACAAAACAGGTATTTGTTTTCTACTACATGATCAGAATGCAAATTTTCCAAACCTTTATACTCTGCATGCCCTTTAAACATAAGTTCTAATTTCAAATCATCTTTTTGTGAGTGTATATAACTTAAAGCTCTCAGAATCAACCAGGTGAGCTCTTGAATGCTTTGCTGCATAGAAATTTCTTCCACCAGATACCCTAAAACAACTTTATCAAGTTCAAAGCTCCACAAATCTCTAGGACAGGGACAAAATGCCACCAGTCTCTTTGCTAAAGAGTGACCTTTGCTCCAGATTCCAACAAATTCCTCATCTCCATCAGAGACCATCTCAGGCTGGACTTCATTGTCCACATCATTATCAGTATCTTGGTCAAAACCATTCAACAAGTCTCAAGAAAGTATCAAAGTTTTCCATATATTCCTATCTTCTTCTGAGCCCTCCAAACTGTTCTAATCTCTGCCTATTACCCAGTTCCAAAGTCGCTTCCACATTCTCAAATATCTTTATAGCAGTGCTCTACCACCTTGGTGCACTTACACCACATTCCCATGTTACTGAAAATACCTCGAGGCAGAAATCCAGAGCAGACATTAAAACTTCTCTGGTGTGATCTATTCTCTTGAGGGGCATAGTCCTGTGATGCTTGTTGTCCAAGTCTAAAAACAGTTGTTTCATAAATTTTATGATGGTTGTTACACAGGTATTTACAGAGTCAAAAGTTACTGAAATCTATACTTTAGTGTATTTTGCTATATGCAAATTATACCTCAGTAAAGCTGATTTTTAAATGATCTATAAAGATAAAAAGATAATACTATGATATCTGTCAATCTAGGTATTGATAATTATTATGAAGGTATAGTAATTAAGACATTGAAGTATGTAAACCACTGGAACAGAGAAAAAGAACCCAGAAAACACTTACTGACATTTCAGTTTTGACAGATGTGGCAACTAAGATCAGTAAGACAAAAAAGTAAAAATGAATAATATTGGAACAATTAGTTATCTATATTGGAAAAAAATAAAATAAAATTGCATTCCAGCCTCACACCATATTAAACATAAATAGGTTGATTAAAGATCTAAGTGGGAGAAGTAAAAATAGAAAACTCTTAGAAGATAACACAAAAAAGCCTATATGTTTTATAGGAAGAAACATTATATACATACTCAACAAATTTTTAAAAGGAAAACATTAGATTAAAATTAAAAATCTCTGTTTCTCAAAAGAAACCATAAAGAAAGTGAAATGACGAATTGAAAACCTTGAGATAGTGACTGTAACACATAACAGAAAAAATCCGCATCAAGAATATATAACATTCTTCAAATTGCTAACAAAAAGGACAAAAATATTCCAGTAAAATGAGCAAAACACTTGAATATAAGCTTCAAAGAAGAGAATGCATGGATGGAAAATAAACAAGTAAAAATATTCAATCTCATCAGTAATCAGGGAAATGCTTAAAACCCAATGAGATACCATTTCCACTTACCAATTTGGCCCACATTTAAAAGCCTGGTAATATCAAGTGTTGGGAGTGATGTGGGTAATAGGAACTATTTTGTCAAACTGATGAGAGGGTAAATTGTTATAAACATTTTGAAAAGTAACAACATTGTTAAGCCAATATGAAGACCCACAAACCCACTAACCTATCAATCTCCCAGACTCACTTACCTAGAAAAACCCTTACACATGTGCACCAGGAAACATATAAAAATATTCATAGAGGTTATCATATTTTCAAATAATTAGAAACAACACAAATAGTTACTAGAGCAAGTCGACTTTTGAAATAGTCATACAATGGAATAGCAGACAGAAGCGAGAACTACAGCCATTTAAAAATAACCAAACAATTTCAAAAGCCATAAAAATGAAAACAATGTCTTGAGAATATTCAGAAGGGTGATCTTCAAAATATTTAATGAATGGTACCATGTGGGTATTGCCCAAACAATAGATGCTGGCCATAGTACTGGAGGAGGTTCCTGGAGGTACCTGATTGTGCCAGGAAGAAACCTTTTACCTTCTGCATCATGGGAAGGTCCAGAAGAGCCCAAAAATAGGTCTGAATGACCAGGGCAGGTGGGTCCTCCAGGATCTGGGACGTGACTATTTACCAACTGTCAGGAATTATTTTAATATTTTACAATCAGGAGTTTGAGACCAGCCTGGCCAACATAGTGAAACGTCATCTCTACTTGAAAAAAAAAAAAAAAAAAAAAGAGAGAATTTACTTTTACTTAATTGCTTAGAATATATCAATGGTTTCTGGGTGAAGCAAAATATGTTTTGACCCTGTCAATTTCAAATCTGGGTTCATTTTGACCTGTTGTGCTTTCAAGAGTCAGCAGTCAACATGCCAGATGGCTTTGGCTAACTTCATGTTGTTCCAAATATACTCATTTATGACTTCCATGGAATCTTGGGACTTAGCAATTTGCTTGTTTTCCTCTCCAGGTCTTATCAGTATATGAAAGATCAACCAAGACTAAATAATTTTAAACATTTTCAAAGTTGCATTTTATCCAGGCAAGCAAATTCCAAAGCAGGTGTCCTGCAACCTGGAAGCTAATTGGTGAAATCAAGAAACTCTCTCCCAAAAGATGATAAGATTATACGCAACCCTACTTCCGGGAATAACAAGGCCAGGATAACTGAAATACCTAAAAGGTAAAAAGTAATTTTGATGCAGGCAAAGAGTTTAAACAATACAGTGATGCTGCAATTATTTTCCATTTTTTCATGGACGAGCTATGACACAAATACAAATTATTAGTCTTTTAGCCAGTATCTAATAACATTCGTAGCAGAAAAATTAAACCAACACAAAAATGACAGGAAAAAAATCCTCTAAGTGATAAAATTAATTAGTCATTTCAACTGACAGAAGAATACAATATTGACAGAATTTAGACTTGTAAAATGTTACGTAGAAGAATTGAACTTAAAAGAAATAATAATCCCACGTTAAAATATACATAGCAAAAGTTATAACTCATCGTATTTTCTAGAAACCAAAACCATCAATAAATAAGATGTTTATTGTAAAAAATTACAGGGAAAATAATGGATCCCAGTGAAAATGAAAGAGGAAAACATTTGAAACAGCTTGAGTAACCTGTATAGATCACTGATTAAGAATTTAAATGACTTAATGGAATTTTTTCTGCAGATTTCTAAATGGAAATTTAATGATTTTGTTGCAATGTTGGATAATTTTAGTCAAAATGTTTGTTTGTGAAACATCTCAGGCACTCAACAGCATATGGTATAATCATCTCTGAGCCAAAGTGACCAGATCAGAAAAGGTGCTAGGAAGGACATTTGTATTGATTTTTGAGATTTCGCCAATCACAGTCATCTCCTCTACCAAACAAAACTTAGTCTTATTTTTGGATTTTCCTTTTTGTATACAAAATTTTCTGCTAAAATTCTCATTGTCATTCTGAATTCCTCTAATTCCCTCACCCTCAATTAAACAGATAATTCTCTCCATTAAACATCTTCCCAATAAGCATTATCCTCTCTCTTTCTCTTTGGTATAATTGCTACTTTTTTAAAATAGAAATTTCATCATGCCATAATTTTACTCAAACATGTTTGGCTTCAGCTTCTTATTTTAAGAGATGAACTGGTACCAGACTAGCCTTCTCACCATAAAAAATATATTTAACATAAAACAGTTTTGGCCAGGCGCAGTGGCTCATTCCTGTATTCCCAACACTTTGGGAGGCGGAGGCAGGTGGATCACCTGAGGTCGGGAGTTCGAGACCAGCCTGGCTTACATGGTGAAATTCCGTCTCTACTAAAAATACAAAAATTAGCCAGGTGTGGTGGTGCACACCTGTAATCCCAGCTACTCGGGAGGCTGAGGCAGGAGAATTGCTTGAACCCGGGAGGTGGAGGTTGCAGTGAGCTGGGATCACACCACTGCACTCCAGCATAGGTGACAGAGTGATACTGTCTCAAAAAATAAATAAATCAGTCTAGAGGTAACTGTTTTTAGGCATTGGTTAAAAGGGAGTGGATGAGCATGATCCTTTAGAGTAGCAGTCCCCAACCTTTTTGGCACCAGGGACTGGTTTTGTGGAAGACAAGTTTTTCACCACTGGGTGGGCAGGGGGATGATTTCAGGATGATTCAAACACATTACATTTATTGTGCACTTTACTTGTATTATTATTACATTGTAATATATAATGAAACTTTTATTCAACTCACCATAATGTACAATCAGTGGGAGCTCTGAACTTGTTTTCCTGCAGTTAGACAGTCCCATCCAGGGCAATGGGAGGCAGTGACAGGTCATCAGGTATTAGATTCTCATAAGGAGCACACAAACTCGATCCCTCACCTGAGCAGCTCACAGTAGGGTTAGAGCTCCTATTAGAATCGAATGTGGCCACTTATCTGACAGGAGGCACAGCCAGCAAAAGGGAGCAGCTATACATAGCGATGAAGCTTTGCTTGCTCACCCGCCACTCACCTCCTACTGCATGGCCCAGTTCATAACAGGCCATTGACTGGTGCTGGTCCATGGTCTGGGCAATGGGGATGCCTGCTTTAGAGAATAAAATACATGTGGCGCTGAGTCAGTGGCTTATGCCTATAATTTTAGTAATTTGGGAGGCTGAGGCAAGCAGATCATTTGAGTCCAAGAGCTGAAGGCCAGACTGGGCCACATGGCAAAACCTCATCTCTACAAAAAATACAAAAATTATCCAGGTATGGCAGCATACACCTGGAGTCCCAGCTACTTGGTAGGCTGAGGTGGGAGGGTCAACTGAGCCTAGTGAGGTTGAAGCTGCAGTGAGCTGTGATTGCATCACTGCACTCCAGCTAGGATGACAGAGTAAGACCCTATCTCAAAAGGAAAAAAAAAAAAACAAATGATGGCCCCACCTTCATCCAGCAATCTGTTCAGGGACAGTCTCCTAACTGTAGCCCAGCGAGGGAGAGAGAAAGTAGAGAACAATGAGCTTAGGAATCAGATCAGAGTTCAAAGCTGCTGAAATGGCTGGAATGAAATTCCTGAGCAGAGTACCAGAGAGGGAACAGCCTCTTAGAGAGAAGACCCCGATAGAAAAGTTCATGTTGTTTCTAAATCACGTGAACATCCTCATATGTACCTCTGTGACTTTACAGATGTCATTCCCTAGAATTCTGTGGTTCCAGCCTTTATAAAGTACACTCTCCACCCTCTACTTTAAGGACTATCTCATGTTCAAAGCACAGACTGAACAGTATTTCATAGAGGAATGAAATTTCTTGATGGCTATGGCTACTTTAAGCAGCTTTGCTGTGTATCCTTGTACCATTTCCTCACACCATTTAGACATCCTGCTGCACACTCACATACATAAATACATACACATATGCATTCAAGAAATGTTTGCTAAATCTTGAAATGTTGATTAAAGTTCAGAGCATTGTTACTTCAATTGTTGCAAAAATTAAACCATTTTGAAAATGAATTCTACTTACAAATGTGTAATTAGAGTTTACTTAAATTAAATTGCACATTCAAGTATGTGCTTATTTAGAAACATAACTTTACCTTTATAAAAGGTATTCAAAACAAGAAATGCTTATTTCAAATATTCTATGTTTTAATTCATTTTGAAGGCTTTCTTCACACATACACACACACATACACATATGCATACACACACACACACAATCACCACCAGCAACAAGCTTCATATTTTCCAAAAATATTTCCAAAACTGCTGGACCATTTTTGTGTCTCTGGTGTCTTCTTCATGAGTTATTTCAATTCCTTTAAAGAGGTATCCAGTTCTATTGCTAATAGGATCCCACTCTCCAAGCCCAGTTTTCCAAGATTCTGTATTGTATTTTCACTATTTTCCTATTGTAGTTTTCTATTGTTGCTGTAACAAATTAATATATTCCTAGAGGCATAACTATATTATCCTCCCATTCTGTAGGTCAGAAGTGCAGATAGTGTTGGTTGGGTCTTTTATTCATGTCTCACAGGCTGAATTCAAGGTGTTAGCTGGCTAAGCTTTTATCTGGAGGCTCTGGGAGATGATTCACTTGCAGGTTCATTCAGACTGTTGGCAGAAATCAATCTTTCTGGTTATAGGTTGAGGCCTCCTTTTATTTTTTTGCAGGCTGTCAGCTGGGAGCTTTTCTCAGCTCCTGCAGGCCTTCCTGATCTAGTTGCCCTTCCATCTTCAAACCAATAGCAGGAGATGGAGTCCCGCTCATGTTTGGAATCTCTGATTTCTCCTTCTGCCTTATCTCTTCTGCTGAGAAACTTTCAGGTTTTACGGGTTGATATGATGAGAATAAGCCCATCTCAGTAAGCCAGGGAAATCTCCCTGTCTTAAGGATCTGTGACTATTTTCTCATCTCTCAACTTCCTCCTTCCTTGCAATGTAATATATTGTGTTCCAGGGAAGAGGACATGGGCGTTTCTTTGGGGAGTCATCTGCCTGCCACAGATGATATTCACAACCTGTGGCCTTTATTATATTGTTGGAACAAAGCTTCCTGTGAATGTTGCCCTTCCCTCTGCAAAATAACTATGGCAGACTGGCTCTGCTGGATCCAGTGGTTTATAGCTGTACATTTTGCTTGTGGCATTGGAACATAACAAGGCATGAGGGCTCTGTTTGAGGAAAGCATGAAAAAAAATCAACCTTCTATTTGAAAGGAAATGGGTATTTCAAGAAACGTTTGTGTATTGTTGCTCTCCTGCCACTCACATCATATTTTGGCATGGTTAGTGCATTTAGCCTGATGCCTGGAAGTATTTTTAGCAGTTGATATTAATCTCTGCTTCTAAGAAAAAGATATGCTTAAGGGTCTGCTCTCAAGATTTGGATCGAGTTCATCAATTGATGATACAAATAACTGCACAAATACTTTTATTTTCTTTCAACCAAGGCACTTAGGCATTACTGAGTTTCCACCACCCTCCAGGCACCGGCCCTGGCATACGGTCCCGGATGTATGTTCTCACATGAAACCTACATATTGGTATTGCTCATGGTTCCAAAGCAAACCACCTTGTCCTCTGAAGTTTTAAAAATTGTTTCATGATTTGGAATCTTAAAGTAGGAGCCCTTTAGGCACTCACAGTACCTGCAAGGTGAATAATATCTTCCCATTTTACAATCAGAAACCAGAGGCTTCAAGCAATTTACCTCTGTTTATCTAGCTTGAAATTCAATCCAGGCTCCCTGACTCTAAGAACAATTCTTTTTTAACTAAATAATATTTGAAAATCCAGACTGGCCCATTTTGAAGGCATGACACAATGTTAGGGAAAGCTTTCAGAAAGTAATCCTGGACACCTTTATTTCTGCTCCTTGTAAGTAATCAGGGGGTTACCCAGGTAACAGGAATGGGAAGATACGTCTTCATCTTAATTTTTCTGGTTCTTTAAAAACCAGGCTTTTTCTAAGTAAATGCAAACATGCGGCTTACTGTCCATTTATCCTGCTGTGTCTATGGATTTTTTCCTTTGAACTGAAATGGTGTGGAAAAAGCCTGCTGTGCTCTAGTCGAAAGCAGAAAAACACAGCTGTTGCTCCCCCAGTGTGTGTACATATAATATTTAATTTTGTGTTGTTGATCAGTAGCATCTAATTATTTTTAAGCAAGTTTAAGTTCAGTACTATGCGCACATAACAGGCGTATGAGGTTTGAGTGAAATATTACATTCATTTATGTAATGATAATTTTGGTTTTCTCTTTGACTGCATTTGAGCACATATCCACTAGTCCTTACCTTCCCGCTGAGGAAGTCAAATGTAATTGAGCTTGCATGAACAAGGATCTTTCCACTCTCTTCTCCTCTCCTTTGTCCTGCCAATCTAATGAACCACAAAGCCTGTAGATAAGGTCTCAGCAGGCTCTTCTGGATGTTGTTGAGCAGAACTGAGGTCTGTGTGGCCAGAACAGTGAGACCAGATATCCACAGTGAGGTTTGCAGCGGGAGACAGGCAGGTATTTATTTGCAGGGCACCAAGCAAGGAGGACCAGGTGGCTCATGCTTAAGTCCTGACTCCCAATGACTCGTAGGTGACGGTGTTTAAAAGCAGGAGTAAATTTCAGGAAAGCAGAAGTTACCGGCAAAATTATAAATCAATATATGATGGGTACACACTGGTTTTGGCCTAAAATGGTGGGGCATCTTAAAGTGGGGTGCCACAGGTCATAGGAGAATTCAAATATTTTCTGATTTGCAATCGGCTAAGGAGGTGAAATTTTGTCCAAAGATTTGGAATCAGCAGAAAAGAATGCCAGATGGGCTTGTGGGCCTGACCTCCTCCAGGCTCCTAAGTAAGTCATTTAGGAGAGTAATTAAAAAGAATGTTAGAGTTCAGTCTTCAGTTTCCCCTTATCTGAGGTATATGAGACAGCAGATTTGTTTGCGGGGGAGGTCCCAGTTTCTGAAACACAACTCAGGGACATATGCTAATGTTAGCTGTGAAACATATCCCAGTCCCGTGGCACCAAAGTATGTTAGCGGTGGCTAATCCTACAGGTCTGCAGCAACCTCAAATATTGCCTCTTCAGAAGAAAGAATTTGACTGAGGAGCATAAGACAGAGGGGGAGACTGAGGCAAGTTTTAGAGCAGGAGTGAAAGTTTATGAAAAAGCCTTAGAGTAGGAACAAATGGGTGGAAAGTGTACTTGGAAGAGGCCCAGGCAGGTGACTTGAGAGATCAAGTGCAGGGTTTGACCTCTGACTTGGGGTTTTATTTGTTGGCATGGTGGGGGCTCACATCCCTTCTCCCCTGACTCTTCCCTCAAAGTGGGCTGCCCGCATGCACGGTGGCCTGCCAGCACTTGGGAGGGGCCGCATGGGCAGTGTTTACTGGAGTTGTATGCATGCCCGCTTGAGGCATTCTTCCCTTAGCAGTAGAAAGTTCCTAGAAGGTCATACATCAGTTGAACGCTGCCCTTTTCCCTCGTAATGCTCATGTTCATGCCCACTTGCCCAACTCTTGAGATCTTATCAGAAAGCTGATCACCAGCTTCAGGTTTCCTCTGTCTGTTGAAAGACTGCCTTTCCTTGGTGCTGTCGGCAACCAGCTGTTCTTTCAGAGGGCTTACCAACTTCCTGATCATCACCTGATGGCCACTGGACATTCCTGGTGGGAGTCAGGGAGCTTTCTCCCACCCTGCTTACATCTGACCAGCTGCCTACTGTAACATTTAGATGTCATCTTTAGTTTCCATAGGGGAATCAAATAGCTCCCGACTCTAACTTCCTTGGTTATTGTTTTAAGCTACTATTACCTTCATGCTTATCAAACTATTTGTAGGGAAACTGTAACTTTTCTTACGACTCTCTCACCACCAGAACAACTGTCATCAACCCAGAAGGCTTCTGTGACCAAATGTGTGGGAGTTTTCCACACGCACCAAGCAGCAGAGACCAACTGGGTGTCCTCAAATTGAGCCCTCATACTCTCTACCTGGAGATGGTGATGGATCCCCCAGATTGGGCACTCGATCCCCAAGACTGCTCCCCGACACACAGACCAGTTGCAAGCGTGGGCCTTCAGAACTTGCCTCTGATCAACTGGCTTCAAGTTGAGGTTCCCACAAGCCCCTCTTCAGATTCCTTTAATTTGCTAGAGTGGCTCACAGAACTCTAGGAAACACACTATAAAGAATATTACAAAGGATACAGATGAAGAAATGCATAGTATGAGGTATAAATAAAGGGTTGTGGAGTTTCCATGCCCTTCCCAGATGCCACTCTCCAGGGACTTCCAGGAGTCCAGCTGTCCTGAAACTCTCTGAACCCAATTCTATTGGGTTTTTATGGAAGCTTCCTGACATCAGCATTCCTTCCTCCAGAATATAGGGTGGGACGTTCTCTGCAGAAGGTCTTAATCCCCACAATTAGAAAGGTAGGGGACGATTAGAGTCCTGCCTTGGTACAGGTGAAAGGAATGCAGGAGAAAGCCAGAGAGATTCTGTTTCCTAAGGCCTAACGCCCAGCATTATAATAAAAGACCATAACAACGGCAATGGGAGTTATGAGCCAGGAACCATGGACGAAAACCAATATATGTCATAACACCACAAGTTACTTATTTGCTTCTCAAGGCTAGCTAGGTTTCTGAAATTACCCTTGAAGGAACTTAAGATTTTCCTTTCTTTTTATCCATGGGGCAGGGGGAGATGGGTGCACAGGCCTATACGAGGGGGTTCTTGCTCCGTCTCCTAGGTTCTGCCTTTCCACATTCATAGCTACTTCTGGAATCAGAGGTATGGGACTTGGATCTGAAGAACTGTAAAGCCTGAGGCAGGTTCCCCAGCTGCTATTCAGCCTGCATGTTAGATGACCTTCCCATGGCAGCATTTTCACTGTCTCCTTTCCTACCTGGAAAAGTTCTGGCTCTACTTCGCCTCTTAAACCAAATCTTTGGTTGACTCAGGTTACTCAACTAGGCTAGGTACACTCCATTCTCTTCCTCCTCTTCCTCCTCAACTCCATACCTCAACTCATGGTCACAAACCTATAAAACTGACCAACATAACCTTGCATAAATACTTAACATCTTTGAGTTCAATTTCTTACTCAATAAAGTGAGGATGATAAATATGATGATCCTATGTTCTTGCTGAATCATTAGGAGTCATCTTAGGAAGCAGCAGCTAAACCACAACATAGATCCAGTTGACAATCTGATCGTGAGTGGTGCATCTGAATATATTGTTCTGGATGTTTTTACTAGCTTTTTTGAAAGTGGAAATTTTGAAATACATATGCAAGTAGAGAGAATGGCGTAGTTAATGTACTAACTCCACCACTTTCACTTTCTTTAATTATTTGAAAGTAAATACCAAGCCATATCACCAGTCACATTACCTATAAATAATTAAATATATATAATTAAGATACAAGATCTTTGAAAAACATAACCACAAAGCTGTCATCACGCCTAAAAATATTTACTTAATATTATCACTTATTCAATCTTGCCTAACTCTCAGGGTATTTTTGTTGCTACATTGAATGGAAATCTGCTTTGACAATAATGTGCCACCCACACTGAAACTAGATCTATGCCACACCAGAAAACTCAATTAGTTCATCAACTTAGAGTGTAAATACTAACGTTTTAGAGTCTGTAGTCTTTCAACATCCCACTGCTAAAAAACCAAAGGCCCTAGAGTTTCCAATAAGTTGTATGGTTCCCAGGTTAACCCGTTAATTAATGGGTTAATTAATTAATGGGATGTGTGGCTGTTTTCGGTTTGGTCTGGTTTTGGTTTGTTGGTTTCTTTTTAAGAAACAAATATTATCAGAAAGTGTAGAGCCAAGCCAAGACCAACAGAAACAAGTGATACTAATTGAAATGAGATCATTTCGGAAGGCCTACTTTGTGCTAAAATTCTGTGATTTTAATGGAGTTGGAGACTGTAGAAGAATACAGGCAGTTCAAATTAGAAAAAAGAATGAATTAGAGGATGCTTTCTAAAACAAGTCGTAAATTGGCTCTCCCAGGGGCTGAATCAAGCCTGCAGACATGTCTTCTTTGACTCAATCACTTGATTCTTTTAATAATTCATACAGGAAATACTTCTTAAAAGTTCCAGCAATACAACGGTGAATAAAATAAACCGAATGCCTGCCTCATGGAGCTTGCATTCTCATATAATTTGAATGCACAGGTGATTAATGCAGGCCTTAGTGCTTTGCTTTCATTCTTCTTCTGTCTTTCAATTAAGAAGGTCTTTAGGGAAGGCGTGCCTTCCTCTGCTGGGCCTTGGGCCACA
Source organism: Sapajus apella (assembly GCF_009761245.1). Taxonomy (NCBI): domain Eukaryota; kingdom Metazoa; phylum Chordata; class Mammalia; order Primates; family Cebidae; genus Sapajus; species Sapajus apella. Next base: position 13,410,434 of record NW_022436971.1, read on the forward strand.
GGGCCACATAAACCTTTCTTGTTTCTCCCCCTCCCCCTCCTTCTCCTGCCCACTGTGTGTGTGTGTGTGTGTGTGTGTGTGTGTGTGTGTACATATATGTATATATACACACATACATATATATATATGTATTATAGATACTCACAGAATTTCAGTTTGTAGTACTCTGTTGTAAAGTTATTTTGCCTTCAAATAGATAGAATAACTAATAATGCTATCCATTCATCATTAATAATTTTTTAGAACAACTTTTCTACATGTAATGACTGAACCTCTAATCTATGTAAGATACTAGGCCTGAAGCCAGTAATACAGAGAGTACTAAGTTCTGCCCCATGATATCCTGGAGCTCTGGATCTAACGGGGAGACAGACCCATAAACACATCTCACTAATTGTGTTAGGCCATTCTTGTATTGCTGTAAAGAAATACCTGAGGCTGGGTCATTCAGAAAGTAATGTGTTTAATTTGCTCACAGTTCTGCAGGCTGTATAGGAGGCATAAAGCCATCATCTGCTCAGTTTCTAGGGAGCCTCAGGGAGCTTCCAATCTCGGCAGAATGTGAAGCAGGGGCAGGCATGTTATATGGTGAAAGCAGGAACAAGAAAGAGAGTGCTTGGGAGGAGGTGCCACATACTTTTGAATGACCAGATCTTGTGACAACTCACTATCATAAAGACAGTACCAAGCCATGTGGAATCCACCCCTATGATCCAAACAAACACCTCCCACCAGGTTCCACCTCTAGCACTGAGGATTACAATTCACATGAGATTTCGGTAGGAACAAATAATAGCCAAACTATGACTAATGTCACGTGACATTAGAAGTGCAGAAAGTAATGGGAGAAAGTGGAGGTTAATGTTTCCCAGTATAGGGAGGAAAAGGGTCAAGGCAGCTTATGGAAAGCAAACGCATCCCCCTGGGCAGCACAAGAGATGGATATTATATTTATAGATTTATTAAGAACAATTTAAAAGTGTACTTGACAAAAGTGAACTACCTTTCAGCAGACCTGTTTCCACAGCTACATCAAGTCCTCACTTTTTCCATAAGATGGTGCGAACGTAATTTCTAGATCTACTTTACTTCAGATAATTACAAATTACAAGTTAACAGGACCTAAATTTAAGATTTTTGTTTCTTCAAGTCCTTTATGCTCACTGGCATCAAATGACTATTTCTTCAAAAGGATAAAGAACATTGCAAATACTGTAGTATTATATGTATGCTAATACCTTTAATTAGGGCCAAGATACAATTTCTCCTCATAAAGATGCTTTGGCTTTACTTGTTAGCAAATATAAAAAGATCCTTGTAGTAGAATGAAAGTCACAAAATATCAGAGCTGAATAGATTCCTGAAGGGATAAGTTCAGTCTCCTGCTTCCAGATGAGACACTTCTTAAAGCATCCAGGAGAGCTCTGGATATTTGAAGACATTCCAGGACATCAGTCTCAACATCATACTCCCCTGTGGCCTCTGCAGGGTTTAATTAGAGTTGATGATGAGATTCATCCTCCCCTTACTGACCATACACACTAGCTCCAACACAAGAACATTCACTCCTTTTCCACCCTCCCTAGAGAAAAAAAAAATGGAGAGAATCTGTATTAGTTCATTCTCAAATTGTTATGAAGAGCTACCTGAGCTTGGGTAATTTATAAAGAAAGGAGGTTTAATTGGCTCACAGTTCTGTAGGCTGTACAGGAAACATGACTGGAGAGGCCTCAGGAAACTTAGAATCATGACGGAAGGTGAAGGGGAAGGAGGCACATCCTACATGGCTGGAGGGTGAGGAAGAGTGAAGAGGAAGATGCTACACACTTTTAAACAACCAGATCTCACGAGAACTCACTCATTATCATGAGAACAGCAAGGGGGAAGTCCACCCCCATGATCAGATCGCCTCCCATTAGGCACCTCCTCCAACACTGGGAATTACAATCGACGTGAGATTTGGGTGGGGACACCGAGTTAAACTGTATCAGTATCCTCCCCAAGGAACACCTTACGTGTTGGAAACCAGTTGCTTCCTATGGCTTTGTGATGGAAGACATCTAAATGTAACTATTGAGTTTGAATCTTAATCGTTCCAATTAACTGGCTTTCAGTCCTTTTGCCTCTTGGACCATTATCCACCATATGATCCCTACTCCTTAAGGCTTAGCAGAAATCCTCCCTTCTTCACCCAATGTAGCTCTCTTGTCACTTCTCCATGGATCTGCTGCAATACCTAAGCATTCTCTTTTGAAACAGGAAAGGGAATTTGGTCCTTTTATTCTAATAACAGCTTGATAAATATTTGAACAACCTAGATATAAACTCACACTAACTAGGAAGTTAGACAATTTGACCAAAAGAAATATTTGTTCATCCTTTTTTAGATAGATAATGCTGGTTGCTCAAAATGGCTGCAGAGAAGTACGTCCATTAACTGGGAAACTCGAGCCTCCATCCCTGGACCCAATGCATCTCGCTTCTGTGGGTCCACTTCTGCCATATCAGATACCCATCTCTTCCTCCGTAGCTTTACCGTCACTCACCTAGGCTGCACTTTCCTTGCCTTGCACCTGCACAGTTGCCACCAAAGATGCCGCCTCTGCTTCATTCTCTCCACTGAAACTGGAGCAATCTGTCGGAAATCCAAATCTGACTATGCCATTCCCCTGTTTAAAATTAGTCCATTGTTCCATATGCAAACTTCTCAGCACCGCACGTGGGATTCTTCAAGATGCAGCCTATTTCCATTTCGGGCTCACCTCCCAACACCTCTGTGATTTAAGCCCCAGGGAAGCCAACCTACTTAGGTCCTCCAAACCCAGGCTGGGATTTACATATCCCTTCCTTTCCACACCCTCTGCAAGACCCCTCCATGCCTTTCTTTTCTCCACCTTCTTGGGGTTTGGCCAGCCCTCTCCAACCCAGGAAAACAGTAGAAGGTCATGTTCTCATTACATTCTCACATTACAAAACAAGATCCCCATCCTTCAGTCCCACCCCACCCCCAGATTCCCATTAACTCCCCTACTTCATGTGAGATGAGGAACAAGTGCTTCAAGTTTTTCTGCTCAGACGCATTTCCAGCCCCCACGCTTTTCCCTTATGCAAGCAATACGCTACCCAGATAACAGAATAAAAGAACAACACAGAGGATACGTTGCAACCGTTAAAAGATCTGATAACGTTCGATGTCCGCAAACTCAGATCCACCATCTCTCCACTCCACACAGTGTGGCTGTCTGCGATCCTGGCATCCTCTTTGTACTTCTGGCCTGCCTTTCCCTCTGCAATTCTGGCCTGACCCTCTGTGGTTCTGATGGGACTTTTGCTCTGAGATCCTGACCTCCCTCTTTCTGTGATCCTGGCCTGACTCTGTGATCCTTGTCAGGCTTCATGTAACAGGGAGCGGGCTGCTTTGTCTCTCATGTAAGTTCTCGTTCCTAACTCTCATGTGATCTTAGAAAGAAAACAGCTTTGTCTTCTCTGGTCCAACATTGCCCCCCACCATCCTAATTTCTTTTTTACTTTTTTTTTTTTTTTTTTTGTAACGGAGTCTCACTCTGTAGCCCAGGCTGGAGTGCAGTGGCGTGATCTTTGTTCATTACAAACTCTGCCTCCCGGGTCCTGGTTCAAGCAATTCTCCTGCCTCAGCCTTCTGAGTAGCTGGGATTACAGGCACACACCACCATGTGCAGCCAATGTTTTGTTTGTTTGTTGTTAGAGACGGGGTTTTACCATGTTGGCCAGGATGGTCTTGATCTCCTGACCTCATAATCTGCCCGCCTCAGCCTCCCAAAGTGCTGGGATTACAGGCGTGGGCCACTGCACTCAGCCGCCACCATCCAAATTTCTTATCCCCAGTTCCAGCAGGATTCATAATGGAAATATCCACTTTCACTTTGGGGGAACCCCATTATGATCCACAAGAACGTGGTCCTGAATTACAGTCCAAAAAGGAAAATAAAATTTCATCAGAGCAAAATGTTTGAACTCCAGTACATTTTGGGTTACTTAGTCTTGAATACTGTGAGCAGGACAGCAACCGTCCAGCAGAAAAAAAAAAAAAAAAAAAAAAAAAAAAACTCCGATTCTGTCCTTTTCTATGGTCTCCAGCTAGAAGTAAAGGGAAAACAGCTATGCATGTTTCGCCTTTAACCCTGTGGCTCCCAGTACTCAGGCTCTGATACGCAAATGCATGAACAAAAACATGCAGAGGCTTACTCTCTCCAAGAGCAAATCAAAATTGACCTGAATTCTTATGGATACGTTGAGGAGCTAGGTTTACAGTTTGCAAATTCTTTGTGTTTTTAGGGAACCGTATTCTCTGAAAACCTCATTGCAACTTTTGGAATATTTCTTTTCCCTGTGTTAGGGTTCAAGATGATTTTATATTTCCCAAGAATAACAGGTGGCATTTGCTTTATATTTGTAGAACAGGCAGATTCATGGTGCTAAGGAGAAAATCTTCTCTCCCCGCTAGTAAAGCTGTGAGCACTCTGGCCTTTGGACATTCTCCAGCCTCTCCTCCTGCTGCTCCCTGTTTTGCTATCCTCACACTTCAGCACCAAAGGCCTCCTTTTCATTGTTAAAGAAGGCTAAGAAGCTAAAGTGATTCTCAGCACTAGAACCTTCACACATGCTGTTCACTCTGCCTGGAAAACGATCTCTCTCCATCCCACCATTCACCCCTCAGTCTCCCAAACTCCTCCTATCTTTCAAGCACCTCCAGGTGATCTTCTGAGGACTCCCCTCTAGCATCCCCAAGTGATGTCAGGACCACCTCTGGGCCCTGCGATGTTTACATCAGAGTGGATAACGGGATCCGTCTTCCTACTCACTGACCGCACACACTGGCTCTGATATAAGACCATTCGCTCCTCTTCCAGCTTCCCTAGAGAAAGAGAAGTGGAGAGCATCCTCCCCCCCAGGAACGCTTTACGTATCTGAAACCAGTTGTTTTCTTGCACCATTCTTACGTAAGTCTGCGGGGTTTTGTTTGTTTGTTTGTTTGTTTGTTTTGAGGTGGAGTTTCACTCTTGTTACCCAGGCTGGAGTGCAATGGCGCGATCTCGGCTCACCGCAACCTCTGCCTCCTGGGTTCAGGCAATTCTCCTGCCTCAACCTCCCGCGTAGCTAGGATTACAGGCACGCGCCACCATGCCCAGCTAATGTTTTGTATTTTTAGTAGAGACGGGGTTTCACCATGTTGACCAGGATGGTCTCGATCTCTTAACCTCGTGATCCACCCACCTCGGCCTCCCAAAGTGCTGGGATTACAGGCTTGAGCCACCACACCCGGCAAGTCTGAATTTTATAGTACAGGCAGTGCTTGTCTTTCCAAACAGATTCCTGAGCTCCAGAGCTGCAGGAGCCACATTCTCCTCCTTTGCCTATCTTCAGTGCCCTGCCAAGTTTGCTTAATTAATAACTTTGAATGAAACAAAGAATTACTCTGGCCCAGATTTAAATTCTGATTTCTTTCACAGATTAAACACACACATACACACACACATACACACACACACACGTAAGCTATGAAATGGCAGGTTTTTCCTTCTTCTAAATGTATGTAGTTTAAGCACGTGGGGGTTCTTTTCAGCCACAGAGCATTCTGTTACACTTAATTCACAGATGTAGTCTCCTTCTTAGTCTCCAGCCAAAAGGGACACAGATATTTCAATAAGTATTTCTGTCATTTTGGCTGCCTGCTCCTCTCCGCTGCAACCCACACACTCCCTCTACTCCACAGTCAAATCTCACGTGTGTTTTTTCTTTTTTGTTGTTGTTGTTTGTTTGAGACAGAGTTTCCCTCTGTCACCCAGGCTGGAGTGCAATGGTGCGATCTCGGCTCACTGCAATCTCCACCTCTGGGGTTCAAGCAGTTCTCCTGCCTCAGCCTCCTGAGTAGCTGGAATTACAGGCGCCCACCACCATGCCTGGCTAATTTTTGTACTTTTAGTGGAGATGGGATTTCACCATGTTGGCCATGCTGGTCTTGAACTCCTGACTGCAGGTGATCCACCCACCTCGACCTCCCAAAGTGCTGGGATTATAGGTGTGAGCCACCGCACCTGGCCCTCACCTGCATTTTAAATCCACCTCTGGTGTGACCTCCTCCATGAAGCCCCCTGTTCCATTCAACCACATGTGCCCCCCTCCTGGCTTGGACTTAAATTCCATAAACATTTTCTTTAAGGATATAGTGACACTCCATCATGCATTATCATCATCTAGATAATTATCTGTTTTTCTTACTCATCAGTTTGTGAAGTTGTACTGTGACACTTGAGGCTGCAGGCAACGGATAGCTTAAAAGACACATGATGTCATGAAAAGACAACAGATCTGGAGTAGGACCAACTGCACTTCATCTGAAACAGACTCGTGGTATGACCTTAAAAAATGCTATGAGCCTGCACAGAGCTAGACTTCTTTACCAGTAAATTCAGACTTTTCTAATCTGCCCCATAGGATCGTGAAGGTTAAATGGAACATTGGTTGTCATGTGTGGGGCCACCATCAGCTCACCCATAGCTCTCCTGCTATTCTTGTTAACATGGGCAGGCAGAAAGGGAAGGTCAGGAAGACTGCTTCCATGTTCCTATTACTGGATGATAATTATCTATGACTTGACTTTTGCAAAGATTTCTCTATTTAAAAGAAATAGAAAAATTTCCTCACACCACAATTTTCATGTTTGTGGCTCAATTAGAATGTGATCATCACTACTTATGCTCAAAACCTTGTCGCTGCCACTAGCATAAAATAATAAATCCTCAAATTTGAACACCAGGCCGTATTGCAGTTTGCTGTGTCTGGGGAACTTGACTCTATCCATTTAAGTAAATGGTACTTGAAACAATCTGCTAAGAACAGGGTGTCCTGTGATTTTGCCTGGGACTCTTTTGCCATGATTCAGTTGCTAGGTCCAGGCTGTTGGAAAAGCCACCAGTGTTTGTTTGGGGATGAAAAAAGATGGATTAACACTTGTGATTATGACTTCTGTATCCTAATCAAAAATTTTCTGTGGTTTCTTTTTTTTACAATAAATTTTCTTATCGGAACATGCTGAAAATTTGCCTATTACCTGGATGGAAATAATGCACACTCCTTATGCCTCTTTGTGTAACCTCTAGACCCTTCTTGTCTTATCCACTATGCACCAAAAAGCTATTTCTGGGATCCTTCACTCATCCTTCCCTATTCCCTCTTCTTGGAATTCCATTCCAGGTTCAACACAAATATATGGTTTACACGAAGAGATACCTAATCTTTGCCTTGACCATTTTAAATAGTTCTAAACCAATAGAATTAAAAATAAATTAATAAAATAAGTTATTCTATGATCAGATATATGTACATCTAGTCTCATAAAATTGTATGTGTGTCTTACAAAATTTAGTCGCTGTTTTATTATAAATATTTGTGGACCCAGCTTGCCTTCCTCATGTCACTAAAAATAAAATATATTGCACACCAACCATTCCCCAAAATACTTACCAAGCACCTTCTAAGAGTTCTTTTAGTAGATAGCCAGTAAATATTTTTAAATGAGTGAATGTTTAGCTACACCATCCAATAAGGTAGCCACTAGCCACATTTAGCTACTCAAATCTAAATTAATTAAAATCATATAGAAAAAAAAAATTCATCACATATCCCCATTTCAAGTGCTCAGTAGTCACAAATGGCTAGCGACTACTGTACCAGAAAGCACAGTTATGGGTCACTTCATCACAGCAGAAAGCTCTATTGGACAGTTCTGAACTCAATACACGAATGAATAAATGCCTGAAAGAATGAATGAACAGTCTATCAGGAAGCTCCCAAGACAACCCCGTCTGCACCTCTCTGACTTCCAGGATGGATTAAACTGCACAATATTAACATTTCTCCTAATGTGGAGATCAGCTTCCACTTAGGGAAGTGTCACAGCTTGGATTATTTAAAAGGAGCTCAGGAAAGCAGTGAGCACATCCTGCAGGCGTGGCGGCTGCTGTTCCACAGACCCATCAGCCACGTTATGACAGGAGCGCTTTCCAGCTCCAATTTGTCTAATTCTCATTTGTTATATTAACAAAGAATGCCTGGCCAGAACATGTCACTCAGCTCCACAAAGAGCTATTTCCATCTTCTCTCTTCTTCCAGAACTGCAAAGATTGATTTTAGGAAGATAATCATTTTTGTGTATTTCTGCACACCCGCTGGCTGCAGCTGTTCCCAAATGCAACATCAATACGTGTTTTATGAGTCAGTTTTTTCGTTTTTCTTTTTTTTTTTTTTTTTTTTCGGTAATGTGTGAAACTAATCATCATGAGTACAACACAAAAAACATTTGCCTTGAAATCTCAAGCACTATGTCCCATCACTCAATCTTGCTGTGAGCACAGCTTTCCTTGAAATGTTTCTGGTTGGGACTGAATGTGTTGAATCTCAATTTTGTACTTCAGCTCCATTCTATGATACAGCAGGGTGAGGACGTGAGTAGCCTTCATCGCTGGGCTTCTGTCTTAGCCTGAGCCATCAAGACAACAAAACCTAAGGCTTTCTTTGGGAGGTCAAACCCAGGGTAGAGAGGAAGAAAGGAAGTAAAGGCAAAGAAATCTGGGATGCCAGGTGAAGTGATGCATCACCCTGCTGCTCCTTCCCTACAAGCCTTGAAGCTACAACGGGCAGCCCTAGGCTCATCCAGGAAAATCACAACGAATATCTGTGCCTTGGGGTAGCACATGGGAGAAAGGCAGGAGAGGGAATAACTCAGCTAGCTACTTCCCATTCCCTGTTTCCATTGATCCATTTGCCCCTTGGAGAGTTAACACTCTCAGAATTCCGGGTTGCACTGGACCCGTGAGCAGTAGCTCATGATACTTCCAGTACTGCATGAAGCACTGTGTGCACAGTTGGCTCTGCAAACAGTGCCTCGTCCACTACGGGAAGAAGACAAGCATCTTCCTGAAGATGGGCTTGGTGTGAAGGGCTTGTAAGCAGGCAGGCTGGGGACATGCAGCCGTCTCATGAACCATCAGAGGTTGTTGGTAAGCAGGTCTGGGAGGCAGGCTGTGCATTAGAAAAAAGGAGACAGTCAAATAGTGAAAGGAACCCAAAGGGGCACAGCTTCTCTACTCACATGCTTACAAGATTCATCTTCAGTGTAGGAATTGTTATTTTTAAAAGACTATGTTCCTCTCCAGGCTCTTTAGAGTAATGCTATCCTGATAGAAAAGGCCTTAGAGGTAAGCAAACCCTAGTCATCCGATGTTGTATATATAAAAATTAATGTTAAATAATTGGTGTATGATAGACTTGAGATGTTAAATACCTCACTTACTAGAAGTAAGTGCCCTCTCCAGCCAACCGGGAAAAGGGGCTCAAATGTTCTAATGCTTCTGTTCCCTCTCTGTACAACAGATAAATCACATCTATGCAGTGCTTGGTGAAGGAAATGAGCATGGAGTCGTGGTACCAGAGCCTGGAAGGTGTCACTGGGGTTGATCCTAAGGAGTCAGAGAGCCTTCCAGGAGACAGGGTCCACTCAAACCTGGAGGCTCTTCATGCGGTACGCCGAGAGCTCTAGATAATCATCCTGTAGGGGAGGCCCAGGGACGGTGGGAGAGGAAACAATGGAGAATCTCACTTTCCAGAACGGGGTCAGGTGCCTCAGATAACTCTGAGGGTAAGAAGGTGAAGCTCTGTGTGTGCAGGGAAAAGAGGCCTGCATTCAGATAGGTGAAGTGTAGGAGCATTGTGCATCATGGGGGTGGTACCGGGGACCCCAAAAACTATGAGCTTCAGTGGTTTGAGGACACCTTAATGAAGGAGCCAATGGTATCCATCATGTTAAAGTGGTAAGAGAGCACTAAGGTTGTTTAACAGAACATGGATGTGATCACATTTGTTTTGTCATTCTGGTTGCTGTGTAGAAAATGGAACCAGAGAAGATTTTCTAGAAGGAAAGAAACAAGTTTACAGGGAGTCGCTATGGGTCAGGTGAGGAGTGATGAGGGTCTTCATGTTTGGGAAGCTCAGCTGACTCATCTATAAAGTCATATTAACATCTGCCTCAGAGTGAAGTTAAAAAGATTAATTAATCAATGTCTTTATAGTTCCCGATCCACAGTAGCTTTACTGACCAGACTCTAAGTTGGTGCCATGATGTGCTCCTCCCAGAGTCATGCTGCTGTAGAACTCACACACCTTGACTGTGGGTGGAACATGCGACTTGCTTCTAACCAATGGAATACAGCAAAAGGGACAGATTTCACTTCCTTCGCAATGTTATATAAGATTGTAATGACTGTCATACCGAGAAAATCTCTTTCCTCTTGGTTTTGAGAAAACAGGCTGCCATGTTATATACACTGCCCTACGGACAGAGTTACGTGGCAAAAAATTGAGGACAACCGGCAAGAAACTGAGGCCCTCTATTCAGCAGCCTGCAAGGATTTCAATGCTCCCAGCAACCATCTAAGCCTAGAAGTGGATCCTTCCCCGTTGAGCCTCAGATGAGTACTCAGTTCTTACCAACACCTAGTTTGCGACCTTACAGAAGGCCCAGCTAACCCATGCCCAGACTCCTAACATACAGAAACTCTGAGGTAATAAATGTGTGTGGCTTCCAGTTTCCAGGTTTATGGTAGTATGGTCATGAAGCAGTAAATAGCAGTTTTCCCAAGACTGAGTTCTCTCACTTTGCCCTACCTACCCTGTCACAGCACTGAAATGCTGAGCATGAACACTACTACTAACACCATTGATTTCCTGCCTCTCTCTTTAAGTATACTATTATGGTTTGGCTGTGCAGTTCCCACAATCCCCACATGTCATGGGAAGAACCCAGTGGGAGGTAATCAAATCCTGGGGTGGGTCTTTTCTGTGCTGTTCTCCGGTTAGTGAATAAGCCTCATGAGATCTGATGTTCTTACAAAGAGAAGTTCCCCTGCATAAGTTCTCTATTTCCTGCCACCATGTGAGATGTGACTTGCTCCTCCTTCCCTCCACCACAATTGTGAGTCCTCCCCAGCCATGTGGAACTGTGAGTCCATTCAACCTCTTTTCTTTACAGTTTACCCAGTTTGGGGTACATCTTTATCAGCAGCATGAAAATGGACTAATACACCTACCTATTAAAGATCTTTAACTTTAAGCTTCCAAAGAATTTTAAAAAGTGGGGGAAAGTTGAGGGAAGTGGGTAAAACACACTAAGTTTCATTTATTCCATAAACTGTGCACAGTAGGCGCTGGTCTACCCCCGAGTTATACTCAGAGACAAGCACCAGCATCCACTGCCGAGACTGTGAGTAACTACTGAGACACATCTGCTCTCTGTGTCCAGGTTCCACCTCATTTTTACCAGCAACTTTTGTCTCTAGCATTTTTGCTTTGGCAAGTTCTCAGCCTCACTGATGTCCCAGTTCTTTCCTCAGGGCTCACACACAAACCACTTCCATGGCTCTGTTATATTTTTACTGCTATGCAGCAAGCACAGAAAAATTGTTTAAGGAAGCTGGACTTCCTTATATATTCTCATCCAAATGCCTTCCGCTTGACTACTGTGTGTGTGTGTGGTGGGGGAAGGTAGGAGGGACATTACCATCCTTTTACCCTTGGTGAGAAGACGGGGTTCTGTCTGAATGACTTGCCTCCAGCACTGGATTTTATTTTTTTCCCTTATATCTCAGTTTCAAGTATCTCCTGAACTATAAAGGCTGGAAATAAATGTTCTCTTTTTCTGGCAACATCTTCCGCCTGAGAGTAAGAAACCATTTCATGCTCACTAGACACACTTTGTCCCTGTGCTTTGTATATTCAAGATGGGGTGACATTTTCTAGGTTGCTGATTGTTTTCATTTTATACAACACAACCATTTAATTAGCTATAGTTTATCGTGTCTACTTGGGAACAGAATAAGAATTAAAGTTTCAAGTGAAGACTGCAGCTGCCACCCTAGGAAAGATAATATATATCACAGTTACAATCAATCAAGGGTCTTACAAAGTGCTGGGTATTTAGCATGTCATAACGCATTTGACTCTTACTGAAATCTACAAGATGCGTTCTGCAATAATCCCATTTTATAAATCAGGAGGATATTTAGGCTTTTGTGAGCCTTGGCTGGTAAAGGCAGAGCCGCTTCAAGTTGGCTTCAGATACCAAGCTCTTGCTCTACAGAAAGAGGTGACTTGGACTCAGAGAGATACTGAGCCCCATACAACCTGCATTCTCAATACATCCTAGAGTCCTAGAGTTTTTTTTGTTATTCTTTCTTCCAGTCCAAATGTATCACTTTTTCATCATGCAGCTTAATCGCACAAAAAAATGATATCAAAATTGAAGGTTGTGTTTTTGCTTCAAGATATTTCAAAATCATAGTGAAAATTGGTTTTCGGTAAATCTTTCTACATTTATATGCAGGACTACACAAATGAAGGCGATAACCCATTTTCAGAATTAGTATGAGAAACTCTTCTCACATGCCTCTACTGCCTGCTCTTTTCTTTATTCTTAGCCTTTCTTTGAGAAATTTAGATCCATTTGAACTCATAAAAGATAAAAATCAGTAATAAAAATGTTTACTATTTATAAATGTCTATATTGGAATTAGTTCACTAAATTTTAATGAACTTGTACAACATTCAATTTCACAGAATATTTCAAATTTTTCATTAATGTCTTGTCTGACAAGATCCCTTCTGCCATCTTCAATTTGTATTTTAAAGTAAAAACCACGCATGTCCTCAACTCAATGACTCATTTGTTGAGAGCAACAGGCTGTAATAATGGAGACCTTGCTGAATGGGCTAGCTGAATGTCATCAGACCTCTTGACCACTGCAATTTCCGTCCTGTGGTTCCTAGGAGACACATAGAGCACAGAGGGTAGGTCAACCCACATCACCGTGACAGACAGGAGTGCTGATGGCCAATGCTTTTGAGTGCAAAAGAACAATGATGCATTCTTATTTTCTTGTGAAGGAGATTATGGGTGAGTGCATGTTGTGGCATGGAGACTGTGTCCCCCAAACAATTCAATCCTGCTCCATCTGGGAAATTCCCTTCATTGCAGCCAGTAGAATCAAAACATATTCTGTATAAAAGTTGCTTCAACCCCACTCAAGAACACCATAGAACAGGAGGTGGCAGCGGAACTAGCTACATTGCTCTGTAATAGGAGTTTGCACACATCCTTGAATACCTGTCCCTAGCCAAGGTAGCAACATGGTTCTCAGGTACCTGAGATGGCTCCAGCCTGCAGGATGTTGGAGAAGGTATATTTATGGACAAGATGACAATGATCACCTCACCATGAATATACTTATTTCCTCATTAAAGAAATTGCAGCACGGGGAGGACAATTTCCAAAGTTATACAGACAATTAAAGGCACAGTCAGATACAGGAAAAGAAGCTCCCTGTTCTTGAGACTTGAACTGAAATACCCCAGATCTGGGAGAAAAGATTAAAGTGAACTTTCAGCCCTAATTTAAAGGTGGCCATATTTTGCCTATTATAAGTTCATGTTGCAGTGAACTTAAGAGTACAGATATCATACAAATATTGTGTTAAGATCCTGATTTCACATCTATTAGATATATACCCAGAAGTAGGATTTCTGGAATATATGGTAATTCTATTTTTATTTTTTAAAGAACCTCCATACTGCTTTCCATAACAGCTGAATCATTTTATATTTCCACCAACAGTGAACAAGTTTTTCAATTTCTCCATGTCCTCGCCAACTGTCCTAGTCTGTTTTGTGCTCCTATAACAGCATACCTCAGACTGAGTAATTTGTAAAGAACAGAAATTTATTTCTTACAGTTCTGGAGGCTGGAAAATCCAAGCTCAGGTACCAGGCTCTTTTGAGGGTCTTCTTTCTGCATCATCTTATGGTGGAAGGGCAAAGAGGGGATGATAGAGAGAGAAAGAGGAGCCTGAGCTCATCCTTTTATAAGGAACCCACTCTCATGATAATGGCATTAAACATCTCTTAAAGGCCCCATCTCCCAACACCTTCACAATAGGTTTTCAACACATGAACTTTGAGGGGAACACGTTTAAATCATGTCGTGATCTTCTAGTTTTTTTAGAATAGCCATCCTCACGGGTGTGAGATGATATCTCATGCTTTTGATTTGCATTTCCCCGATGATTAGTGATGTTCAACAATACATAATGAATAATGAAAATGTGGCCTAGACATACAATGAGATATTATTCAGCTTTGAAAAAGAAGGAAATCTTGCTATACGCAACAACATGGATGAACCTGGAAGATGCTATGTCACAGAAAGGCAAATACTTTTTAGATTCGACAGATTTGAGGCATGCAAAACAGCCAAAGTCATCGAAGCAGAAAGTAACATGGTGGTTGCTAGAGATCTGGGGGACATGAGGAGTTGCTGTTCAATGGACATAAAGTTTCATTTATACAAGATGACTAAGTTTTAGAGATCTGCTATTAACATTGCACCTTACAGTTACAATACTATATTGTACACTTAAAAATTGGTTAAGAGACTAAATCTCATGTTAAGTGTTCTTACAAAAACAAAAGACTCTGGTTATCAAGATAGACATTAGTTTGTGCTAGAACCTTGTAATCCCTCTTCTGGTTTAAAAAAAAATGGAGATATATATTAACGATTTACTGAGGAGGAAGGCAGGGGGCGGTTGGTACCATAAATGTGATTACTGTCCCTTTAGCTGTGTCAGAATTCCTTCAGAGCCCAAAGGGCTCACTTGCTGTGGGTTGCTCTTTGCATTCTTGCTGGCAGAGCTGTGGCTGAGCTGTGAGAGGCTGGAGGGTTAAGCGGAGGTGATGCCTAACTGCAGAAACCTGCTCTAAGGAAACACAGTAACATCTCCCAGTCCCTCTTCAACTTCAAGGATAATAGCCGTGAACCTCAGGGCAAATCCCCTGTACAAGGACTAATGGGTCCTTGCAGTGCCTCAGAGGACCCACTGCTTAGCATTAAATGGAGCTAAGCAGGGACGGGAAGGAAATGGAAGCTTTCCTGCTGTTTGCCAGTCACTTAGTTACATATATTCCTTTATGGGAAATGGTTCTAAACATGGAAAGGGTGCCAAGGTTTGATGCCTGACATCAATTCCTGTTTTCTATGAGTTTATGTTTTGCCTTGCTTTAAATCTGTCTGGATTTTGTTTTTCACTGCACTTTGTCTTTCTTACCCAATGAGGCAAGCTCAGTAATTAAAAGTTAGTAACAACTTGCAGAGTTTTAAGTACTTTCACTGGCAGTATTTTGTATGATCCTTATGACAATCATGGGAAGTATGTGTTTTCTCCACAGTCAGATAAGGAAACTGTCACTCAAAAAGTTTCAGCAACTGAGTCAAAGTCATGTGTTTAATTGGCAACATGTCATGCTCCAGGGTAGGCCTTTAACGCCAAAGCCAGACCCCTTGCTACCACATGGTGAGGCTGTTAGTTAGGCTGAGGCTAAATCACCCCTCCCTCCACACCCATGGCTGCTAATTCATCGCTTAGTTTGCTTCCATTCTTGCTCTTCAAGTTCTTCCATCATTTTGCATTCAGCCTGTTTCTGGTTTTCTCCCTTAGACAGTTGAGCCATGTGTCAACTAATTTACTGTGTACTTTGCCAACGGTCACCCATCCATCAGTCCATGAGGAGGTGTTGAGGGCTGACCCCATGCAAGGCCCAGAGCAGCCAAAGAGAAGGCTCAAATAAGAGCCATTGTTTTGGATTTGTGGGAGAAACTCCTGCCTTCCAGGCAGAATGGGCATTGCCTCTGCTCCTGCTAAGGATGCACTGAGCGGTGGTGGAGAAATGACAAACGTGACAGCAAAAGGAGCATCAGTGAGGAAGTCGGTTCAGCGTGCTGGGTGAGGACTGGTCCCAGACAGAAGACTCTCCATTGAATGGCCCCAGTCCAGCTGAGGAGTTCATCCTGTGCCCCACTCCTGACATAGCTACCTCACTAGCAGTGACCTAGACCCACCATGCGCTCTCAGAGCACAGTGTCCTAATTCCGTGGCCCAGGATGCCCTTATCCTTTCTGAATAATCCTTTTCATTCTTAAAAACCTGGCTCGGTCAACCCCTCTTGACCCCCAAAGACTAGGTTAGATGCTCATCTTCTACATCCTGACCCCTGCCAGAGTTTGCTTTCCTGTTACAGTCCCATAGGGGAGTGTCTGTCTGTCCCAGCATTGCTCACTGGGACGTGAATGGACTGATAATAACAGCAGCTCAAAGATAAAGAGATGAATGCTGCAGTGTGCATTAGTAGGTTGTATTTGTTAATATAGTATTGAGGATTTTTAATCTATAGAAGTAGTTGATCACAATTTTCTTTTCTTGTTTTGGTGCTGAAATTACATTGGCTCACAAAATAAGTTAGAGAATTTCCCTTTTGCTACTCTCAAATCAGTTTGTTTTGTATGGGAGTTACCTGTTCTCTGACGGTTTCATAAAATTCACCTGAAAACCAGGGAAGCCAGGCATCACTTGATAAGGAAAACTTTGATTACTTAATTATGGTAACCTAATTTGATTATGTCATTTAATTAACAGTTATGAGTTTTCTCAGTTTTCTTCTCTTTTAAAAATAAGTGTATGCTTTTTTCCTAAAAAATGTCAGTTTTATTTAAGTTTTCAAATTTATTGGAATAAAGTTGTTCAGAATACTCTTCTTTGGATTTGAATGTTTACTGTGTTAAGGAAATAACTTTTTATTCCTACTCATTTTATTAATGCTTTTTGCTATTTTGTTTCAAAACTCATTTGATCCTGGGAATAATCTTGCTCTGTAGGTAAGTGACTGTTCTGAACTTGATCTGAGGTCTTACAGGAATGTTTTCTAATTCCATGAAAGCAGAGATCGCAGCTGCTCTGTTTCATACTCTAACCTCAGTACTCAGCAAAATGCCTGGGACATAGTGGGCATATACTCAATCAATTCCGTAAATTAAATTGGACTGAAGTATTTCAAAAAAGCCTGAGTTCTGAAGCAGATACTAGAAGAACTGGTTAGCAGACAGGAACTTAAAGAATTTTTAAGGAAACAGTGTGTAGATAGCTTCAGAAAAAGATGGAAAGACAAAATGAGCAAAACTGATGAAGGTATAAATCCAGAAATTCACCTGATTTGTCCCATATCAAATTCTAGGCTTAGATTCTATTAGAAATTATATTATTTAAATATAGTGAGCAAGGGAAACAGTAAGAAGTTAACTCCAAGTGCACAATGACAGAAAATGATGATATTTTTAAAGTTCAAAACAAAGTACCCTGATGTACTATACTGAACATGATTGTATTGTACACAACAGCATTGTGATTGTAATTGAATAGTTGTGTCCATTTGTATCTAATGAGATAAATAAAATGAACAACTCTTGCCTTTTCCTTTTCTGAAATCATCTCAGAAATATTCTTGAAGCTCTAGGTTCCATTGCTGTCTTTCAGTGCTCAGGCTGGTGAAATATGATTCCAATTGTCTTTGTTTTTCAGCCATTACTGTTCAGTTTTATTTATTTTGTCAGTAGTGAGTGGCTAGTGTGGCTTCAACTACTTTTCTAGTGTGTTGCTATTGGTCAGATTGGAATACTGCTTGCCACAATTAAGGATGAATATTTCCAGTGGACAAATCCAAGTATAACGAAAATAACCATACGCTGATACAGAGAGATTCAATATAAAAATTAGCAAGATTGGAAGAGTGATTTGACAGAAAGCCCCTTTTAAAACTCCAAAGTTATAGGAAATAGTCCTGACTGTCATTAAGAATACTTGTTCAATTTTTTTGTTTTATGCCAGACATTCTTCTATGAACTTATGGAAGACAAGAAAGAATTCCTGCCTTGGTCTCCACATGGAATCCAGGAAACCTGGTCACCGGATGGTTTGATATATCTTTTTGTCATCAATTTTTAGAACTATGTAGAGTCTATTCACATGGTATTTGTTCACTGTGTACTTTTTGTTACTTAAAATTTTTCAATTCACCCTAAGGTAAGAAAGTTTGGGCTTTATGTACGGTATTTGTAGAACTAAAATAAAGGGAAATTTGAGATCTAACATAATATACTCCATGTAATAAAATACCTGGTCAATTTATGAAATATGACTCAATTGAGATACTACCAATAAAATAGATAACAAAATTTATTCTATAACTAACAGAGAAAAACTTTTTTATAAAAATCAACAGCTGGAAAAAGCAAGGCATAAAGGCTGTCCTCATTGCAGTGACAATTTTACAGCATCAATTTTAATAATCTAGAAATGTAGTGCTCTTTACAGTGATTTTAAGCCTCTTTTCCATTCATATTCTTAATTGGTACAGAAAAGCTGCTCTTGGGGAAATCATGAAATTATTCATACATTTTTATTTCACTAATTCTAATATAAATAATGATTGAAGTTTCTGTAGATTAAATGCAAGTATGGGATAAAAAGAATGTGAAAAAAGGATTCTGAGACAGACTATATTTCATTAATATTTAATTGGTTGCAAATTTTGCTGCCTCAAAAAGTTTCTGCTCTCTGCTTCATTAAATAAGTTCTGTCATTGTTCAGTGTAATTATAGCTTTGGGGAAATTTTCCCAATAAAAGCTTAGAAGGAAAAAAAAGAAGCATAACAATTAATGATAAAAGCTTAGTTAATAGTTCTCAGCTTCCAGATCTTCTCAGAGTTCTGAGCAGTATAAGTTTCTGTGACCTATATGGGTCGGTTAGATCAATGTTCATAGCTGATTTAGATGAGAGAGGGTGTCAGGAAAGCAAACATATTTTTCTCCACTTAACAATGTTCCTATTTGAGTATTTCCCAAATTTTAGGGTATACTCAGCTCTTTAATGAATACTGAGTCTGTAGAAAACATCTGCAGGGTCTCTGCCCTTGACAGTTCTCAAAATGTTTGTTCAAATCCCAATATAAGGCATTCTAGATCCATTTGAGAAACACTCCATTTTGATCTGCTTAGACCCAATTTTGTTTAAGCATTTGAATTCCTAACATTGTTACTTCCT
Source organism: Sapajus apella (assembly GCF_009761245.1). Lineage (NCBI taxonomy): Eukaryota > Metazoa > Chordata > Mammalia > Primates > Cebidae > Sapajus > Sapajus apella. The sequence goes on from NW_022436971.1 coordinate 13,429,451, forward strand.
GTCTGTGGTTCCTGATCATAGATCAATGATCTGAATTCTCTTGTGCATAAAACCTAATGTATTTTCAAAGGTCAATTTGCCCTCTTCACCTTTTAAAATGTCTTTCTCCTGTGTTTTCTTAAACATTGACTCCAGAGAACTTGGCCATGACCTGAAGATCTACAAGCTCATACAAACATCTTCCTACAGCTGGTACAAAGAGTCCTGCAAGAAGCTACCTATTGTATCAGATTCCCCACTTCAGGAATCAACTCAAATCTGTATTATTCCATCCAGCTGATGAGAAGAATTTAATAGCTGTTTGTTAAATAAATGCCTCTCATTAGTTTGCGTGAAACAGGCGGGCCAAATCATTTATCATTTCTGATTTAGTGTTGAGGATTAAACCCATGTAATTTCTTTGCAATTGAACCACAAGTACATATTTAGCCCCTGTTTATTACATGCACACTTTGTACTCTTGATTAAATTTACTAAATTCTCACAGTAAAGTTCTCAAATAGCCCTGTCACCATTTTAAAGATGAATATGTTAAGGCTTAGAATGAATAATTTGTTTTCCCTGCCACTTTGCCCCAGCAAAGAAAAAAACTAAATGAGAACTTCTCCCCTTATTTCAAAGTACTTTCCTTTTTTTTTTTTTTTTTTCTTGAGACGGAGTTTCGCTCTTGTTACCCAGGCTGGAGTGCAATGGCGTGATCTCGGCTCACCGCAACCTCCACCTCCCGGGTTCAGGCAATTCTCCTGCCTCAGCCTCCTGAGTAGCTGGGATTACAGGCACGTGCCACCATGCCCAGCTAATTTTTTGTATTTTTGGTAGAGACGAGGTTTCACCGTGTTGACCAGGATGGTCTCGATCTCTTGACCTCGTGATCCACCCGCCTCGGCCTCCCAAAGTGCTGGGATTACAGGCGTGAGCCACCGCGCCCGGCCCTTCAAAGTACTTTTCATCATGAACGCATACTCCTAAACACTGCAACATCTTTTTTGATATAACAGTGCTCTGTTAGAGAAGATAGATCTCTCAAATAAGATTCAGGTCTATTACTAGACAGAAATGCCAAAACACTCAGCTTCCCAATGATAAAAGCTTTCTACAGGGTCTGGCTCTGCCACCCAGGCTACAGCATAGTGACACTGTCTGGGCTCACTGCAGCCTCCACCTTTGAGGCTCGAGCCATCCTCCCACCTCAGCTTCCAGAGTAGCTAGGACTACAGGCATGTGCCACCATGCCTGGATAATTTTTGTATTTTTTTGGTAGGGATAGTATTTTTCCATGTTGGCCAGGCTGGTCTCAAACTCCTGGGCTAAGGTGATCTACTCACTTCAGTCCCCCAAAGTGCTGGGAGCATAGCTGTGAGCCACCATGCCTGGCCAAAAACTTCCCACTTTCATTGACTGCCAAGCCTCTAGAAACATTTCACTACTGGTTTCTTCTTTTGCTTAAAACACTGAAAGCTCCTATTAAAGGTCAAAATTGGAATATGTCAGTAGGAGGAAATTAGGTGATTAACCCCTCAGCATCCAGAGTAGGTGGATGTAAGCACAGCTAGGGTGTTGGGTTAGACCACTCATCTGGCACGACACAGATGCCAGTCGAACCTCTGCTTTCTTCCTGACACCATGTCACATGATTTTTTTTCTATAGCTAGAAAAAAAATCATACAAGATATTGAGGGGCTCATCAATAAGTGATCAATGATGAAATAATGCAGTGTGATTATTCTCTAAGACCAAATATGGCTCTCCACCTATTTTTTAAAATAAAGTTTTATTGGAACACAGCTACTCTCATTCCATTACACCATTTTCTATGGCTGTTCACAGCACAACAGCAGAGTTGAATAATTGCTACAGAGATCATACGGCCTACAAGGTCTAAACTATTCACTAGCTGGCCTTTTATGGAAAACGTCTGCCTTCCCCTGCCCCAGGCCATGTGCTTTACATCACAGCAACATCAGATTCTCAACACTTTCAGAACTCCCATGTAACTCCAATCCCAATATAATTCCAAGCCTTTTACCAGCATTACCCTCTAAATCACTGAAGATTAGGTTCAGTTGGAATTAACAAATCCCGCAGCCACATATGTTGTAAAAAGATTGAAATTTATTTCTTCCTCACATAAAATCTGAGGGGGGTAGTCCAGTTCATTTGCTTTGCCCCAAACACTTTCACAGCCTCAGGCATTTTTTAACTTTTGCCTCTACCAATACCATCCTGGATGTTGTCCTCAACCTCACAGATCCAAGATGGTGGCTGCGGCTCCACCTGTCACTCCCAGCAAAGAGGGATCAAGAAGAAAGAGACGAGGGAGCCATAGCTGATATTAAAGTATTTCCTGAAGGTGGCTCCTCAACACTTCCACATTTATCCCATTGGCCAGAACTTAGCCACGTGGCTATCCCCCAGCCACACAGGAAGCTGGATGCCACAACTTGTACACAAACCAAACTCAAGACAGCAGCATGGGCAGTAGCTGGCCACCAGAGATTCTTGCTCCCTTTGCATAGAGTAGAGCTGTTATTCAAAGGCCAGCAATAATCAAAGCCTATCCAGGGGCTTGATTTCCCACCTTCTCTAGTTGCTAAAAGTAATCAATGGATTATGAACAGAGACGAGTAGCTACTTCTAAGCCAAGGAAAGTCTGAGGAAGATGCGCCCCCTCCTGTATACTGTCCATTTCCTGATACTCCAGATAAACTTGGAAGCCAGACATTGAAGATGATTGAGTCACCAAATGGGAAAAAACTGGATCTCTGAATTACTAATTAGAAGAGAGTCTCCTACTAATTAGAAACATATTTTAGACTTTATGGGGGTGAAAAAATAAACTTCTATTGTGTTGAGCCACTTATATTTTTAGTGGTTATTATACTTCCCACAGTGCCTTATAATTATGGTTAAAATTTTATATGCAGTACTAGTAAGAATACCATGTCAATTTCTCATTGAGTCTCTATACCTCAATACCTACTACACTATGTATTACCATAGTAGCTGCTAAATAAACGCTGGGTATATTATTACTGAGTAATAGAGGCATGCACAGATACTGTGGGAACACAGAAAAAATCCTATTTAATTCAGCCTGGAAACATTAAATTTATTTTACAATGTAGAGCCATGTGTTAGAATATTACATTCTATGTAAAAGCATAAATGTTGCATTGGATAAATTTTCTAGTTAATCTGAAATGGAACTTTTTGTTTGTTCTGTTCTGTGTTGCAAATGGAAGTGGTCCTGTCTGTGCTGCATTCATAGACACCTCATATATTCAGAAGAGGAGGCCCTCAGAAAATTTATGAAGAGCAACTTCAAGGAGAAAGATCAACTTACAAGCAATGGAGGGCTCCCGTACAGAGCCAAAAATGGTGATTGCATGAAAAACAGAGATGCTTTCTTGAGCTGTCGTTTTAAAATATCCACACCCTACTGCCGCGACAGCCACAGCTTTTCCCACCAACATGGAAACCCAGAGTGTTGGTAATTCCTAATGACAAGGAGTTTCCAAACAGAGCTTTTTATTTATAAGTGGAGCCGTTAGATGAAAACCTGGCTTGGCCTACTACCAGCTCACTTTTCTCTTTCCCTTCTCCTTTAGCAAAGTTTTCCTGTCTGTGAGCTTTGCAACCTGAACATCTCCGAGCGCTCTCCTCAGCACATGGCTTTATGTTTATGTGTATGATTCATGATTGCCTCTCCCGCTAAAATGTGTATGTCTTGAGAATTTAGATTTCTTTCTTATTCACCCTTAATGTTCCCCAAGCTTTTCTATAGGACCTCAAAGATAGTAGCAAATGTGTGACTTATTTTGAATGTGGGAGGAACTATTTGGCTTTGAGTTGACAGGCCAGCTGGACAGGAAAAAACTACATCTGCTAATAGGATAAGAAGAAAAACAAATTAACAGTAAAATCTTAAGGTAAAAAGTGAGTCTTGGAGTTGACATATTCTGAAACGAGTTCTGGGCCGGGAGGCAGGAGGCTTGGACTCTGGTCCCAGCTTGGCCAGCAACAGAGGGACCACGGGCAAGACAGCTGACCTCTCTGCGTCTCAAGGTCCCCAGCCATGAAACAGTGGTGCTGGAGGAGGAGACCTCTACAGGATCTTCATGATCCACAGCGCTCTGCTACAGAAAAAAGGCCATAATTTAAAATAAGACAGGGCCATCCACCAGCCAGGCATCTTCTGTTTTATTTCATTTAGTCATTGTATTTTATTTTGGTAAAAGATACGAGTGAGAGGTGAACAGTCTGTGTCATTGGCACCCCCGCCTCCATGTGCAGTGGGCAACCTCTCTCAATTCCAAACCTGCAACTGTCAATAGCCACAAAGGTGTGCAGAGAATAGCATCTGTGCAGGCCTGCCTGCCCCCGGAGGAGGAGTGCTTGCCCACCAAGCACCGTCAAATCCATGTTTTTCAAAAAACATTTTAAATGTATTTTTTCAATTGACAAAAAATGGTATATGTGTATTATGTACAATGTGATGTTTTGAAATATGTATACATTCTGAAATAGCTAAAGTAAGCTAATTAACATTACCATTACCTCATCATTACCTCAAATACTTACCACTTTTTTTTGTAGTAAGAACACTTAAAATCTACTCTCTTCGAAATTTTCTAGCATGCAATACATGGCTATTAACTGTGGTCACCATGATGGAGAATACATCTCCCGATCTTCTTCCTCCTAACTGAAATTTTGTATTCTTCAGTCAGCCTTTCCTTATTTTCTGTAATGTTCTGCCTCGCAAACAAAATAACAGCAGCTGTCGACCTGGAACTCCCAGCCTAGGCTCACTGAAGCAGTGGAGCTTGTCTGAGAAATGCAAGTTCAGGACCCCTCATCTTTCGAGGATGGCAAAGAAAACCTTGTCAACAAGGCGTGGCCACCCAAGAGTAGAAACAGCAGCGAGGACAGGAGCCTACATCCTGCCTGGCTCTTCCTGAAGAGGCTGCTTGACAGGCCAAGCTTGACTTAGAGTAACGGGAATTTTCCAGCTTTAATAGGAGATGGTGAGACAGCCATTGACGTTGTCTGAACCAGCCGCTTTATCTGCACAGCTCTAAAACAGCACAGGATCATCAAATCGCAGAGGGCAGGAAGGGCCTCACCAAAGCATCAGACAATTCGTTGCTGCCCATGGGAGAAGTTTTATCAGGACTCCATGAGCCCCAGAGTTTATGAAGAATCCAAGGGAGGAAGAGAGCTAGAGAGCCTGGTATTGGGATTTAGATAATCCACCTCGGTCACCCACTCCACTGCAGTCAAATTGGTCTTGCTGTCCCTTGAACGTGACAGATGTGGTCCTGCCTCAAGGCCTTTGCGCCACTGTTTCTCCTGCTGAGAGTGCTGCCCACAAGATTAAATTTGCTAATTCCCCACCTCCTTCAGGACATTGTTTCCATCACACCTTCCACACGTGGTCCACCCCGAGGATCCTATTAAATACCTATAGCAACTGCCTCTTTCCCCTACCTTCTGCATCTCCTTCCTACCCTCTTACCCAGGTCTAGCTTTTCTTTTTAACATAGAGCTTACCACTTTCTATCATGCCATATAATTGAATTATAAATTGGGTTCTGTTTCTGATCTGATCACCCCCTTCCTCCAGAATGCATGCTCACTGGAGGTAGGAATCTTTGTTCACTTACTGATAAATCTCAGGCATCTAGAACAGTGGCTAGCACAGGGTAGCCCTTCGAAGTACCTGTTTAATAAATGATGGAATGAATGGACTTATTAGGACCCTCTGTGGTTTTAATTCACTTTGAAAAAATGAAAGCAATTTGATAGCACTTGCTGGCTAAACCTGAGGAGCGAATCATACAGAAATCAGGAAAATCCACAGCACCCTGGAGACTTCAGGATTATTTGGAAAAAAGAAAACTAGCTGGTCTGCATTAGGTGTTCTTTGAAGATAACCCTTGAGTTCAAGAGTCTCATTTTCTCCATTTTACAAATTGTATAATTGAAGCGCAGCATGTAATCAACATGCCCGCCTTAAGTATGAGCACTGTTTTAAGTGCTTTGCATACTTGTACTAACTTATTTAATCCTCACATGAACTATGAAGTAGAGAGCATTAGAAGCCCCATTTCACAGATGAGGGAATAGAGACATAAATAATGTGACTTTTCCATGTTCAGGGAGTATCAAACTGTCACTTCTAAACCCCTGCTGCTCTGCTGTTCCACTTACTCCACCCAGTCTCCAACCGTTCAGACAGGGTCTTCCTAGGGATTTCCCTCAAAAAGTATCTTGTTTTTTAGAAGGAGTCTCACTCTGTTGCCCTAGCTGGAGTGCAGTGACACGATCACAGCTCACTATAACCTCAACGCCTAGGCTCAAGCAATCCTTCCACCTCAGCCTCCAAAGTAGCTCAGACCACAGCTGTGCCCCCATGCCCAGCTAATCTTTAAATTTTTTGTAGAGATGAGGTCTTGCTATGTTGCTCAGGCTGGTCTTGAACTCCTGGCATCAGGCAATCTTCCCTCCTCATTTTCCCAAAGTATCTTGATAGGTATTATACTGAAAATTCTATTAAAATGTTTTGAATATGTTTATTTTATATATTGTCAATTTTTTCTTGTGTTTATTTTTCACAAAAACTTCAACTTTACACAAAATCCTCATTTTGATGAGTAATCGGATAATTCAGTGTTTGTGTTTGCACATTCACATTGTTTCCATGAGATCTGCTGGTCTGTGAAGTTCTTTATTAAGTGCAGCTGTAACTACCCCACCGTGAGCAAAGACTATGAAAGGGATAAATATCTACGACACTTCTGCCTCACAAAAGTGCAGGATTGGTTCAGCAGCTCTTCTGCTGCTGGTAATGGACAGCAATAAAGCAGATCAAAAAGAACAAACTCTCTTCTCTTCCTCTTCTAAGAAGATGATTCCCTTCATCTTTCACCACAAGGAAAATAAGCTCAGTCTCATCACAGAACCTGCGCGGCACTGATCTAAAACATACCGCATTTCCTATGAGGGATTGGTGAAGCTAGCCCCTCTGAACAGTGGCTTCAGTCATTCTGTGGCCACGGTGTTAGGAAATGACTAGAAAGGTAAGAGGTGGGGCAAAGGATGAAGTCATTTTGGTCTGGCAACCAGATGGGGTCCCCAGACCCATGCTTCTCAAACCACATGCAGAGAGAGCAAATTTGTTTGTCCTTAATCCTTAGGAGACCAAAATTTAAAAAATATATTCCGAATGAATTACCAAAAGAAAAAGAGAAATGAATGAAATAAAATACAAAAAGTCAGATTTGTATTAGATTTATATTAATAGATTTATTTTAATAGATTAGTATTAGATTATAAAATTGCTGTCAGTTTTATATTAAAAGCTTCAAACCACTTACTCTTAATTTCTGTATTAATTAATTTCTGTAACAAGCAGACCCATCAACCATGCTCTGAGTTGTGTAGCAATGCCCTGCACCAGGCTGGGCAGCCTGAGACCTTCTCTGGGTGGCAGTGGAAGGAGTGGCTATGAAAGGCAAGTTCAACCTAAAGAGAAATAGAGAACCCAGGATGGAAGAAACACAAACGACATGACTCTGCCTAGTGATGGTGGCAAGAGGGAAGCAAATCCATGCAGTGCAAAGTAATATGCAACTAAGCAGACAGTAAAGAGAAGAAAGGGAAGGGATGAGCTGGTGGGAACATCACAACATCCCTTAAACTTCTGATCAGCATTGTAGCATCCCTGCAGCTAATTGGTTATAGATGAGCTATGTGTTGGCATCACTTGGAACACAGTTATACAGCATATTAGCTCTTTAGACTGAGTTCCATGGGAGAAGCAATGGCGTTTTCTGTCCTCCTTGAGAAGGAAGGTCAAGGTACTAGTTACATGCCCTTGAATATGTCACCCAAGTTAATCTGCCCTGATTTAAGTAGGAATCTAGCACAGTAAGACACTCATTTTGCAGAGAACAATCAGAATTGCACTTGACTTGATGATCCCATCCTGTGCGATTATAGGGTCTCTACAGGTACGGTGATCCCTAATGGATTTAGATCTCTTTTCCGCCATTGCTGCTGATGCTCTCAATGTGTGAATTGATGATCTGCTGCTAATGCCTTTGCACCGCCCACTATTGCTCCTCTTCATGCTGCCTCTAGCTAGTCCTGTTGGTTTTACAGAAACTGTTAGTGGCAGGAAATTCAAAATTCAAAAAATTTCTAGAGCAGTGGTTCTCACCTGAGTGATCTCCTCCTTCCTTCAACCCCCTCCTCCTTTCCAGTGACATTTGGCAATGGCTGGAAACATTTTTTATTTTCATGATTGGGAGTGGGAGTTGCTACTGGCATTTAGAAAGTAGAGGCTACTGAGGCTGCTAAACATCCCATGTTACACAGGACGGCCCCCACAACCAAGACTTACCCAGCCCATAACACCAATGGTGAAACTGGAGAAACCCTTCTCTGGGGCCATACCATTAATGAACACATAATTAATCATTATGATTTTGATTGATCTGATACATTTTTTAGTAGGACAGTTACCCGAGTTTTCCCAAAGATAAATATGCAGTTATAGGATGTGCTTTGATAAACAGAAAAATAGCACTAGCTTGGGAAATCATTTGTTGAGGCAATGGGCTGTTCTCTTAGATCAAATGTGCAATGATGTTCTCTTCATGGGCACATAGCTCTCTTTGGTAACCATTGTTGGACTGGGAACCATTACTTTCCGCTCCCTCCAGATTTCCTTCCAGCAGAGTCTCCACCCTCTAGCATGAGCCTGGCAAAGGATCACACTCTGGCATTTGGAGCCCTTTATAGAAGGGCATGGGTTCTCTTCCTCCTCCAAACCTCTAGTCAAAGACTCCTCACACTTGAATGTGCAAATGAAATCCCGGAAGTGGGGGATGTTGGATAAAATGCACATTCTGTTTCAGTAGGTCCTGGGTAAGCTCCAAGCTTCCGTGTTTTTAACAGAATGCTCTCCGACAGTGCTGCTGGTCCATAGACCACACTCTGAGCAGCAAGGTTCTAAGTTAGGCCCATGTTCTTGCTCATGGTCCTGTTTCACTCTTGCTTTCATTATTCACACCCCGGGCTTACCACCCTAAAGAAGCTAGGAAGACCAACCACGTGGAGTGTGGACAAGGTATGCATCTTGAAATCTGAGAAGCACATATTTAATCCAGGCTCCTCCTCATAATGGTTCTGTGACCCTGGACAAATTAACCAGTCTTTCTAATATCAGTTTTCTCATCTTAATGTGGATATACTGGTTATTTCACAAGGCAGTTGTCAAGGATTAAATGAGATCACAGGCCCTTTGTCCCTTATCCAAAATACTTGCAGCCAGATGTATTATGAAATCCAGAATATTTTTAGACTTAAAAAAAGCAATACAGTGTATATGCAATATATTATGTAACAGGCTCAGAGGGTCCAGGGAAGTAGCCCACATAATCAAATAAATTAATATTTACACAGCAGAATATATGAACTATACAAAGCAGATGGAATAAGGACCATAAACAGTTGAAGTTCACATCAGGCCTTCCTGCCAAATATGCTCAGGTCAGGTATGAGTTACAAGAAAGCTTTTAGTTTTCAGAGCTTTTTGGATTTAAAACTATGAATAAAGGGACTGTGAACCTGTACTTGGCCTGTGAGTGCACTAATCTTTCAGTTAAAAGTGTGAAATACACTCCTTTCCTCCTACATGTTAAAGGGTAAGAAGGCAAAGCCTCTGAGGCTAGGACTGGACATGCCACCGAGTCAAATCCAGGGTAAGAAATAACCAAATCAAGGGAGAAGCCCATTCACTGTGGCCAGGTGGGATTCAAGGTCAAAGCCATGCCAGCACCTAGAAGAGCTCTATATTGAATCCTGTCATCACATTTAAACCACACACACACACGCACACGCACACACACACATTTGCACATATATGCACTCACATTCCTCAAACCGTCAGAACCTGGGGCATGGCTGAGTTCAGAAATCAGGGTCTGGCAGAAGGTGGAGGCAGAAAGCCAAATCGCTTCTGAGAAAAACACACCCTAATTCCGCCTTGAGCTCATAAAATTAGAGGAGAATTTCTCTATAGAGGGCATTCAACTTCTCTCTTGAAAATACACGTAGGGAAATCCGTACCAGACGTAGGTAGAAGCCATTCCATGATCCTTAGTTTACATGGATAATTAGATATTTGCAGGTACAGTGCCCCTTTTGTGTGTGGGGAGGGTGGGGGGTTGATAACAATGATCTTATAATTACAGCTGTTTGTGCAAAATTTGGAGATGAAAACTGCATACTATTAAAAAAGCACTTGTCAACTCAAGCTATGCCATTTTGTCATTTTTTAGGACAGTGTTCTAACCAAATTGAAGTGTGATGCTACCTTCCTCCTACAGCGTCAGCAACAAGGCATGTTCCCTGGGCACACTGGAAAGAGAGGTCAGAGGGCAGGACCTACTATATGTCCTGAACAGTTAGCTGAAGGGTCAAGATCTGTTATGGGCAGCAGGTGATCGCCCTGGAATGTAATGTATTCTGCAATGATAATTGAAGTCTGAGATTGTTTTAGAGATTATTTTAGGGTAGGCAGTTTATTATTGTAGTTATGAGCTTGGTCTCTGGAGGCAGCCTGCCTGAGTCTGCTGCTGAGCCCCTCTGCTTGCTGATTATGTGGACTTTAGTTGTTACAGCTCTGAGATTCTGTTCCTCTACATGTAATATAAGGATAATAAGAGGACCTGCTTCACAGGATTACTGTGAATGTTAAATGAGTTAATGTGCATCAGGTCTGACCAGAGCACATAGTAGGTGCCTCCGTGTTAATTGCTGTTATCTTACAAACCCAGCTCCCATTCCTAGACTGAATTGGATTGAAACCCAGTCCCTGTTGACCGCCCCTGGAGGAGATCAGCTCCTCCAGGCAGGGAGGGAGATCAGGTCCATCTCTTTGACTCTACTCTGTAGCTCTGGGGTGGGCCGTATGGGAGGGAATTATCTACCAAGCCTCAGGCATGCTGCCAGGTTGTTGAATACTCCATCTCTCAAGGTAGACAGTTATCTCCATTTCCCAGATGAGGAAACTGGTACTCAATGAATCTCAGTGACTCGCCTAAGTCTGCACAGCTAGTAAGAGGTAAAGCCACCCTTGGAAACCACAACTACATAGTTTCAAATTCCATATTCTTTCCACCAAATGCATAGTCTCCAAAATTTCACACAACCTCTAGAGTCCTCACCTAGAAAGTTTGAGGGCAAAGACAGGATCACCACTTTTTCAGGTAGGGCAAGTGAGGAGATTAACTGCACATCAAAAAACCACTCATAACATAAAAATAACAAGGGAACATCTCATGATCTATTACCACGATCCTGTCATTCAACCTAAGGCATGTCAATGGTGACAACATAGACAGGGTAGAATAACCTGGAAGATACGGCACAGACGTTCAAATCAAATAGGTCCAGCTGTTTAAACAGTTCGCAACTCTGGCTTCATTTTTCTCATGGGCAGCACGGTCCACAGCCTCCCATTTGGGCCTCCCCTGGACTGCCTCCACAGTGGAAGCCCATGAACAGCAAACAGTGACCCAATTGAGGCGACCACTTCATCTGCCACATCGTTCCAGACTTCACAGAACCAGAGAGAAAAACACTCTTCCTGTCAGCAGCTGAAAAATTTTGCTCTGGGCCCCACGGGAAGTGTGACTGGGGCCTGTGTGGCCTAGCAGAAGGTTTGCTTGGTTGCCTGAGGTAAGAGAGACACCCAGGCTCATCTAAGTGACAGGGAGAAACGTGCAATTTCTCCCATGTGTCCACAGCTGCTCTCCTGCCAGCTGGACAACACAGACTGGCCCACTCACTGAAAATGCTTCCAAACAATTAACCTGTAGCCTGCACAGGACTGCGGCCCAGGAACCAGGAATCTGGCTGAGAATAAATGAGATACCTCTCAGCAGAGCTCCAAGTTGGAAAGAATCATTAAAAATGTGGCCATGATTTCTCTACAAAAAGAAAAGAAAAAAAGAACACATTCAGGGTCATTCTGAAATAGTCTTTGCAGAGACATCTGTTCCCGTTACTGCTTTGCTAAACCAAATACATACGTGATGCTTCTGATTTTCCTGTCAAGCCAATCAAAGGGTGTTTGCGTGTAGAAGAATACATTTTTAGGAACAAATGCCGGGCATGTCTGCAAATATTACATTAGAGGAGGGACAGGTTGGGTGATGTGGGGAGCGAGGGCACACGGCTGAGCTAATGGCCTTCCTGTAGCTGTTGCAGGCTGGAGGAGCTGAGGTGACTGTGGGGACTTTAATGAAACTGATAGCATCTCCGACTCCAGGCTGGGAGATGACTCACCAATGGAGGCTCATTAGCACAGGGTCACCCAGGGACTGAGAGGTTCCTTTCAGAAAAAACAGACACAGACAACCAGCATCCTTCTTGCATTTCAATAACTCTGTTTAAACCAGGAGGAACTGGTTCTACGAGACCGTGAACCCACATTCTCAAAAAATAAAATGAATCGCATCTAATTAGGCATAGTTTTATTGATTTCTAATAGGATTTGGGGAATTTTTTTAATTCTGGGTATCAAATTGACAGCTGCAGTTCTCGTTTTCATTTTGTTCATGTTTTTTCTTGTTGTTCTGAAATGCTGTGTGCTGTGTCACACTCATGTACTCATGTGGAACCTGAGTGTCAACATGGGAACCCGCAGCCTGCCTGCTGCCCTGTTCACCTGGGTAACATTGAAAGCTCTATGCGCATTTGTGAAATAAAATCATGTTTGAATTTAGATACATCAGCCAGAGAATCATGTCAATAATAAAAGAGAAAACTCTCCTTTTGAGGATGAAACCGGGTGTGCCGCTCACTCTCTCTAATAGAGCCACTGCCCAGACCTGTCCAGCCCTTACCATGTGGCATCTCTCTACAGCAGTTAACATCAGAGACCTCCCTCCTACAAACAACATCTCCCCTGGTTTTGGTGGGACTATTCATATCTTGTTTTCCTCCTGCTTATCAGATCATTCCTTCCAGACTCTTCTTCCAGGCTCCACTGTCTCTACGTCCCTTCTATGCTGCTGGCCACCCAGATTTTTGCCCAAGCTTGCCCCAACTCTCTGCTGCACTTTCTCTGCATTTTATGATCTCACTCTCCTGGCTTTGGTCCTCATCTCTACACTGATGCCTCACTATCTCCAGACCATCATTCTTCAAAGCTCAGGTTCCAAAGAGCTAAAAGTCTCTGCATGATGGGACCTGGGGTCCCAGAGTATGTGCCCCCTTGTCTTTAGCCCCCCTGCTGTCTGGCACTCCCCTCAGCCTCCAAGCCAAGTCATCCAAAACACTGGGAATGATTCTGGACCTGTTCTCGCCTTCATCTGCCCCAAACTGAGTCTACGTTTTCTGTTTTCTCAGCATCAGATAACGTTTCCTTCTTCTTCATCCCCTGTGAGATGCTGACCACAGTCCTGGCCCACCCTTCTCATGCCAAGACCACTGCTATCCTGGAAAATGGGCTCCCTGACTCTAACCCCAGTCCCTGCCACATTTCCTTGAACACTTTATAAAATGCAAATCTGATCACTCGTACTTAACCCTCTTCAAGGTCTTCCAGTGCCCAGGGAATCGCTTCCATCCAGAGTAGCTCGTCATATGAGGCCCTGGTAATCTGGCTCCTATGTTCTCACTCAACACGTCTTCTTCAATGCTAATATTAAACTCAGGGGATGCGAAACTACTTGCGATTCTCCCAAATTAGTTTGAGACCAGTCTGACCAACATGGAGAAATCCCATCTCTACTGAAAATACAAAATTAGCCAGGTATAATGGTATGCACCTGTAATCCCAGCTACTCGGAAGGCTGAGACAGGAGAATCGCTTGAACTCGGGAGGCAGAGGTTGCAGTGAGCCGAGATCACACTATTGCACTCTAGCCTGGGCAACGAGACCAAAATTCCTTCTCAAAAGGAAAAAAAAAAGAAAGAAAAGAAAAAAAGAAGAAAGAATTCTCCTAAATTGCCATGTTGTTGTTTCACGCCTCTATGCGTGTCTTGAAGCTGAAATACCACCATCACCACCTCCGGTTTTTCTCCCTTGTTCACTTTTCAAGCCTCAGTTCCTCTTCCCTAAATTTCACGCCTGTTCTGGGAGAATGATTCTCTTCTATGTTCCTACTGACTTCTGTCTTCCCCCACAGACTCTGTCAGGCTCACATGTTTACATGTCTATGACCCTATGACCTGCTGGTGTGTCATTTTGATTAATTCTCTCACCTTGCCTTGCCTTGATTTCTCCATCTATAAAATGGGTATTGCAATATCTACCTCAGAGGTCTGTGCTCATGATTGAGTTAATATGTTTAAAGTCCTTAGCATGACATCTCCCAGAGTAACAGGTACATATTAAGTTATCAATAAAAGTATGATTAAACAGATAGAATAAGCAAATAGACACCAACTCCTTTTGTCAGACCATGTATCAGTTTTCTGGAGTTGCTATAATAAAGTGCCACAGACTGGGCGGCTTAAACAATGCAAATGTATTTTTCTTACAGTTCTGGAGGCCAGAAGTTTGAAATCAAAGTGTTGGCAGGGCTGGCTTCCTCTACGGCCTCTTCTTAGCTTGTAGATGGCGCCTTCTTCCTGTATCTTCACATGGTCTTCCTTCTATTCGTGTCTATATTCTAAACTCCTCTTCTTGCAAAGACATGGGTCCTATTGAGGTATGCCCCCATGGCCTTATTTTCCCTTAATTACCTCTTTAAAGCCCCATCTCTAAATACAGTCACATTCTGAGGTACTCAGAGTTAGGACTTCAACATGTGAACTTTGGGGAAGAACAATTCAGCCCATAACACTCCAAGTTTCTCAACTTCTACCAATGTTTTATTTTAATCCTCTGATGAGTAAACAGAAGAGACTGAAATGTCCTGCTGTTGAAGGATGGACAGTGCAATACCTCAATGCTGACATTCACATGCTCTGAGGCCTCTGTGAATGTCGTAGCTCCTCTGAGCCTTGGTTTCCCTTTCTATAAAAAGAAGAGTGAACCTAGATGATGACTTCAGTCTCTCCTAGATCTGATGTATGAGGATTATATGCATAACAAGTACACACCAA
Organism: Sapajus apella; assembly: GCF_009761245.1. Classification (NCBI taxonomy): domain Eukaryota; kingdom Metazoa; phylum Chordata; class Mammalia; order Primates; family Cebidae; genus Sapajus; species Sapajus apella. The sequence goes on from NW_022436971.1 coordinate 13,444,580, forward strand.
AAAGGTAATTTAGAAAATAGTTTCCTTCCGTGTATCTTTGGACCATGGGTCTCCCATCTGTACGTCTAGGTCATTGTTGCCTCATGGGTTCCTGGTGAGCATGGCTCATCTATTTGCAGATTTTTTTTCACTTCACCAAATACTACATCTAACATTTTTATATTTCTCTAAAATGTTTCTTCTTTTTGTGTGTTCTTGTGCATGCGTTTTCCTATAAATTTTTAACCTTAATTTAGACCTAAGTCTAAAATTCAGCCAGGCTGCAGAAATCAGAATGGCACTAAACCCTGAGGGGGTGAAGACTGAGGAAGAGGCCTGAGGGGCCATGCAGAATGATGACAATGCTCTATATCTCAACTGAACAATGGTTACAGAGGTATACACCAATGTAAAAATTCCATCTCGCTTTGGACCTGAGAGATCTGTGTATTTTACTAGCTGCAATAATACCTCAACAAAAATAAATAAATACCATAAGAATAGCTTGCACTTGGTGACAGCCACCATGCAGAAATGCTGACCTATCACTTTTCTCTGAGCAGCTGGCCCTGTAATCATTTGGGAATGTGACTTTTGTACTGTCTTCAGTTCAGGAAGGGAGGCTGTGAGGAGACCAGAGTGTTAAATCTTTTTCAGCATTCTTTCTATCTGCATATTATCTCTAAAAAAAGTGGAAGGAAAGAGGAAATTTTAAAGGAGCTGAGAAAGGGCTAGATGTGTTGGGTCTGAAATATCTCAGTATCCAGAAATGCTTGAGGAATTAGGTCTCCAGGAAAAGAAGAAACACATAAGCCAGTCACTATCTCCTGAGATGAGGCTGTTAGAGATCCAGAGAGAGACACACTTCCCCTTCTGGAAGGAGTTTCTATGGAGATGAAATCCCACTTACATTTATGCCCGTGTTCTTGCCCAGCATAGTCCTTATCCCAGCAATTAGTAGGCAATGGGTGACTGGGGCATTCTCCCTCTGCTCCTTCAGTCCTTCAAACTAGAAAAAAATAGATTACATAGATGATAGATGACAGATAGCTATAGTAATAGATGCTGATAGATATAGTAATAGATAGTGATAGATGTAGTAGTCATTGATAGATTAGATAGACAGATGGACAGCTAGAGAGAGACAGAGATGAGATAGATGGATGGATGGATGGATGGATGGATGGATGGATGGACGGACGGACGGACGGACGGACGGACGGAGGGACAGACAGACAGACAGATAGATAGATAATAGATGTATTAATGGTGATAGGTTATATAGATGATAGATAAATAGATGATAGAGTGATAGAGTGACAGAGATAGATGATAGATAATAGAGATTAACAGATAGTGATAGATAAATAGATGGACAAAGATAGAGATGATAGACAGTGATAGAGTGATCAAGAGAAGGAAAGAAAGGAAAAAGTGAGAGGAAGGAAGGAAAGAAGAAAGGAAGGAAGGGAGGGAGAGAGGGAATGAAGCAAGGGAGGGAGAGAGGAAGGGAGGGTGAGGTAGGGAAGGAAGGAAGAGAGGGAGGAAGGAAGGAAGAGAGGGAGGAAGGAAGGAAGAGAGGGAGGAAGGGAGGAAGGGAGGGAGAAGAGAGCTTCACTAGTGATTAGAGCTCTGAAAGGAAAACATCTTCCTTGGCGCCTCTCTCCCTGACACTTGGTATGATGGTACCAGCCCAGGCATACCAGTGAGGACTTCCCTTCAATATTGAAAGAATGAATCTTTCTTACTTACCAGCTTCACTCTCTCCAGGGATTTTGGATCTATACTTGCCTATGTGTCCTTGGAAAGTAGCACTAAATGCCAAATGATTTTTTTTATTATGCTTACATAGTATTCTTATGGTATGCAATTGGAAAATTACCTTCATAACATTTTCTAACACTCAATAAATGTCTGAGAGGGCAATAACTAAATATTTAATGTATTGCCTGTTGTTTTCCTGAGTACTTAACCTTGGCTATGATTCTGCAGAGGGTTCACCTTCCAGGGGGCAGTATTAGAACATCTTACAGAATGGATTCCTCTATTTATCCTATAGTAATAAAGACTTAAGTTCACACAAAAACCTGTGCACCTATGTTTACAGTGGTTCTCTTCACAGAAATGGAGGACTGATTAATCGTTACTAGGGGTTAAGAAGGAGATAGGAATGAAAGAGAACTGAGTTTGGCTACAAAGGGGCAATGGAAGGGATCTTGGTGATGATGGAAATGTTCTATGCTTTGCCTTTACCAGTGTCAATGCCATATTGTCCTATGGTTGTCCAAGATGTTAACCACTAGGGAAAACTGGGTTAAGGGTACACATAGGGTTTCTGTATTATTTCCTACAATTGCATGTGAATGTACAATTATCTCAAAATTTAAAAATTATTTTTAAAAACTAAAAAAGGATGCCTCAGGCATGGAAGATAGGACCACAGGCATGGAAACAAGGGTACTGGGTGAGGAGGCCCACCTATTAAGGCCACCTCTGCAGTTCTTCCTCTGACAGCAATGGTGTGGGATAACTGCAGCTTGAAGGGAGGAGGATATGGCAATTGGGGGCCAAAAGCTCATCCCTTTCCAACGCCAGTGGATGGTTGGAAGGAGACAGGGAGAGAGAATAAGAGAGCACGTAAGCTAAAACTGCCTAGATAGTCCCTTCTCAGTACTTTGTAGTAGAAATGGACAAGAAAAGTGACAGCAGAACAGGTCTCTTACCCTCACCAACCCCAGCAGAGCCATATTGGCTTTGAGGCTCAGTGTGGCCAAAGAGAGGGGAAAACTCAGGTTTTTCTCTCCAAGCCACCTACTTTTCTTGAGTTTAATCAACTCTCAGATTTGAGCAGGGAATCCAGAATGACTAGTAGCTACCAGGAGCTTAGGGGACGTCACCCAGGAGCCAGAGCTTCAGCTGAAGAACCCCAGATCTTCCCTCTACCAAACACACAGCTCGGTGAGGAGAACTGGGAAGGGAAGGGGGTTTCTGCTGGGGAACACATGGATGTGCTGCAGAAGTCAATGCACCCCCATTCCACAAGAGAGGGCACAGGAGCTCTGCGCTCCCTGCCAGACCTTTCCCTAAGTGTCTCCTTTATAATAAAACTGTAATCGTAAAGTATAGTGCTTTCCTGAGTCCTGTGAGTTGCTCTAGCAAATTATCAAACGTGAGGGGGTCATGGGAACTGATATAGTTGGCTCTGTGTCCCCACCCAAATCTCATCTTCAATTGTAATCCCTATGTGTCTAGGGAGGGTCCTGTAATCCCCACATGTGGAGGGAGAGAGGTGATTGGATTATGAGGGCAGCTTCCCCCATGCTGTTGTCATGATAGCAAGTGAGTTCTCATGAGATCTGATGGTTTTATAAGGGGCTTTTACTTCTTCTCTCTCTCTCTCTTGTCTTTCTCTCACCTGCTGCCTTATACGATGTGCCTGATTCCCCTTCTACCATAGTTGTAAATTTCCTGAGGCCTCCCCAATCGTGTAGAACTGTAAGTCAATGAAACCTCTTTCCTTCATAAATTACCCAGCGTCTACTATGTCTTTATAGCAGTGTGAGAATGGACTAATACAGGAACCCTTGAATTTATAACCAGTTGGATAGAAGTGCAACGTCCTGGGGACCCCCTCAGTGTGGGTGGTGTCTTGTCGGGTCGGTCTTGTGGAGGCATAAGCCTTTAACATGTAGAATCCTACACTAACTCCAGGTGGTTAGATCAGCATTGAATTGCAATCCACCCAGTAGGTGTAGAAATAGGATGGAATCATAACCCAAGCTCTAGATGTAGGAACAGTCTTCTCAGCAGGTCAGGGGTCCCTCCTTTGGGTCCCTCTGTGCTCTGCCTGACTTCTATCTTAGTGCCTCTGATGTGCTTGGGAATTCATTTGTTTACATGAATGTCTCTTCTGCAAGACCCAAGCTACTCATGAGAAAGGACAGAGGGCACTCAGGTTTTATGGAAGTCAAAGACTTTCAAGGGAGTGTTTATATTTAAGTGTTACATATAAGTGTTCTACAAAATCCGAAGACTGTATGCCATAGCACCAAGGCCCCTCTGGCCTTGGAAGAGGCCAGGAGTATGGTGAGATACCCTGAAGCTCAAGCACCACTGGCCTCACAGCAAACCTGCAGTGGCCAGGCCCACATCTCATCCTTCCTGGCATCTGGCTCGCATGGGATGTTCCAAGCCCATGTAGCAATGAATGAAAGATTGAGTGATTCATCCACAAACACAGATCTGAATAGGAGGAAGGCATTTCTTAACCTTAGACTTAAAAGATGATTTGATTCCTTCTATTTAGATGACAAGGGCTTTTCTTTTCCTTTGAGGTCTGACCTCACTTACTTTTTTTCACCTGAGTCCCTGCAGTGGGACTTAGAGGGACACACAGGCTGTGATGATGGGCACAGGAGCTGGGAAAGCTAGTCAACTGCTCTTTGCGACCAGATTAGAAAAATCTCCCAAGAAACTCGTGTTTTCATTTCAAAGTCAAACCACAAAAGAATCAAAGAAAGAGGGATAAAATGCAAATTTAGTGCTTATTCTAAATTTAGGGGGATCTAAGTTCTTTGTCTCAGTGCCAAAAGTTTTCTCTGTGTAGAATCCAAGTCATTAGGTTGCCCTAGCATTGGCTGGGGTTTATAATAAAACAGAGGCTTTTCCACAGTCACCCAGCATTAGGAGACGTGTTGTGTGGCATGTCATGCTTCTCGTGCCACAAGGAATTCTAGAACCACCCCTCCTCTTCCTTCCTGCTGTCACTGCCCTGGTTTGGCCTCTGAAGCGTGTCTGAGATGAACAAATAGGCCCTGGATGTGAGGTCACACTGACTTAAGTCCTGCTCTGACTGGCCCTGAGGCACCAACTGCATCATTCAAACTTCTCCAATCCCCTATTTATTTATAAGATCCCAGCACTCAGTAGCTTCTACCCTCCTGGCATCATCCCATACCCTGGGCGCCATTTCAAGCTTCCTTTTATGAAACAGGAATCCCAATTTTTCATCTCAGGTAGCTCAAGAGTAGCATCTGAGATGTTATTTGGAATCACTAGCCTGGCTTCTACCTTTGGTTGCAAGCGGATACATATAAAAGGGTCTCTCTCGCCAGCCTGAAAGCATCTGGAAGGTGCAGTAATGCACCATGAATGGCTCGATGGAGGTGGCTGGGTCATGCCAGAGTATGCAATTAGGAGCTGGAAACCATACAAAGATAAAGTCAAGAGGTCAGACAGTAAAATCAAGAGGTGATGTACAAGATAGGAAAGTATCTCCTGGTAGTCTCATGCCTCCCTAGGGAAGCATGAGGCCTGTTTTGCCTCTAGGAAACCAGCAAGTCGTTCCTGAATAACTAAAATGTTGTTGGTGAACTCCTCAAGACCCAGAAGGAAATGAGCTTATGTCCTTGCCCATGTCTCCTTTCATGCCTCTAAACCTCCTCCCCAGGCAGTTGATGAAATGGTCATTTGTGCAGGGGTCACTGTGAGTTCAGAGCAGCCTGCAGTTCTCCAGTTCACAGCAATAAGGGCTGGATATGTTTCAATTAGGTTCACAAGACTATGAAGTCATCCTGGATCCCAATCAGCTGATTAAAAATAATCACATTCCATTTTCAGAGAACTTGAATATTTTGAGGGTAGGAAAGAGTCTAATTATTTTTCTCTAAGACTGTCTCATTCTAACTCTTCCACAGTGGCAATGGAAACTCATGTTTTCCAGCACCTCCCGTTGACTAGGCACCTTGCTAGTTGCTGTTCCTGTGTTACTTCCTCTTATCCTGACGTCAAATCTGGAAGGCAGAATCATCACCTCCAATTTAGAGATAAAAAGACTGCTGTTTAACATGCAAAGCTTACGGCGACTTCCCTACACCTGTACAGTCAGGACAGTCTGGTTCTAATCTTAGAACTTGATCTATTCAACTCCAAATCTGATCCAGCCAACGCTTAAAGTTTACTTTCTTCTCTCTGGGCCCCTTGTAGCCTTCTTTCCTTCGGATCTGACTCTTTTCTAGAGCTCATGCAGCTCCAGCCCAGGCTGAGAAGAGCAGAAGCTGAGTAGTGGCTGTCATCATGTTCAGGCCAGGCTAGTTCAGCTTAATCAATGTCAACGGGATTTCCAAAGTCTGAAGTGCCCTAGGCACCAGGCAAATTGACACGGTTCAGGAGACAGCTGTGCTCTCATTTTGCTCAAGGCCAGTATGCTGCTATTACTGCGTTAATTTACTGCTGGCTGTATTTTCCTATCCACCTTGCCATTTTAGAATACCTGTATGTCCCCAAAGGAAATAGACACAAGTGTTCTCAGATTCTCAGTAAATTCTCACCTTGGGGTTTTAGCTTTCTACGATGACGCTGCTCACGCCATTCCTTCTCCTGGAATGGCTGTTCAGTCATCTTCTCTCCACCTGACGTAGTCTAGTTCCTCAAGACTCAGGGCAGTGCTCCTTCCCCCGAAAAGCCTGATCTGGTGCCCTCGGTGAGGTGTGACCTTTGTTCCTCTGACTGTGACATCTGCCCTTCTGGTGGCACTTAGCACAGTGCCTTGGGGCCTTGGTTTACTCCTGGGAGCTGGGAGCACCTTCCTGTCTCTTTGTCCCTCAGGTATCCCTCTTTTTCTTGAACATCCTGCCTGAGATAACATCTAAAGCAAGGACTGTGCATGGAGAAAGACCCATGTTACACTCGATTGTTCCACTTCATGCAAATCCCTTAGACTTCTGGGTGCTCTCACTCAGGATCTGCACCTGCCCACCTCCTAGAGTACTGTAAAGATGAGTTTTGTCTATATACTGTAGGCACAATGACCACTCACTCCAGACCAGTCACAGAGCCTAGAATACAGCAAGCCACTGTGCAAAATAAGGCATTGTGTCCTCAGACAGGGACCCAGTTTCAGCCCTGCCAGTGGTCTCTGCCACCCCCTGGGGCAGCCCTCTGAGGTCGTCAGGAGATGGTGCCAGATGGACTGTGCAGGCAGGGCCCATGCCAGGCAGTTCACCCTTGGCTTTGGGTATTTGAGAAATGTGTTTTCTCCCTAAATCAGAGGCACTAGAGGTTGAGCCACAGTCAAGCTTGTGGGCAACTGAAACAAAACAAGAGGTGCCTTATGCACATTTCTCACATTCTACTGGAGAACAGAGCTTCTAGCCTGAGATTCTCCATGGAAACTGTTGGACCATCTTTCTCCCGATAGGAACATCTCAGTGAGAAATGCCCTAAGCATCAGGAGCATTCTTAGGAAGCCCAGAGCTACAGCAATGGGCTCTGAGTGATCCCACGGGTCAGTATCACCCAGAGATGGCTTATCACTAAGTCAACTTCTGTTGGCTGTGCAGGCAGCCTACCCCGGTGGGCATCCAGACCTTTGAACCAATGCTTACTAGTTTCCTAACATGATTTATCAATTACCAACACAGCTGTCTTCTGAGCAATTGTTGATTGCAGACATATCTTAATTTCTGAGACAAAAGATGTCCCTATGCTTCATTTTAAATGACTAATAATTAACAAATGACTGATGGTCACATGTTGTTTTCCTATGCATAAAATGCCTTCACAGGCATTGCGTTTAACTGTCCTATCATGCTGTGGGGAGGGAAATATTATTCCATTTAACAGATAAAGAAATTAAAGCCAATGGGCTTGCATTTACTCCAAAGCTACCAGCAGAAGAATAAAACCAGGCTTCAAGTCCAAGTCCTTTGACTCCAAATACTGTGTTCTTTCTATTAATTTATTTGTAAAATATGTCTTTGTTTTCATAGTGTTTACCTGCTTCTCCAACGACCCTGAGGCGTTGCATCCTGTCTGATTCAGGTTGCAAGCTCCAGGAGAGAGCAGAAGCTCCATGAAGCAGCACTCTATCTGTCTGCTGATTGCTTTAGTGGTCCTGAATACGAATTGCTTAATAAATGTTTTGTGAATGAAAGGGTGAAAAGTACAGAGAGGTAAATTACATGTCCCAAATTGCGTAGCTAATGGGTGCTAACATTAGGAATTGAGCCCTGTTTTTCTGTTTGGGTGCTTTGATTTTAAAGTTTTTCTGAGACAGGGTCTCTGTCACCCAGGCTGGAGGGTGGTGCTGTGATGGTTAATACCAAATGTCAACTTGATTGGATTGAAGGATACAAAGTATTGATCCTGGGTGTGTCTGTGAGGGCGTTGCCAAAAGAGATTAACATTGGAGTCAGTGGGCTGGGAAAGGCAGATCCACCCTTAATCTGGGTGGGCACTATCTAATCAGCTGCCAGCTAGGCTAGAATGTAAGCAGGCAGCCTCCCAGCCTGCATCTTTCTTCTGTGCTGGATGCTTCCTGCCCTCGAACATCAGACTCCAAGTTCTTTAGTTTTGGAACTTGAACTGGCTCTCCTTGCTCCTCAGCCTGAAGATAGCCTATCATGGGACCTTGTGATCATGTAAGTGAATACTTAATAAGCTCTCCTTTATATATCTATTCCACTAGTCCTGTCCTTCTAGAGAACCCTAGTACAGGTAATGTGATCACAGCACACTACAGCCTTATCCTCCCATGCTCAAGCGATCTTCCTACCTCAGCCTCCCAAAGTGCTGGGATTACAGATGTGAGCCACCCTGCCTGGTCGAGCCTTGGTTTCTTGATCTAAGCCTAATTATATTCCCAAATCAACGTTCTGCTGTATCAACTAAATACTAGATCATTTCCCCTATTATTGGAAGCAACACTCTGCTTTACAAATTATTTCAAAAAAGTTGGGAAATTAAAACTGATTGCTTTTTTTGTGCACCGTATCCAGTTATTCCCCAGTCACCCCAAAGGAAGAGAGTATCCTTTTTGTACAGCCAACTAAATTAAATCTTAGAGAAGTCATATAGCTTGTCCAAAATCACGATGGAGGAATACACATGGGTCAGGATACCTGGTTAAAATAATATTCATTGTGGCTACTATGATGAACAAGGTGAGAAGAGGATTTGCAAGGGACTAGCAGCTACTGTATTTTGTACCAGTGCTCACCTGCGGGTGACTTTGCTTCTTTCATTTCAAAAAAAAAAATTATTAACAGGTTAGGTAATAGGACTAGCCACTACTAAGCAATTATAGAAGCATGACTAATGTGCAATGATGGAAAGGATGGTGAGTATCAAAAGTTTCAGAGTACCATGATAATTCAAGGAAAGGAGAATTCCCAAAGATGTGCAATCGTTAGGGAAGGCTTTGCAGAGATCATGAGATTCAAGGTCATCAAATTGGAATAATGAAAAGCTTCTGCTTGTACCACTTACTGCCCGTGACATGAATAAATAACTTAACCTCACTTATCCCCAGCAAAATGGGGATGATTAGAGTCTGCTTTATAGAGCAGTCTGCCTTACAGTAGAATAAATGAGATGATCTTAGAGAGCACTTAGCTTTGTACCCAGCACACCATCGGCACTCAATCAATGCTATCTATAAGAATAATCACAACACCGTATCAGCAGCATTCAGGTTCAGAGCCGAAGCTCTTTCTCCCACCTCTATTTCAAACAAATGTTCAAGGATCTTAGGTGAGTCCTTTCTTAACACTTCAGAGAGGAACCAACAGCCTCCTCCCCTGCGTTGCTGTTAATCGTGTTGCTGTTAGGCTCTCTTCTGATACCTGCCTCTGCCCCATCCAAGGTCTTCCTGCTTGTCTCACACATCTCTCCATCCTCAGTGCCAGTGCAGGGCCTGGCACATGCTAAATACTCAGCGGGTGGTTGGCAAATACGCTAGGGATTCAGAGATGAGAAAGAAAATGGACCTTAATTTTATGGAATTCACAATGTAAATTTCAGATTATCTGAATAGCTATTTAGTCTGTAAATACAGAGTGCCTACCAATGTGCTAGCTTGGGTGCTCATATTCTGCAGCTAAAATTCTGTTTACTGTTTCAGAAAATGGTTCTCAGCCAGTGGAGAAGCCAGACAAATAAACTAATAATTGCATCACATTACAGAGCTTCGAGCCCTCCAGGTACCCCAGTCTCCTGACAAACAGAGGAATCCAAATGATGGCCAGACCCTTAGGCCATGATTACATGAACCATTTCATCTATTTTCTAAAGTTGCCATCATTCTGCACAAGGAGAACAGAATCGTTACTGAATATGACGGTGGCTAAGTCTCAGCTGCGGCAAAGGAAGAAAAGCAGGAGTGACCTAGCCTCCATGAGAGAAACAGCAGTGTCACAGGCCCATGTTAGCACGTTGTGAGTGCAGGCCTGTCAGGAGCTAAGCTGAGATCCAGGAGCAAGAGAAAGACAAACTCCCAGGGAGGTCTCAGGAGTGGGTGAGCTCTTGAGAACGAGCGTGCAAGCTTCAGTGTGGCAAGAAGCTAGGGCCCAGTAGAAAAAAGGTAGTAATAACCTCAACAGCTTCTTGGCCCTGTGCCTCTGGCTTGGTCAGCTCAGAGCCCAGGGCCACCTATCACACAGCAGGCTGCTATGGGGCAGAACATGCTAAATGAGGCGAAGTCTACAGAACGTGTTTTTGCAATTCTGAGATCTTTTGGGGACAGGGTGGTTCTGGTGTTGAGATGCTGGCCGTGGGATAAAAGGACAGCTGTGTCACAAGAGGAGAGAGCACAGCATGATGAGGGGCAGCAAGGATGCACCCAGTGACTGCATGGCAGGAGGAGGCTGAGGGCAGGCCGGAGATACGGCGGAGGCGGCACTGAAACTGAGAGGAAGAGGAATGGAAGAGTGGGAAAAGAACTTTCTGCAGGGAAAAGGGAACCAGATGATCCAAGCTCCTGGGGTGCAAGCAAACATGGGCTATGACAGGGCTGTGGGAAGCCCGCACCACCGTGTATGACTGTGAAGGGCACAGTGGAGACCAGACTAGGAGAGCCCAAGCCTGGGGGCGGGTCCCATGCTCGCCGCCAGCATTGGACTTTGTCCTGGGAGCTGTGAGCATCGTAGCATTGATCATACCATGAGAGCGAGTTTCCTTTTTCACCATGTGTATTGTTGCCTTTCTTCCCTTTCCCCGAGAATATAAGTGCTATGAAAGTTTTAGTTGTTGATAAACCCCAAGTTCCTGTGGCCAAACCTGATGCATCGTACATGTTTAATAAAATTTGCTGAATGAATGTGTGCTACATGCTTAGCAATGTACCCGGTGTATAAATGCCAGCTATTATGAGCTATTCTTTCAAACATTGTAACCTGTTATTTATGTTCTTCAATGCACGGTTGGTGTGTTTTCGGAAGAGAGTAATCGTGAATACACGACTGTTATGTCCCCCTTCCATCGGATTTACTTTTCAGTGATTTTCATGAATGCCTTCCCCTTTCTTCCCTCTCCCCCACCCCATGCCACCATGCCCATTAGTTCCTTCAGGACAAGAACTAACCCTTTTACTAAGTTCACACCAACAGGAGAACCCCTGTACCAGGGCATGTGAGGATAACGAATCCATGGAATGTCAACAGAAATATTTATCCCAAGTTTCCTACATGTCAGGCTATGACAGCTTGCCTTATGTCTCAAACACTATGTTCATGTCAATAAATCTGCTAAACTCCTCCACCAACCTGCTCTCTCTTCCCAAGGCAGAGAAGCTGTGAAGAATGGGTGTTCTCTCTCAGAAAAAAAAAAAATGTACTACTACCCAGGGTGCATTTGAAGTACACCTTAGCAGAAAATCATGCCTTAGAAAACTTTATCTAATTATACCTTAGTTTACAAAATGAGGCACTGGCCTCAAAGTGATGCAGTAGGTGCAGTTGTATAAATGGTGGGCTGGGAGGTGTCTCCCTGTGTGTGGTGTGGTGCTGTGTGGTGTGAGTGTGTGTGGGTGTGTCTGTGTTATGTGTGTATGTGTGGTGTGGTATGTGTGGTATGTGGTATATATGTGTATGTGTGTGGTGTGTGGTGTGGTGTGTGTGGTATGTGGTATATATGTGTATGTGTGTGGTGTGTGGTGTGGTGTGTGTGTGTGGTATGTGGTATATGTCTGTATGTGTGTGGTGTGAGTGTGTGTGGGTGTGTCTGTGGTATATGTGTATATGTGTGTGGTGTGTGGTGTGGTGTGTGTGTGTGGTATGTGGTATATGTGTGTATGTGCATGTACATGTGTGGAAGGTGGTATAAGTAGTGGTATGTGTACGGTGTGTGTGTGTTATGTGGTTTGTGTTGCGTGTGTGTGGTTGGGGGTATGTGGCATATGTGTGTTTGTGTTGTGTATGTGGTTTGTGCATGTGTGTCGTTGGGCAGGTGTGTGGTATATGTGTCTTTGTGGTGTGCGTGTAGGGTATGTGTATGTGTGTGTGTGGTTGGGGCGTGTGGCATATGCGTGTTTGTGTTGTGTGTGTGGTTTGTGTGTGTGTGTCATTGGGCAGATGTGTGGTATATGTGTCCTTGTGTTGTATGTGTGTGAGGGGGTGTGTGGGGGGGTGTAGTACCTTTCCTTTGCAGCAGTTACAGCATAATGAACGATCCCATTGTCTTCCTAACTTTTAGCTGGAGGTCCCACTGTCCTGCCGAGACCTCCATATTTCAGAAGATGCATTACAGTGTGGAATAAGGTACAGGCTTTGAAATGAAGAAACTCCAAGTCAGATTCCAGCTTCATCCACAGCTGGGTGAGAATCAGGCATGTTTTTTCACCTCTCTGAGTCTCGTTTATCACATTTACAGCCTGAGGCAATACAAGTTAGAAGATATTGTAAGGGTTAAATGAAAAACCATGCATAAAACCCTGAGCTCAGTGTCCAACACACCAAAGGACTTCACACCGCAGGCTGAAGACTTGGCCTTGGCCCTGTTTCATCTGAGGCACACTAGGTTCCCAGTATATAGGCTGTAATGAGGTGATGATGTGCAGGTGACTCTTACCCTCACTGGTGGCGATTATGGCCTTGAGGAAGGATGGCAGACCTGAAAGGAGAGGAAAGAAAGAAGACCAGGAATTCTTAGGTACTGTTTACTATTTCCCAGTGTTAACAATTCCACAGGTAGCTTCTGCTGTGGGCTTCCACCAATAAAGGACAAGACAATAAAGCTGGAGTTTCACCCTCTTCTGACAACAGACGAAAGTTCAGGCCCCTCATGGTACGAGGAGGTGCCCATTCCGATTGCAGCTGCCACGGGCTGATGTCCTGACACCCTCTCCTCAGCCATTCTACAAATGAACCCAAGGCAGTCCCCTCCCTTTGGGGGCCTTGATTTTCCAAATTAAAGGAAATTCCTGGACTAGACTGAGTGGTTTTCAAACCATGCTGCAGCAGCTCCTGCACAGGGAGTTGGAGAGCAGCTGGGAGACAGATAGAAGGAAAGCAAACATGTGACATCTCTTGTCTACAATGTAAGCAACTCCACATTTGTCTAATTGGGGTTCTGAGCTCCTGCCTACCACAGGAGGCTTAATGTGAACAAAGGGAACCATCCAAAGCTAAAATAAAAACCAAAACCAAACCAAACAAGCGTGAGTACAACTGTCATCATGATAAAATCGTCTCCCCATAAAGCAATAATAAAGTTGGACACACCTACTAAAAAAGCCACTTCGGTCCTCTGGAAACCAACCCAAGTCATACAACAAACTGAGAAGCAGTTTTTCAGAAAACTACTGAATTTCTTTTAAGAACAGCAGGAAGCTGGGATGTTCTGCCCAGAGCTGCTCCCATCTCCACCCCCAACTCTGTCAATAGTTCAACCACATGGGCAGAGGCAGAGGCTGTGAAAATAGTAAGTTCCATCCATTACCACTCCCAGACAGCTAATGTGATTCGAGGTGTTGTCTGCCAGTTCAAGTGACAAACAACAGTGAGAGCATGTAGTTTCACTATCCTGAGGCTGAGGTCTTTTGAGGCAAGCAGGGGACCAAGGGACTAGTCAAGGAATGAATGAACTGGTGGACAAGTGAGGGGTTTTACAGGAGATTGAGGGGATGGGGTGAAGTGGTGGTGATGGGCTTTGACAAACTCCCCACACATCCTGGGTTGACCACAGGGCACTCACATGTACAACAGAGACAGGAGCATAGTCCTGGTCTTCAGAACCCATGTGCTCTTTTGTGCCAAAAGATGTGGGAGGTGAGCAAGGCTCGCCAAAAAAAGAAGCCAACACAGGTGTGAAAGCAGCATAAAGTTTCAATGCACACTCTCACCCACAGGCAGCACACACAAAACCTTCTCTAGGACAAACCACAGGCTAGACCACAAAACAAGTCTTTGTCCATCTAAAAAGGTAGAAGTCACAGTCTATTCTCTGACAACATTGAAATTAAATTAGAGATGGACCCCCCAAAAAAAATATATATATATACATATAAATCGGGGGAAACTTCCAGTATTTGGGGATTCAACAAAACAATAAAAAAACAGGAAATTAAACAAAACAATAAAAAATGGGAAACCATGGGTCAAAAAATAAATCACAAAGAAAAACTTTTAAAATATGTTTGAACTGAATGAAAGTTTAGCACAACATATTAAAACATGAGATGCAGCCAAAGCATTACTTAGTGGTAAACGTGTAGCTTCAAACACCTATATCAGTAACATAAGCCACCATTTTGAGAAAGACAAAGAAGAACAAGTTAAACACAAAGCAAACAGGGGAAGAAAATAATAAAAACTGGAAATCAAGGAAATGGAAACAGAAAAACAATAGAGAAAATCAATGAAAACAAAAGTTGTATATTTGACAAGATTGACAAGTCCTTAGCTAGACTGGAACAGAAAATAGAGACAAGATACCAATTACAAAACCAGAAATAAAAACAAGTACCTTTTTTATTGTAAGAGAACATTATGAATAATTTTCTACCAACAAATTAAGGAATTTAAATGAACTGGACACTTTCTGAAAAAGAAAAATTATCCCAAAACTGACCCAAGAAGAAATAGAAAAATATTAATATATCTATAACTAAATTGAAATAAAAATTATAAATTTTTCTACGTAGAAAATCTCAGACCCAGCTGAATTCACTGATGAATCATATATTTAAAGGACAAGTTAATATCAAACTGTCACAAACGTTTCTAAAAAATAGAGGAAGAGGAAATATTTTCCCAGCTCATCCTGTGAGACTACTATTACCCTGATATCAAAGTCAGATGAAGACATTTCAAAAAAGGAACATTACAAACCAATATCCCTTATAAATATAGATGCAAAGCCCTTAAAAAAATATTAGAAAACTAAATCCAGTAACTTACAATAAGTGTTAAATACTGTTACCAAGTGTGGTTTATCCCAGGAATATAAAGATTTTTAGCATAGCCGTTGACAAAATCTAACACCTAGTCTTGATAAACAAGAAACAAACAAACAAACAAAAAAACCCAAAGTAAACAAAAACCTCTAAACCAAATAGATACAAAAGAAGAGTTTCTCAACTTGATGAAGGACATTTATTTAAAAACCTACCATTAATATTATATTTAGTAGTGAAGACTTTATGCTTTCCCCCTAATACCAATAACTGTAAGGATGTACATTTTGTCTCTTCTATTCAGCAATGTATTGAAAGGAAGACAAAAAGAAGAAAGGAAAGAAGGAGGTAGGGAGGAAAGGAAAGGAAAGGAAAGAAGGAAGAAAAAAGGAGAAACTGGGAAGAAAGAAAACGGGGGGAAAAAGATTAGAAAGGAGGACATAAAACTGTCTTTATTCACATGACACAGTCCTGTATGTAAAAAAATCACGACACAATCTTATATGTAAAAAAATTCTAAAGAATTTACAACAATACTACTAGAACTAATAAATGAGCTTAGCAGGTTGGAATATATGCTGGCAATAAACAATCCAAAAATGAAATCAAGAAAATAATGTAATTCATAACAGCACTAAAAAGAATAAAATATTTAGGAAACATTTTAACAAAAGAATGTATAATTTTTATTCTGAAAACTACAAAATATTGCTAAGAGGAAAAGGCATCTCATGCTTATGGAGTTGAAGACTTGGTATTGTAAAGATGGCACTTTTTACTAAATTGATTTATAGATTCAACACAATCCCTATCAACATCCTAGCAGAATTTTTAGTAGAAATTGACATGTTAACCTACATTTATATGAAAATACAAAGGATCCAGAAAAACCAAACAGTTTTGAAAACAAAAATAATAAAGTTAGGGAACCTTATTTAATGCCAAAACTTACTGTAACTCCATAGTAATCAAGGCAGCACGGAAGGATAGGTACATCAATTAACAAAATAGACTTGGTGTCCACAAGAAAACCTTGTATTTATAATCAACTGACTTTCAGCAAAGATTCCAAAGCAACTCAGCAGGGTAATCTTTTCAATGAATTGCAAAGGGTTCTGGGAAAACAGGAGATTCATATGAATTTCAAAAAAATAAAAATAAATACCCTAGACTCTTATCTCACACCAAACACAAAAATTAACTATGAATGGATCATATATTAAATATAACTGCTAGAAATCATAAGACTTCTAAAAGAACACATAGGAGAAAATCTTTGAGATATTAGTTAGACAAAGAGTTGTTAGATGCAATGCCAAATGCATAAGCCATAACAGGAAAAAAATGATAAATTGGGTGTTGGGGTGTGTGTCTGTAGTCCCAGCTACTCAGGAGGCTGAGGCAGGAGAATTGCTTGAATCCGGGAGGTGGAGGTTACAGTGAGCCATGACAGCACCACTGTACTCCAGCCTGGGAATAGAGCAAGACTCCGTCAAAAAAAAAAAAAAAAAAAAAAAAAAAGAGAGAGAGAGAGAGAGAGAGAAAGAAGGAAAGAAAGAAAGAAAGAAACTCTGAAGAAAAGAGAACAAACCTCCCTTAAATACCTCACTGAATGCCCTTTGTGTCTCTCGTGCTGCGTGAGCTGAGATTTTAGCTCTCCAGCTAGCTTCCGCCCCCACTTTGAGAACTGAAGCTCCCTAGGTCCGAGAGAACTCCACGCCTAGCTTCCCCTGAACTACTCAGTTCCATTCACCAGGAAACGCTCACCCCTTTTTGTAACCCACAATTTACACATTTCAGACACTGTCCTTTGAATGTGCTTCTTTCCTTCTACCAGGCACAAGCAAAGCCCATCCTCATATGACCTGCACAATAGCAAAGATATCACTTTCAGCTGTATTTTTAAGCAGAAAGCCCACTTGTCAAAGAGTTATCATTTTTTGTTATAAAATTTTCCAATTAGATTGAGTGCATTTGACCCAATTTAAAAGAGAATAAAATGCTCTCTGGTATTTTCAGATAAGACATATTTGTTCTTTTCAGTAACAGAGCTGTTTTCTCCATTTCCAGACACCTCTGGGCAAGGAAACATGTCAGCAGGACAGCTAACTCAGAACTGTGTTTGAATTCAGCTGACAAGGTCTCCTTGAATGCAGGTTCTGCAAGAATCCACAGTTTTATGGAGCAGCGTGACCTTCAGCTCCACTTGTTCTTTTTGCTAGACAGTTCCACATTCCAGGGTGATCTCCTCTGGGAATGGATTCTGTTCTTAAGACACATGTAAATTTTAACCACAGGCCCCAAAATCTCCTATGTAAAACACACAGCAGAAGGCTGCAGGGAGACACCAGGCTGACGTGTATTTGGAGAGAACTTCTTGCTAATTTGACAATCACTTAGACATCAAAAGGATATTGTCTTATTTTCTTTTTTTTTTTCCATTTATTTATTTTATTGCATTTTAGGTTTTGGGGTACATTTGAAGAACATGCAAAATTGTTGCATAGGAACACACGTGGCAGTGTGATTTGCTGCCTTCCTCCCTATCACCTACATCTGGCATTTCTCCCCTTGCTATCTCTCCCCAGCTTCCCACCCCCCCCCCTCCCCCCCCCTTTTTCCCCCCACCGGACCCCAGTGTGTAGTGCTCCCCTCCCTGTATTTTCAAATGAAGTTCTTGGCCTGCATGATGCCCAAGACCAGACCCTGTACTCCAGCTCAAGTCAAAGAAACTATAAAGTCAATTCAAAAAAGCAAAAAGAAAACAGAAAATAGAGTCAACAAATAAAAATGACTCAATTTAAATTATAATTGGCATGTAACTTCTGTTCCCATGCACATTCTCCTGTCAAAGACACAGTCTTCAGGAAAACCCACCTGTCTCAGAGCACTCTCATCATTACTCTAAAAATTCAGAAATCCGTGTCTAGTCTTGCTCACCCACTGCGTTCTCTCCATTGTTGCCTCATCTTTCAAAAACTATAATCAATTTTCTGCTCATTATTCTTTGTAGGCTCTGGCTGCTTCTGGCATAATATTCGGACACCCAAGTCTGGCATCCAACCTATCATCTATATTCGTACTGAAATCTCTCAACTAGGTTCCGATCTCCTTCTGCAAACCTTGGTCTGGGGTCAAATGATTTGTCTGTCTCTAAATGAGCCACTCACACCCATGGGTCAGCCCAGCACTCAGCTGCATCCTGTACTGGCTTCTCCTTCTGAAAATGTTTATTCTTTCTTCAAGCCTCCGTGGCAATATAATCTGCTCTCAGAAAACATTCCCAACTGCTCTCCACCCAGAGGTTAGTCACTTCCTTCTCTTTGTCCTGTGGAACCTCACAGATACATCTTTCAAAGCATTTCTGTCCCAATGCCATACAATTGTTCATAAGTCAGTGGCCTGGAAAGAGCACAAATTCTTCTAGGCCTGACACTTTTTCATATTTATTTGGTGTCGTCCTTTGGACAGAAAGGGAAACATAGGAAAGAATTAATAATGAATTCTGGAGGAGGAAGATGGAGATGGAGGTATTTACTCAAAGGTCTTGTAGCTTGGGGGAAACAGTGGGAGGTAAGACAAGAAACTGAGATGAAGAATGAGATGCAAAGAAGCCTTTGGGGATAGAAAAAGAGTACATTTATTTGTAACATGTGATATACCAAGGGCCTGTGGAACACTGGGTAGAGTTGTCAAGTAAACAGCAGGGTATACATCAGAATGTTCCTCAGTGTTTGAGGCTTAGGAGAAAGATCATGTTTGGAAGTGAAAGCTTTTAAAAATTAGCAGCTTTTGGAGGTAGCTACAGCCATGGATATCATGAAAGTCTAAAAAACTGTGGAGAGCTATAAAACCCTGCATAATCAAAGATTTTAAAAGTAGACATTAAGCGAATGAGAAGACATGCCCCAGACTGGGAGAAAATATTTGCAAAAGACATATCCGAAAAAAGACAATTATCCAAAATATGCAAAGGACTCCTAAAACTCAGCAATGAGAAAACGAACAATCTGATTTTCAAAACAGGCAAAAGACCTAAACAGACACTTCACAAAAGAAGATATACAGATGACAAGCATATGCAAAAAGCTTCATATCATGTGACATTAGGGAATTGCAGGTTAAAGCAGCAGTGAGATACCACGACACACCAAGCGATAAAACACTGACAGCAAAATACCAAGAGGGAAGACGTGGAGCGGCAGGAGCTCTCAGCCACTGCTGGCAGGAGTGCAAAGTGGTGCAGCCACTCTGGAAGACAGTTCGAACGTTTCTTACGAAACACAACATACGAATATCATATGAACCATCAACTGTGCTTCTTGGTATTTATCCAAATGGGTTGAACCCATAGGCCCACACCAAAACCTACACACAGATGTTTATGGCAGATTGATTCATAACGTCCAAAGCTTGGAAACAACCAAGATTTCCTTTAGTAAGTGAATAGACAAATAAACTATGATACACCCAGACAGCGCAGTATTGTTTACCACTGGAAAGAAATGAGCTATCAACCAGCCTGGCCAACATGGCGAAACCCCATCTCTGCTAAAGTACAAAAATTAGCTGAGCATGGTAGTGTGTACCTGTAGTCCCAGCTACTCGGGAGGCTGAGGCAGGAGAACTGCTTGAGCCCAGGAGGCGGAGGTTGCAGAGAGCCGGGATCGCACCACTGCACTCCAGCCTGGGAAACAGAGTGAGACTCCATCTCCAAAAATAAAAATAAAAAATAAATAACAAAGAAAAAAAAATGACATTTAACGCCAAAAAAAACATGGCAGAAACTTAAATGCATATTACTTAGGAAAAAACATTTGAAAAGGCTATCTACTCTATGATTTCAGTATATGGCATTTGAGAAAGTCAAAACCATGGCGACAGTAAATAAAATTAGTGTTACTAGGGATTTGTAGATTAGCGGGGAGGGAGGGGTAAACAGGCAAAATACAGGGGATATTTTGAGCAGTGAAACTAATCCATAAGATACTGCAATGAATAAGTTACTGTGTATTTGTCAAAACCCAGAGAGTATACAGCACCAAGTGTGAACCCAGACTATGGACTTTGGGTGATGATGATGTATCAAGGGAGGTTGTCACTTGTAACAAATGTGCCTCTGGTCAGAGATGTTGATAGTAGAAGAGGTTGTGCATAGTAGGAACTCTACTTTCTGTTCCATTTTGCTGTGAGCCTAAAACAACTCTAAAGTTTGTCAATGTTTTCTTAAAAGTAAACAGGAGAATAAAAGTCAATGAAGGACCAGGAAGGAAAATCCAGAGGGACAGTTCTACAAGATTTAAATGAAGAAGTTTTCATCTGATTTATTCTTTCCAGAAAATGTTCCTGCAGGCCAGGCCTAGTAGCTCATGCCTGTAATCCCAGCATTTTGGGAGAACAGGGTGGGCAGATCCTGTGAGCCCAGGAGTTCAAGACCAGCCTCGGCAACATAGCAAAATCCCATCTCTACAAAAAATACAAAACTTAGCCAAGCACGGTGGTGTGAGCCTGTTGCTCTGAGGTGAGAGGATAACTTGAGGCCAGGAGGTTGAGGCTGCAGTGAGCCAGGGTCATGCCACCGCCACCAGGGTGGGCAACAGAGTGATAACCTGTCTCAAAAAGAAAAAAAAGACAAAGGAAGAAAATACTCCTGCAGAGTTCTGCCACATGAGGGAGAGACAGCCGCCTATCTGTGTTTGGGGATGAGGGGGTCTAATTGATATTTACATAGCCTTTCAACCCCTCTGCCTGTTTTCAGCTCCATCATAAACCCCACTTTGGGAAATACCTACTATCTTCAATGTTTAAGCCTTCCTCGGGTTCTGAACTGCAAATTGCTTTTGCTTTTTACTTTTTCCCCATTTCTTCTATGGGATTAAGCTTTTTACAGTCTGTAAATTCAATTATCACCTGTCCATCAGCTTTCCAGTTTCAAGTCTTTTGCTATATTCTCCCTTCCCATTCTGTTACTTTTTGTGATTAATGCCATTTTAATAGTGCTGCAGGGAGAGGACAGGTACATGTCTATACTCAAAATGTGATATTCAATGAGAGCCCAGTGTTTTTTTCTGTTTTTTATAAGACCAGATGGCCTTGTCTCAAAAACTGAGATTTTCCCCTAAAATTATAAAATTTTGATTTTTGAAATGACTACAGATATTCCTAAAGTTTGGTCATAACACATAGACCAGTTATTTCTTTTCTTTTCTTTTCTTTTTTTTTTTTTATTTTTTTTTTTGAGATGGAGTTTTTTTGCTCTTGTTGGCCAGGGTGGAGTGCAATGGCATGATCTCAGCTCACTGCAACCTCCACCTCCTGGGTTCAAGCAATTATCCTGCCTCAGCCTCCCAAGTAACTGGGATTACAGGCATATGCCACCATGCCCAGCTAATTTGTATTTTTAGTAGAGACAGGAGTTTCTCCATGTTGGTGAGGCTGGTCTCAAACTCCCAACCTCAGGTGATCTGCCCGCCTCAGCCTCCCAAAGTGCTAGGATTATAGGCATGAGCCATCACGCCCGTCCATAGACTAGTTATTTCTAAGCAAGCACCTTACTAATGTCTCAGATGTGCAATGTATACTTGTTGATTGATATTAATTTATTGCTGCCAGTAACCAAAATGTTCTTGCCATATCCGCAGCAGACATACAAATCCCTATTTAGAGAGTAAGAAGACACTATTGCTACTGTTAACAATAGCATTTACGATTTTTTTAACAATTACTTTGCCAGTTACTGATTTAGCTGCTTTTCATGAATCATCTCATTTAAAACTTAGAGTATTTCTATTAGGTAAATACTAATGCCTCTTAACAGATGAGAGAAGAAGTAATAAATAATTGTTCAAAGAAGATATCTTTAATGAATGGCCACTCACATATACACACACTCAGACACACACACACACACACACACACACAGCCACTTGGAGCCCAGCCCCCTATTTTTCTCACCCAAAACATCAGATTATAAATTAACATCAGATAAAATAATATTCCTTTTGCTATGGGAATGTCTTTTATTATTGCTATTGTTTTATGGATGCTTTCTAAGTCGTGGTCTAAGGCATGTTGCATCCCTCATAAGGATGAGGCCACTCTCCTATGAGAGCTCTAACCCAAAGGGCAGGACACTGTAGGCTGTGTTAGTCACCTCACTCTGGCCTCTGTGGACTCAGGGAGAGGAGCATCACACACTGGGGGCAGTTGGGGGGGGGGTAGGGGAAAGACAGCAAAGGGTGAGGAGGGAGAGGAAGGTAGGAAGGGATAACATGGGGAGAAATGCCAGGTATAGTATGCACCTAAAGTTAAAAATAAAAATAAAAAAAAAGAAAAGCACAAAGGGGAGGCAGCATTTCCGAAAGTAAAATTTGTCATTTGTCAACCTTGGTTAGGTATTTGGACAATGGATTCTTAATCTGGCTGATGATAAGATACAGGATTCGTGGACTCACCCCAGATATCAAAATACACCAGGAGGGAAGGCAATGAACAATTTTTCTCATGCAGTTCACATTCTGTTGGAATGAGACATTGAAGGATGAAGAGTCAGGCAAAGTAGCAGAAGGAAGTGTGAGCCCTTAGGTGCAATGGGTCATTCTGTCCAGAGGAAGAAGACACACAGAAGGTAACGAGGTCACAACTGTCAAATGTATCTTCCATGCAATGGTCAGAAACCAGTAACCAGTAAGCCAGACAAAATGTATTCTTTTTCCATTTTCTCTATTCATTTTTCCCCAAGCTCTGAACATGGGTTGTGAAGACATGGTGCGACTTAGTGCCTCTAGCCAGAATCAAAATATAATGGGGTGAGAGAGAAGGATTCACCTGGGTCTCTGCACAGCAGTGGGTGCTGCAGTCAGAGGGTGAGGCCCCAGAGGGCCTGGGCTGAGACCCAGAAGGGTGGAGTCAGGGCTGCCCAGTCGCTAGTCCCCCTGGAACTAATCTTCCTCTATAATGTGGTTCTATGTTTCTGGATGATCCTATGTTTTGCCGTAAAATGAGTGGCCCTATCCTTATATAGTGGTTCTTTGATTGAGTTATTCATGTTCCCTAATATATTTGGAGATATGCCAGTGATACTGGAATTTGGGAAATTGATGTGGTCCGTCTTCCTGGAATGTTGAATTTATTTCATGGTAAGCACTTTTAAGAATTAATCTTATATTTTAAAAATTGGGTTGTATTGTGGGATTGAAGGCAAAATTCACTACAATATGTTTAAAGATGAAAGGAATCATTCTAAGACACATTTTCATAAGCAGAGAATGCTTGGAGCTCTGACCCACAGATACCCACTTTCTCCTGCATTTCAGATAATGTTTCATTTATTCACATTTCCATTATCCAACATGTACAAGGCTCCTGCTACATACTAGGCACAGTTGGTGGTGAGCACAAAGAGATCCCTGCTCTCATGGAGGTTACAGTCTAGAAACAAGAGGACACACCATGCTGGCGCCTGAGGAGGAAACAAAGCCAGAAGGAGCCAGAGTGAGTTGAAGGGAGGCGACTTAATGAAAGTGACTTGGAAAGGCTTCTGGGACAAGGTGCCATTTGAGATAAAACCCAAATGTTACCCAAATGCCCATTGATGATAGACTGGACAGGGAAAATGTGGCACATATACACTATGGAATAGTATGCAGCCATAAAAAACGATGAGTTCGTGTCCTTTGTAGGGACATGGATGAACCTGGAAACCATCATTCTCAGCAAACTGACACAAGAACAGAAAATCAAATACCGCATGTTCTCACTCATAGGCGGGTGTTGAACAATGAGAACACATGGACACAGGGAGGGGAGCATCACACACTGGGGTCTGTTGGGGGGAAATAGCGGAGGGACAGCGGGGGGTGGGGAGTTGGGGAGAGAGAGCATGGGGAGAAATGCCAGATATAGGTGAAGGGGAGGAAGGCAGCAAATCACACTGCCATGTGTGTACCTATGCAACAATCTTGCATGTTCTTCACATGTACCCCAAAACCTAAAATGCAATTTAAAAATTATATATATATATATAGACAAGGAACCAGCCATGTGATGATCTGGGAGCATTCTAGGCAAAGGGTAGAGCCAAGGAAAACCCTCCTGAGACAGAAAGAAGCTGGAATGCCCAAAAGCAGAGAGCACAGCAAGGAACCTGCAACCTAACAGGTGCACATGGGGGGAAGCAAGTGCAACAGAAGTTGCATCACAATCACCTGGTGAGCACAGATGAAAGTACAGCTTCCCAGCTCCACCCAGATCGACTGATCCAGAATCTAAGAGGCAAGAGCCCAGAATATTCTACATTTTAAGGTTCTCCAGGTCCTCCCCGACACACACATAGACACACACACACACACACACACAAAGTTTAAGAACACCATTTTAAATAAAACTAAATTGAAACATTTTTGAAACACAGCAATGTGAGCTACCATGATTGCTTCGGAATTTCTTCCTGGATAAGCCCTTGATGCTTTCCAAGAAAGTGACAGGGCTGTCTTCCAAAACTCTATCATATATCCTTCCCTGGTGAACCCAAACCTTCTCAGATTTTCTTTAGCTAGTGGAACTGTCCAGGAAACACTGAGAAAGGGATTCACCACAGGGAAAAAATGGGCTGTTGTTTCAGAAGAACAGACCCCTACTGCACTCCTGGGCTATGTGGCAGTCTGGACTTAGTTCGGTTTTCGTATGAAATAAAGAAGCACTGGGGTTTGATTGGGCAACAGCTGTTCTCATGAATTAACTATCTCTGAATTTAGAAAATTGCTGTGTTCACCAGACTATCTTCCCAGCTGGTTAAATGAAGACAAACAGAGACAATTATTATAATTTTGTGCAGTTGTGGGGGGTTATTCTGCAAAAGTTACAGTATTTCTATATTTTTTACATTAGAGATAAAAAGAGATGAATGACTTCAATTTTCTTGGAACTTCAATTACAGGGCTTGAATTGTCCCCGAGATAAGGGAGAGAAGTTGAGAATTCCCAACACAGAGCCATTCTATTAGAGATCATATCCTGGATCAGTAATGCAAACAGAACTGTGGAGCATGCCAGGAAACTCAGATTTGCTCTTTGCAATTATTTTAGTAGTTACTTTTTGATCTTTACCAACTTCTCAATAAGGGGGAATGTCCATGAGGTCTGTCAGATACACAATTTGATGCTGACGTTGACTGTGATTTCCAAAGGGAATCAAATGTTACTCAGGGTTTTAGCTTCATGTATCTCTCACCTGTCCTACAAGAAGAGAAGGAGAGGAATCAGTTATTTCAACCAAGAAACGGAGGAAGGTAGTGGCCAGGCGCAGTGGCTCACACCTGTAATCCCAGCACTTTGGGAGGCTGAGGCAGGAGAAATGCTTGAACCCGGGGGGCGGAGTTTGCAGTGAGCCGAGATCACGCCACTGCACTCCAGCCTGGCGCCTGGTGACAGAGCAAGACTCTGTCTCAAAAAAGAAAAAAAAAAAGAAAGAAAGAAAAAAAAAGAAACAGAGGAAGGTAGTTTAAGTGAAGCTCAAGATTAAATCTTAGAATAGAGTAACTAATGTTTGTGCAGCTCTTCCACAGTTTATATAACGGTGGAAATTATATAAAACACAGTTTATATCACTGAGTTTATCCCTTTGATTCTCACAATGACCCTAGGAGGTTAGACCTGCATTGTTAGAGAAATTGAGACCCTGAGAGATTCAAGTTTATGCCAGAGCGTCTGCCTGAAAGTGACTATGTATTCACAATCTAGTTACTAGATTCTACCATATATTGCACTTCACTAAATGGCCAGGCTTTTCCACCTCTGTATCCAAAAAAAAAAAGAAAAAACATAACTTCATATAGACAGCCATGAGGTCAGAGGTAGGAAATTTGGGTCCTTATTATGGATCTCTTACTAATTTAGTATTTCCCACACTTGTCCTAGTTTAGGAGAATACACAGACTTGGATGGAATGATTTGTCTAAAATTAATCGATTCTGTGTGTAAGGACATTATAAAATATGTGCCTTATGCAATATGTATATATTTATATGTGTTTGTGTATATGATGAAGTCTCATTCGCGGTTTCAGAGGATGTCCATAACAATGGCATCCAAGCCTCTAGGCTGGTCAGTCCAACAGACAGAGTTAGAATCTACCAGCTCTTTAAACAGTTTGGACCTGACAGATTTTCAGAGACATTTTTCTCAGCACTTTCCTTCTTTTCATTTATATGTGTTTTAAAACCATAATTTTGAACTAGCTTGATTTACCCAAAAGATAATTAGGAGAATAGAAACTTCCATTTTGTTCCATAGCCAAGTTATTACTGTGAATCAAGTGCACAGAAATGCCCCGTTGAGGAACGTTTCACAAGAACGCTTTATTCTCATGGGTGAACACCACACCACATGTGACATCGTCAAATAGGGGCCCAGAGTCTTCGGGATCGTGGACGTGAGCATGCCTCTCAGGTCTGTGTCACTTTGCACTTGCAACATATGTGTGGAGTCCCCTCAGTCAGGGGAATTCTGCTTCTGAGAACCATAAGAAAGAAGGCTTCACATGAAGAAACCTAGGAATTCATGAGTAAAATTGAGTTGGGGAATAGTCACTGGAAGTGAATCCATAAAAGCTTTCAGAATTACTATGTGGTCCTTAAAATAAAACAATATAAACATAGACATTGAAGATAATGTGAATGGCATTAGACTTCTCAATTCAGTAAAATTTAATTCAGAATAGTTGCATTACATTCTTGCCTATATCTATATCTGTATATGCCATTTAACAAATCTGCATGATTTTCTTTTGGTGTCTACTATTTTATCAGAACATTCAGTGCTTTCCTGAAGAGGGGGGGGGGATTTCGTATCAGGCTTTCTAAAAACAGTTCAAACTTAAACATTGAATAATTTTATTCTGAACCACTTAACTCATAGCCCCAAAGTTTAGAAACACAGTAGTATTAAAAAGTTTATAGTAAATCATGAAAGCTGGGCACGGTGGCTCAAGCCTGTAAACCCAGCATCTTGGGAGGCTGAGGTGGGCAGATCACATGAGGTCAGGCGTTAGAGACTAGCCTGGCCAACATGGTGAAATCGCGTCTCTACTAAATATACAAAAAGTTAACCAGACGTGGTAGTGAGCACCTGTAATCCCAGCTGCTTGAGAGGCTGAGGCAGGAGAATTGATTGAACTCAGGAGGCGGAGGTTGCAGTGAGCCAATATCATGCCACTGCATTCCAGCCGGGGTGACAGAGCGAGACTCAGTCTCAAAAAAAAAAAAAGAGAAGAATCATGAGTCTCCAAGGTTGGAGAAGAAGTGGTTCCCACATATATACTTGCACAATAAGTACTGTTGGCTTCATAAGGAATAGAAATCATTTCTGATTGTAATAACCAAAAAAATTGCTCATTACCTTACAGTGCCATTACTCTAAGTTTGAGGTGGCCTTTGAGTCTCCATGAAGACTAAGCAGTATTTTTAAAAACTCTTATGGGAAAAGGGAAGGGTTTGAATAAAGGGAAATCCTCCAAGCAGAGTTGCAGCGGGGTCGGGGAGGGGGAGGCTGCAACATGCATGCAAGCTCATGGAAGAGGAAAGTTCAGGAGGCCGTGCTGTGAGGTGAGGCTAAAGACAGTTGCAGAAGCTTTCACCGCTGTACTTCCTGAGATAAACAGTGGGGAGACTGAACAGCAGGCGGCATTGTCAGAGCGATCCCTTCTGACTGCTCTGGAGTCCCACACATGTGCTGGTCACGCACTGGGCTGTGTCTCGTGACCTTGGCATTGGCATGATCATGGCCCCTTCTGTGGTATGAGAGGAAGTATATCTGGTCTTTGTCCCTGATTCCTGAACAGAGCTCCTAAAACACTTGGAAGTTCCTGAGTGACAGGAGTGTCCTTTGATACTCATTATGAGTCCCTTTTGATCAGACCTGAATTTATGCTAATGAGATGACTGAGGCTGGGGCCCCAAGATACCC
Organism: Sapajus apella; assembly: GCF_009761245.1. Classification (NCBI taxonomy): domain Eukaryota; kingdom Metazoa; phylum Chordata; class Mammalia; order Primates; family Cebidae; genus Sapajus; species Sapajus apella. Next base: position 13,472,690 of record NW_022436971.1, read on the forward strand.
TCTGGATGGGACTGGTTACCAGAAAGACCAAGTGATTAGAGAGTTGGAACTTTTGCCCCTACTCACTGCCTCTGGGGGCTGGAATGAGCTGGAGATGAAGCTCTATAAAAGCTCTTGAACAATGAGATTTGATGAGCTTCCAGGCTGCTGAACATGTGGAAGTGCACAGAAGCACCCCCACACCTCGCCCTCTGCACCTCTCCCATCAGGCTGTTTATCTGTGTGCTTTGTGATACGTTGTATAATAAATCCATAAACACAAGTAAACTGTTTCCCTGTGTTCTATGAGCCATGCTAGCAATTCATCAAACATGAGGAGGGGTCGGTGGTGGGAATCTCCGATTTACAACCAGTCAGTCAAACGCATAGGAGGACTGGACTTGCCACTGGCATGGGAAGGAGCTGTGGTCTTGCAGGACTGAGCCCTTTCTGTGCAGGATCTGACACTAACTCCAGGTAAATGGAGTTAGAATTCAATTAAATAGCAGGACACCCAGATGGCATCAGAGAATCGGTCAGTATGGGAGGCTGAGGTGGGCAGATCATGAGGTCAGGAGTTCCACACCAGCCTGGCCAACATGGTGAAACCCATCTTGACTAAACATACAAAAACTTAGCTGGGCATAGTGCCAGGTGCCTGTAATCCCAGCTACTCAGGAGGCTGAGGCAGGAGAATCACTTGAACCCAGGAGGTGGAGGTTGCAATGAGTTGAGATAGTGCCACTGTACTCCAGTCTGGGCAACAGAGTGAGACTCCATCACAAACAAAAAGTGGGAGAAACTCATATATCCAGTGTCAGTAGTGCCCTGTGAGAGTGAAGAGACTGTATTTTCACAGATCATCTCAGGCCTCTGCATCGCAGGAGAGGAACCAGGAGCTGCATTTCCCAGGCCCCCTTTCTCCTGGTGGTTCTGGGTTCCAGATGTCAGGGAGAACTACTTCAGGGAGGTGTGGATAATGGAGGGAAGGCAGTGCCCGCCAGAAAGTATGTGGAAGGGATGGTCCACACAGGGGCTAAGCACACTTCGCAGGAGGTCCATCCTCACTGCTGCAGGCCTCAGTGTACCCTTCCTGACTGGTTCTCCAGACCATCCAGTGGTTCCATAAGCCACTGCTTCCCTGTGTGAACACCTGTTCTTTCTTGGAAAGCACAAGGTATCTGTTTCCTGATTGGCAGTTTGAATGGAGAGAGACTGGCAGGAAGAAGGTGGTTTAAGGAGCATGCATCAGTCTGGTATGCGGTACTGGGCTCAAAAGCAGAACTGAATCTCATTTAAGCATCTCATATATTAACTCTTGATTGCTCAGTCACTCTGCACCAAAGCCCTCCTAGCCAGCCTTGGAGACACCCAATTTCACTTTAGTTAGGGTAGGAGTGGGAGCTGGCTCACTCCCAATTACATCTTCAAGCCAAATTTTACCTTCGTCCTTTCCCTCACTTGGTTTTACCAGGCTGGTATCTGTATGTCAGCCCTTCACTTCCCTGGACAACATCTCTATTCAAATCCAGAAAGTACATGGCTTCCATGAGGACAATTGTGATCCACTTAGATGGTTGAGCACTTTTTAATGTCAGGATTTCAGTGAAGTTTGAGAGAGTTCAATTAGCCCACTGTATAAGAACCTCTCATCAAAATAAAGTTGGCACAGCTCTTTCCTCAACTGTTTCCTTCTTCCATCTCTACTGACTCGTTCAGAGCAAAATGACAAACTCCCATGCCAGAAGAAAAAGGTGGGAAATCTGCAGAGTCACAGAGTATGCGGTGTGGGGCAAGGGAAACAACATTTCATAATCAATATTTTAGGTGGTATTGCAGACATCCTCCAGTTCTCTCTCCCTCTCCCCCTCACATCATGAGAGTTTGGTATAATAGCCCCAGTTTTCTCAGAACTCTGGCTCATGGTGAAGAAACACCTGCCCCGAGAGCATGCAGCTGGCTAGAAGGGGGCAGGGCCATTTCTCTCAGGTTCCAAAGTCCCCCACGTTTTTACTCCCTCCATTTACCAAGGGGTCCTGAACCCCTGAGTCCAACTGACAAGCAAGTTCTAAGGCCAGTGTTCAACGCAGAGTGCACGTGAGAGGGCAGATGCCGACAGGTGTGGGGCATAGGTGGGGCTGCAGGTAGACAGGTGTGCACTCCAAACTTGAGTTGGGACATATTTTAACTGAAACCCTTATATGCTTCTGAAAGTAATATGAGAACTGGAAGTAAATCTTGAGTGAGGTACTTTATAATGAGTTCACTTGGCTCTCCTGAATCCAATATTGAAGAGTTCTGCTGAATGAAATTCACTAGAAAAGGCTAGAAACAGGCTCATTATTTTTATTACCCTTTTAAAGCTTTCATTTAAATCCCAGGATTGTAAAATACGTCCCATGTCCCGAAATTGTAAATTGAATCAAGACCAAGAAACTGGCCCAGAAAACTTGCCTGAGCTGCTGAAACCAGTGATGCCTGCAGAAGTGATTTCCATATGCCCCTGACATTTCCATCTCAAGGCCAAGTTCCTTGTATCACAGCTCTACTCGCATTGCAGGCACTCTGCAGCCAGGGCACCATGTGTCCTGATGCTCAGAAAGTAAAGCTGGGGTGTCTGCACAGCCACCTGCTCACCGTGCCCTCATTAGGACTGAGGAGCAGCTCATTTGTGGCCCTCCATGGAGCAGAAAGTCCAAGTGGCTTCTTAGAGTCGGGAAGGGAAAGCCTTGCTTTGCCTTTGTTTCCCTTGAGGACTTTCCATCACCTTCAGAATGAAGCTCAGGCTTTATAACTTGGCATTTGGTGTCCTTTGTGCTGTGACCCTGCCTCCTTCTCCAGCCACATCTCCTGACCCCCACTTCTCCTCCCTGCGGCCCCCATAAATGCTGGAATCTCTTCATTGCCTACTGCTTTTTCCTTTTCAAGCTTAAAAAGCTTTCTGAATTCCCCAAACTCTTAACACATGACCTTCTCAATCCCAGTCAAACAATATCCTCATGCAAAGCTCACCTCTGCAGTGACAGTTTCTAAAACTTCCCAGAAAGAATGCATTTTCCCTCTCTTTGTATTTCCCTTGCAGCCAATGAATACCTCATGTAAAATGGAAGTGCATTACTTTATAATCATTTCTTCCCATGTGATCCTCCAGATCCAGACCATGTACAACTCACTTTAACATGTGCTGGCCTGTCAGTGTGTCTGAAATATGTTAGGCATACAATTTGTGACTTTTTACTAAAGTTATCCATTAATGATGTGCCTTAAATGACACATTTAGTGCTTTAAAGAGATTCCAGGATCTGGAATTCCAGGACAGGACAAGGGAACATTGTCTTCATCTTCTCTAACTCCTCCTTAGCCTTTTCTTGGTCCAGTGAGAAGGAAGTTCGCTGGGTCCTATTTGATGACTTCCCACCAACAGGGGGAAAGTCATTGGCTACGACTTCCCATAGCCAATGCCAGACATAGCCCTTGCTGAATTCACTTGTAAATCTCATTGAGTCAGGATGTCTGCAGAGTTTGTGGTTAAAGTTCCCCATGCCGCTGATTTGACAAAGGATTTTTTCCAGACAGCCACACCTGGAATTCTCAGAACTTACCCCCAGACATCGACCAGCACCTGGAAGCCCTGATAACAGAAGACGAAGTTTAAAGAGGAGACATTCTAAGCTGAGGGTGAGGATTAAAAAAGCAAAGACATGATTTCCATAGGAATAACTGTAGCTTGGCAGGAGCCCAGCAGAAAATGGTACTAGGATATGGCTGGAAATTAGAAAAGAAAGGACAAAAGCAATGCAAACCCCATGTCTGCACAAAGAAGTTATTTAAAGGATCAAATGTATAATTAGGAATAAAATATGTTTCGCCTGCCTTTGCCACTACCTATCTAATTGCTAATTAGCGGGACTATGAGCTGTTAGAAGAAAGATATGAATAATGGTTAGAGGCCTTCAGATAAGGATAACACTCATAGCAATAGAGGAAACCATGTCCATTGGTGTATAGAAAATGATGCTTGATTTCTGAGACATACTTATATGAACATGTATATTTATTGTATGTCATGCAATAGCAGCTAAAATGGAAGCACTTGGTTATAGTTATTTGTCTCTAGAGTTCCGTGTTCTTGTGTGTAAAGCTAAACCAAGAATGGTCATGTTGATGAGATGAAGCGGCAGTGCCCTAAACAGTTAATGCAGGTCTTGGAGCATCCTGGTAGATCCGCTGAATTTTGGTTATTGCTCGCTGGGACAATCAGTACAACACCAAGTCAGCTGAACAAAGCACACCACAAGAATTAATATAATACTTTATCAGATAATACTAGAATTGCAGGGAGTCAAACCACACTACATCTTGTCACTTCACCAAAGATTATGGCAAGAATGCAGAGACATCCCTCCCATGTGACACATTAGGATATATTTTTTAATGAATGAGCTTTAACCAGAAAAGAGAGGAAAATATCAGCTTAAAGAGATAATAGTATAGCACTTTAGAGTTTATAAACTACTTGATGTGATTTTTTTTCCTCCTTTCAGCAAACCCATGAAGGAGGCAGGATCAAATTGAGGACCAACTGAAAATCAGAGAAATCGAAGGAATGCCAAAGTCATTGGTGAGACAGAAATATCTTTGGGGAATTGGGCTTGAGATTCACATCCAGGGCACATACTATTGCACCATACACAATCCAAGCACAGTTGGATCTTTGGTTTCAACAACCACTCCTCTCCCTGGCTTAAACCCACATGCAGAGTTCAGCTGCGGCTCCAAAGGCATTGACAATTCCTACTGTATTTTACATACATGCACACACTCAACCCTATCATTCTTGTAGCTCTATGTTCTGTGTGCTAGAGAGACCTAGTTTCAATCATTAGTGCTTTGTTCTTCTGAGAGTCCACAGCTGCACATGGGTAGAGTTAGCCCAGTCATCTGAAAGCAACTCCTGCAAGCCTGCACATTCTTGAATGTTTCCTACTGTCTCTAAACAATGGTCTAAATCAATAGGTGCCAAATTTTTTTGATAATTCACCCTATCAAAAAAATTTAAACACAGTTCTTTGACATAAGAAAATCTACTTATTTACAAATGTTGCCTGTATATTGTAAATCTATGTTGATACAAATATATTTTATAAATGAATGATGATAAGCATTGTCATTATAAATATTTGGTAAGTGGTCAAAACTAGAATATTTTTAAAGTGAGTGAAAGATGAAATAGAAAATATTTAATTTTTATTCTTTATTTCATGTATTAACAGACCTAAAAGACTTAATATATAAACATTTCAGAGAGTATATAATTAAATATGCTTTGTTAGCTTTTTAAAATTTTGGATTAAGTTTTTTCACACAGAAATTTAAAGATCTGGTTTTAAATTTGATTTATTTAAATCCTTGGCTTTAATGATTGCCATAGATGAGAAGATGCCTCAAAAGAAAAATATATGTAAAGCAAAGAAATATACCATTGGCCGGGCGCGGTGGCTCAAGCCTGTAATCCCAGCACTTTGGGAGGCCGAGGCGGGTGGATCACGAGGTCAAGAGATCAAGACCATCCTGGTCAACATGGTGAAACCCCGTCTCTACTAAAACTACAAAAAATTAGCTGGGCATGGTGGCGCGTGCCTGTAGTCCCAGCTACTCGGGAGGCTGAGGCAGGAGAATTGCCTGAACCCAGGAGGCAGAGGTTGCGGTGAGCCGAGATCGTGCCGTTGCACTCCAGCCTGGGTAACAAGAGCGAAACTCCGTCTCAAAAAACAAAAAAAAAAAAAGGAAATATACCATTGTAGGTTCTTAATAAATGATGGTAAATATTTTTCATTTTTTTCCACTAATTATGCGAAGGCTTCACTGAAATAACTGCAAATGTCAATCAGCAGCTACAGTGAACTTATATAATAAATGCTTTCGTATCTTTGTGTGTGTGTTTACTTGTATATAAAACAAATGAGTTCGCATGCCACTTCCAAATGCCTCAGCTGGGGGAGCCTTAACTTGGTAGTTAATCTTGTTGCCAAGTTTTTCTTTACTTTTAAGCGAGCAGGCATGAACTGTTTAAAAGTGAGTTATTAACTTTAGTAACAAAACCACAAAACAATTAAACGCGTCAAGCACTTGTGTTCAAAACGTTCTTTCCTCACCAAAAATTGATTTCAAGAATCAGCTATTTAATTTACTTTTTAAATACTGTGTTACCTCAAAGGGACAAATTAAATATGTGTATAAGCTGGGTAGTAAACTTACCACCATCACTTGTCATCTCAGGATCAGGACATTTGGAATAGACATTTCTTGTTGTTACTAAATAAAAATGCATCTTTAAATTCTAAAGGACTCGTAGGTCATTTATGGACCAGAATAAAAATCATCAGTCCTTTGTATAATAAAAAAGATGAAAATGGCCACTCACATCTCAGTGCAAAATGTTGTAGATGTTGTGTGAAGTCGTTTTCTTCGTAATAGCCACCACATCGATCACGATATCCTATCACAAGTAAACTGCAACACCATGCAAGTCTCTGATGAGTGAATGAACCGGGATGCTGGTCCCTGCCCTGCCCTCAGGACACTTCACATACGCTGTGGAATGCATCATGGGCTGAAAAACACACGGCTTGCTTGAAGTCCTTTGTGATATGTTCCACATATTTTAAAAAACTTAATTTCTGTCTCATGTTTTCAAAATATAGAATAAATTGTACTGCAAGTCTTCATACGTTCTTGCCACACCCTAGATCATCTTACACACCCTCTGCAGTATAGACCTCTGCTTCACTTGTGGGTAACTCATGACTTAAAATAATTTATAAGACTCATATTTGAGCGTGGATGTTTCAAATACAGTTTCTGGTTCTGGAGGGGTTTTCTAAGAGTTTGTACATCCTTATGAATTATTTGGAAAATATATCATATGTGTCTGTAAGAATACATTTTTATTGTTATTCCTGGAGAAGCTGTAGTTTCATCATATTCAAAAAATGGCTTCTGAACCCAAAAGTTTAATAGCCACTAACTCAGATAATACAAAATAGTTTTTAATTCTATTGAATTATTTAGATAATTGCATTGCTTTTGAAAATAAATGCCAGTGGAAACAAAGTTTGGTCACTTAGACCCTGAGAAGGAAAATTTTCCCAATGGATGAAGAGATGGCTTGGATCCTGCTGTTCACATTCTTGTAACCCTTTTAAAGACACAGAGCCTTTATCGAGCTTCTCATATGCACGTGTGAAAAGAAGCCCAGATGACAAGAAATGATTTGTCAAACTTGAGAAAATGGCAAAGTGAGGTTACTGCCTAAGAACCCTGACTCCCAGCCCAGCAGCCCCTCCCAATCTGGGATATTTAACCACCAAATATCTCTTCACTGGAGCCACCTCGCTTCTAAATACATTTATCTGACAAGATGCATGATTTCCCTTTAGAAAATCTATTTTCCTAGATTCCACTTTTAAACTACATTGTAATCCGCATTTTCCTTTGTTGGGACATTGAAGCTCTTGAGGCCAAGAGGAAACCTTGAGCCTCTGGAGATAGGCTTTGGTCTTGGTTTGGCAACTACCCTGATTAGCATCCTGCTGCATGCTGCGTGCTGCTATGGAATCGCCCTTCTTGTTTATTGCAGAGACCATGATGAACAGCTCCATCTGGCTCTCCTCACTACACTGTCCCCCTTTGGGGCAGAAACTGGGTGTCCCCACTTCCCAGCCCTGACTCTAACACAGGTCAGTAAATGAGTGACTTTGCTGATGGAACTCAACTCCCAAAAAATGCTGCCTCTTGGGGACAGGGGATATTCACACCCTCCCTGAGAATTACACAGGAAGTGTGTCTTCCAGTAAGACTGCATTTACTGATTCCTTACAGAACACCTTATTTTTTCATCACTACATTGTTTTTTTTTTTAAAAAAAAAAAAAAAAAAGGTAAACAGACCTAAAAATTGTCTGTGCTTCACTGAATGAAGGCATTAGCATATGCAGGCTTATGTCATCAGTTTTCATCTGGTAGTCACAGAGCAAAGTCCTTGCAAAAGCACTCTTGCCTTTCATAGATAATTTTAGATTTTAATTCATTTTTTCTCTCCAGTAGATAAAGGGCTAGTGCATTTCACCTTAAATAACCTGAGGATGCAAATTACAATCCAATGTCTTGAAAAAGGGCACCACCTATGCACTGATGGAGATATAATTGCACGGAACTCTAGAAACAGACTGTATGTTAAGAGGCAGTATCTTGCCTGCTTCATCACTTTTTCTATACTCTGAAAAGAAGATGACATCACTATATCTAATCATATTTGTCATGTCCAATGTATTCTATTATAAGCTTAAAAACTGCATATTAAATATCACCGATCAGATAAAAATTTGAGCTTATTAGTAATGGTTTAGTTCACTTCTCAAAAAGACATAAACAGTATTTTCAGGACTTCTAGAGATATATCGGGATGAGCATATGTAGGGGTGTGTAAGGACACAGCATTGTGTGAATGCTTCTTTATCGAGGTTGTATTAAAGGGTAAAAATCTGGCAGCAATCACAAATTCTGGATCATCATTCTCCATCTGGTAGGATTTTGAGAGCTAGGAGAATCAACGCCCCAGTGGGCTTGTGTCAACTGCAAGAATGTCAGTGGCCATGGCTGTTCTCCTTCCAGCACCCTCGTCCCAACCCTTTTCACACACACACACACACACACACACACGCACACACGCGCACAGTCTAACCCAGCTTTATCCACAGGCTTCGAGAGTGCTTTGACGATTGTTCTAATTTGACTCCATCTGTACAATGAATGTGGCTAAACAAAAAAGAAACCTCAGAAGATTCTTTCAAACTAAACCCATTAGACCCAGACAGGTCAAATGAAGTTATGGATCCAGGGATTCTAAGACTCTGGAAGGCATTTGTGGCTCCTGCAAATCAGTGGCACAGATGAAAACACCAAAATAAGAATGTCTGCCCAGTGTGGCACAGCTCTGAGCAGCAGCACACTGCCAGAGACCCGGGGAAGCAGGCCAGAAGCCCAAACAGAGAGTCCCCTGGGGAAAGGAAAGGAACACACTTCCCAGCTCGCCAGCTGCTAGGAAAGCACATCTATACAGACAGAGACACCAGGACCTTCCTACTTATCAAGCGCTCTATGCTTAGGCATTCATCCATACATGGGCATAAATAAAGGTGAGTTTGGTCAAGTGCTGTGACACATACTAGGAATTCATGTATCAGGAATAAACCACACACCGCCTTTGCTGTAGAGCGTCAATGCAGCACAAATAACGATAAAAATTGCCTCATTCACTGAGGCCACAATACTATGCTATGCTATGTTCCTGAAATTCATTATCTCAAAATCTCAAAACAACACATCAAGGGAGAATTATTTTCCCTTGTTTTTATGTTGAAGAAACTTAAGCACAGGAGGTTAAGAAACTCCTTATTGGCAGAGCTTCAAATGACAGGGCGTGATTTGAACACAGGTCTATCTGCGCCTCACCTAAGCTTACTAACCTATTTCACATGTACCCTTTTTCTTCAGGTGTTGACAATAGCAACTGCATTTCACAGGCTTTGTTCCCAACTCTAGAGGGATGGACATCCTCAGCTTCCGGCAATGCCCACCTGGCCCTGGTGTTATTTTTCATGGTCCCCAGAGAGTGTCTTGGAAATACTACAGAATATACTGTGTCACATATCTCATGACATCCGTCCTTTTTCTCCTCCCACCCCCATAACCTGCCCCAGTGCCACCTTTTCCAGGCACCCCCATGAGGATGACCCATGTGCTGGCTTCCCATAGGGGCCATGGGAGGGCCAGGCACCTCCGGGTCCAGCCCTCACCAGCAGGGCTCAAGCGAGGAGTCCTTCCTTACCCCATGAGCCTCACACTTTGCAGTCAGGGCACCCAAGCAGAGCTCCTTCTGTCCACCAGGGTGGTGATGAGATCAGTTTTCTGTTTGAGGACGATCCAGGTGACAAGCACCATATTATATCCTGAATATCTCTTCCCTCAGGCTATGTTAACTAAGCCTTTGTCACTCATTAACTTCCTCTTCTCATAGGTTGTGTTTCTTCAGGAAGCTCTGGCCCCATGCATGTGCCAGATGTGCCAAGTACAGCCCAGTGGAGGACAGATGTCCAGGAGACCCAGGCTGGGCTCCCTCACTACACGCGCACACACACCCACACACACACACACACACACACACACACACCCTTCTCAAAGTGAATATCTCTTCTGTCCAAACCAACAACTGTGTATCTTTGCCAGAACAGAAGCCGTAACTTGTGTGTGACCCATACTTAAGCCATGAGAGCAGTTTTTACCTTGAGACTGAGCATGCAAATCGACACATCTTTTCCAGGAAAGGCTGCATATCATAAGATTTGCCTGAAAGTTCCAGCCACAGGAAATGCAAAGGAGAAGGCCAGGGAGGATGGACGATGCAGTGCTCAAGCCACGCTGAGGATCCTAATGCAATCTCCCCTTTAAGAAAAGGGATAGCATGGGGAGAAATGCCAGATATAGGTGAAGGGGAGGAAGGCAGCAAATCACACTGCCATGTGTGTACCTATGCAACAATCTTGCATGTTCTTCACATGTACCCCAAAACCTAAAATGCAATAAAAACTAAATAAATAAAATAAAATAAAATAAAACTTGAAAAAAAAAAAAGGGACGATGATGGACAGTGATAAGGGAAGATGGAGAGAGGAAGGGAGGATGGCCTCCCTCCATGGTGAGCCCATGGCCCCAAGGGAACCAATATACTTCCTCATTCCCCCAAGGCCAAGCAGCCAGAGGATGCCAGTGCTGTGGGGTCTGCAGAGAGCAGGAAGCCTCAGCACAGGGTGGAGCAGTACTACCGTGGGAGAGAGTTTCACAGCAAGACAGGGCACAGGGTGGCTGCCTGGCAGCCTGCGCCCTTCTGACTTCCCAGAGCCCAGGCCTTCCCTGGCAGCTTGGATCACCTTTCCCTTCAATGTATTTCACTGTTTACATAAATGCATAAATGTATTCCTTCATTCAATGTTCTACACATATATGTTGAATATTTAGTCTGTGCCAGGCATTCTTCTGGGCACTTGGGCAGGGCATGAAATAAACCAAGCAAACATCTCTACCTCCTTGAGCCTCTGTTTTCCTGGAGTGAGACGGGCAACAAGGATAATAAGTGAGCAAGCTATTGCTAAGGTGGAAAGCGGGAAGCGTTCTGGAGGAAAGTAACACAGGAAGGAGCATAGGGAGTGTGGGGACCTGGGGAAGCAGCTTATCTAAGAGTCCGAGGAAAGGCCTCCCTGTGAAAAGGGCAAGGAGGAAAGATCTGGAAGGGTGACAGCAGGTGAGGTCCTGCAGTGGGAGCATGTGTAGGACAGTTAAGAGCTGGCAAGAGGGCCAGGGTAGCCAGAGAGGAGTCAGCGAAAGGGGAAGACAGAAGAGGCCAGAAAGGTAGGAGACTGTCAGGGCCTTCAGGGCCATGGGGCATTGAAAGGGTTCTGGGTGTGGCCTTGGCAAGGGGATCGTCACAAGGTCTGAGCAGAGAAAAGCCATGATCTGACTTATTTTTTATCACCACGGCAACTGTGTGGAGAGTGGATGAAAAGGCAGCACCACAGAAGCAGGGCCATCCGTTTCCTGCAGTGATCAAGTAAGAGATGAGGATGGCTTGGCCTGGCTGTAACCACAATGGTACTGAGAACTGCTCATGTGCTGGGAATATCTTAAAGGTAGAGACAGTGAGATTAGCCAGCAGGTTGCATGAAGAATATGAGCTACAAACTGGAGGTAAAGTTGACTACAGGTGTATTAACCTAACTATCTTCAAGGAGGGAATGGCCACTTCCTGGGGTGGGGGAAATCATGAGAGATTAGGGGAGATGACCAGGCATTCAGCTGCATGCACATCCAGCTTGAGATGACTCATACCAGTGAAATGACAAGGCAATGGATAGATGAATCTGAATCCGAAGGGCAGGAGCGAGATCTATACTAGACACATGGATTTGGGAAGTACATGTGCATAGATGGTATCTAATTCCGTGAGACTTAATGAGAACATCTTGGGACTGAGTGTAGAGAGCAAGAGAAAAGGTCCAAGGTCTCTGGAGTCCCAGCATCAAAAGATCAGGGAGATGAGGAGAAACTAGTAAGGAAGACTAAGAAATCTGGGAGAATCTTACAGAAGGAAGTGAGCAGAGAATGAGCCCAAGTGCAGAGATTATTTTCAAAGAACAGGGAAGTTATCAATTGCTCGAGGCTGCTGGGAGGTCAAGTGGGATGAAGGCCGAGATCTGACCTTCTGATGTAGCAGCATACCCATGTCAGGCGGCTGGACAAGAGCAGCTTTAGGGGAGTGGGGGTGGAGGAAAGCCTGATTAGAGCAACCTGCCAGGGCTGAGAGGCTTGTTTTATGTCTTCTTCCTGGGCACAAACAAGGCTCATATATACTTCATCCAGTCAGTTTCGCATGTCAGGAACACACCCAGAGTTTATTTCTGGACACATAGTTCTTACATGATCTCTTTGCTGTCTCAGCACAATCCTCACCTCTCTCTCTCCATCCACTCCTTCCCTCCCTCCTTCCATCTCTCCCCGGCTCCATCTTCCTCTCCCCTTAATGAAAGATACAGTCAGGCTATCAGGCTTGAATGAGAAGGCCACACTCTTCATCTGATCTGTGCTCCGAGTCACTCTGTTCAACTGAGAAGTGTTCTGTGAAGTTTTCACCCAGAGTCCTATTAAATTTTCTGTCTTATTTAGAGACTGAAGCAGTAGGCTTTGCCAAGGCTGTAAGACCCCACGTGTCTAGACTCTATTTGCTTTTATACTTGTTGAAAAATTGTCCAGTTAATACTGGGCACGTCTTTTATATGTAATCCTTTGCACATGCAGACAATAAGGGCTGCCACACACCACAGTCCACACATTCTCTTTTCTGCTTTACCTTTGAACTACAATCTTAGTAAACAGGGACATTTACCAAATATATTGCTGGAATATAACATGACTCTCTAGCTCTCCAGAGTGCTGTGTCTATTCTTTTCTCACCTGTCAAACTCCCCAGTGTCATGTATTTTAGTTTTTTTACAGCAAAAACTGATAGCAATTTCTGTATTAGTCAAGACAAATAATGCTAACAGGTGCAACAAAATACTTTCAAATCTCAATGATTTAGTCTAATCAAAGTTTATCCATCCCATTTCCTTTTCCGGGACACACTGGAATACAACATTTTTCAGACTCTTTTGTAGTTATGTTGGGGCCCTATGACCTGGATTTCAGACCTAAGAATGTAAGCAGAAATGCCATGTGCCAACTCCAGGCAGGCCTGACCACATAGACCCCTGAGCGTCCTGCTCATGTTCTGCACCTGGATGGTCACGGCAAGGGTGGCTGCAAGTAGAGGATGGAGGGGTCAGACCAGAGAAAAATGATGGTCTGGGTCATCCCCTGGAGGAGAAACAAGAAGAGCCAGTCAGCTCACAGCAGATGAGGGTGAAGAGGAAAATAAATGACTGTTGTTTATACCACTCAAATAGTTCTTGCAGAAACTATCCTGCAAGTGCATGGATATTTATGTTCAAAATATGTACACAGGGGGAAAATGGAGGCAGTGAGTGAGGACAATTGTTTTTCAGAGGATATTTGGTATAAATGAAGGAGATAAATTGGACGATAAAGGGAGAAGAAAAGAGAGAGAGAGAGAGAGAGAGAGAGAGAGAGAGAGTGTGTGTGTGTGTGTGTGTGTGTGTGTAAAAGATGTATGTTTGCATCTCCATGAGAAAGAAGGAAAGAGCGAGTACAGAAGGAAAAGTCATGGTCAGAGAGCAAACAATGGCAGAAGCAATGTCCTTTGGTAGGAAGAGGACATGTCAGGGACAGCACTTGCTGGAAGCACAATTTGTCTATGCAGCAGGAGAGGAAGCAGCGCCTATGGACACAGTTTCAGCTGTCGAGTGGAAGAGTTGGTGGTAACCTGCAGAGATTTCTCTCTGAAAACTTCAATTTTCTCAGCAAGATCACCTGTGAGATTGCAGATGGGAGAGGAGGTGTCAGAGATTTGAGGAAAGAGATGAAGGTGTATAAAACAGTTGCATAGGAGCATGGGACAGAGAATGCATTAGGAGATTATCAAATGTTGGCTACATTGCTATAAGGGTCCCTTTGAAATTAATGATCATGGATCAGCAGCAAGACCAGAATGTTTTTCTCTAGCAGAGTCCAGATTCTAGCTGGTTAAAATGACAGGCTATAAAATTTCAGCTGGGTAAATAGAGCAGTGATGATACATGGGAAAGGGACAGTGGGAAAAAATAATATAATTAATAGATTGCAGGATGCTGCGAAGTTAAACAATTGTTGGAGTCAAGGGTACTAAGAGGAAGTAGTTGAAAAGGTGACAAAGGACAGAGAGAAGGATGCTTAAAATGGGAGATCATGGAGAAGTTGCCGTTCTTACTGACAGTGATGGATTCGTACATATGATTGTGGGAGTGAGTACTTAGTAAGAAAAAGAAGAGGAGGCCAAGCGATTAAGGAGACCCAGGAATAAAAGGGTCTTCTAAATGGATACTGAGACCACTCACCCCGGCAATGTTCCACCTATTAATACTGAATCAGGAGCTATAAACGTCAAACAGTGCAGGGAGTGACCTAGGAATTGGCAAATGACTTCAAGAAGGAGGAGTGGGGGGTAGAACGGAACTGGGGAGACAGTTAAATATTGGAAGGAAAGAAAAAATGGCCGAGAGTCTCCCAGGAGAAGCAAGGACAGCCCCCTCCCCACATGTAGGCCCATTTTGGGAGGGAAACAGTGTCCTTCTGGGAGAGCCAAGTTTCAGGGAATCAAAGGTAAAGGGAACCATCAGGAAAGAGCCATGCTGGAGTTTTTTGTACTGATGGCCAACCATAGGAAGGGATCACCAGGAAAGAGTTACAGGTATTGGAAAAAAATTGAAGAAAAGCGGAAAGTTGTAGTATAGATATTTGTGGGAGTCAGAGTCTGGGGCTGAGAGCTGACCTGAGCCACTTGCGGTGACTGAGCCAAGCAAGGCAAAGGGAGTGTTGGAAGTGCTGAGGGGTAGCAGATGCTGTGGAAATAAAGGGTCAAAGCTTTGTCAGTGCTTACAGTTCCAGGCTCCCACCAGCATTATGCCACAAACCCCAAAGCAGGCAGAAAATCCTCTTATTGAAGTATGCTAAACTCTCATTTAATGCCTTAAATGAATGGGTGAATCAATCAATCAATCAATCAATCAATCATCAAGAGTCCAAGCCTTTCATTCTAATAAAGAGGACACCCAGGCTCTGAAGGGGTGGAGTCCCTTGTTCCAGGACACAGAGTAGGAGAAGACATAGCCCTTGGGTTGAGTGGTAACCCACACGAACCAGCTCTGTGACCTTAAGCAATTTCCTCATTTTCCAGGAGCCTCCATTTTCTCATTTGTAACTTAAAAATTTTTTTAATGTAGATATTAAAAGCACCTGCTTCATCAGTTGTTGAAGAAAATAAGTTGATGAATTCTTAAAACTGTGCCTGGCATTTAATGAACACTCTTCTTGTGTTCGCTGTGATTATGATCTATGAGTCCTGCAAAATGTCTTCATATCCAAAGATTGTAACACACCTGTCCCCATATTTTCCAGCATTCTGAGATCAACCTTTCCTCGTAGACTTTAAATGGCCTAAGTCCCCATTCCACATACACCGGAAAACACAGTCTCTTCCAGATGTCCAAGGGCTTCTTTCTCCTCCCCACCCTGGCTCCACATTTCCTATGAATCCTAGGAGTTGCTGGTTACTCACTTCCTAAGAGGTACTGCTGGCCTTCTTCCATCATACCCCTTTGGTGTGGAACTCAAACTCTCTTTTATTCATCAAAGCAACCCTGATACCAGGCTTTCCTGGAAACCAGGCACTTACTGAATGTTGAAAGCGAACCATGGCACTGTGTGCATGGCACACACACAATTCACTAACCTATTTTCTTCATTAACCCTGACTTTCTTCTGCCATCCTTGCCAAGAATTGCACAGTTTCTAGTTTTAAATTGATGGGCTTCCTTTCATTACCAAGGCTTTGTTTTCTCTTCTTTTATTTCACTATTTCCTTTGCACTCCTCTGCATTCTCTGCACATGTGCATACACAAACACACAAAAGCCTGCACACACGTGTAATTTCCACCTTCCCATGCAATGCATCAGGAAGACTCCAAACCCCTGCAAATTCCTGTTACTTAATTATGCAGATAAATTTCCACTCTTAACTCCAATGCTATTCCAGATCTAGTCCTAACTTTGTGGTCTACTCTTCTGCACAGGAAGGCTTGGCTGACTCTTTTTAAATTACTTTGTTTTGCTTTTTAGCACATTCCAGATGAAGTCCCTAAACAGGGCTCCCCTCCCAACAAAGATTTATCCATGTGATAGATGCTTTATAAAGCACTATCCAGCATACACACCTTTGAAGTGAGTAAGAAATTGTGTCAAAAGCCAGAGGGACAGGACCCCTGATGGGAGTAAAACATAGTCACTTAAGTGCCAAGACACCAGCGCTCATCCTTGAGGGTTCCATGCTAGATTACAGAAAAAGCTGTTGGAAGGGAAGAGGCCCAAAAAGCATGACACATAGAAGTTTTAATAAAGGTCAGCCCCCATGCCTGAGATGGGTTTACTCCACCATGAAAGGACATGGGCAGATTGAAGCCACACAGGCCTTCCTGTGACCTGCAAAACATGAACAGGAAACACACAGTTATAGAAAGAAATACGGCCGCTTTGCTCACCGCATACCTAGTTCTGGAAGTTCGTGTTTTATTCCACCTAAGAGAACGAAGGAAATGAGAAAGAATAACATGAAAAACGTGTGGTTTTTTTCCTAAGAAAGAGAAAAGGAGGAAAATGAGGCTATATCATTGCAAGCAAGATCTTCTGTCCTCCTGCTCTGACTCTTTAAGGGTGAATTTCAGACTCCATGCTTCACTTCAGGTGACAGTACAGGAAATATTGGTGAGCTCAGCTCCTTTTCAAGTCTTAAAAAGAGAAAACATCCAATCCTGATTGTGAAAAGTCAAGCAGAATTTGATTTATCCTTTGCTATGAATGATTCTATTTAAAGCGGGAAATAAACTCTGATATCAAAAATGTAAATCAAACCTCAATGCATGAAGTCAGTCTTCATTTTACTCTTTTATCAAGCTATGACTTCTTTTATTGGAAATATACAGTTGGCTATATCCACGTGCTTTCAAACACAATCTCCATCTTCATTTGGGCTACTACTAAGTTATGCTGCTATAACAAAGTACTGTGAACTAGGTGGCTTCTAAACCACAGAAAGTCATTTCTCACGGTTCGAAGGCTGTAAGCCCCAGATCAGGTGTCAGCATGGTCAGGTTCAGGTAAGGCTCTTTTCCCAGGTTGTAGACTTCTGACTTCTTGCTGTGTCACTACATGATGAAAAGAGAAGTACTAGCTCTCTAGCTTTTTCCTATAAGGGCACTAATCCCATTCGTTTGGGCTCCACCCTCATGACCTAATCACTTCCCAGAGGCTCCATCTCCAATTACTATCACATTGGAGGTTCAATTTCAAAATATGAATTTCAGAGGGCAGCAGTTCATAACAGCCTCTGTTTTTGACATGAGATCACGCAGCCATGGCAAAGAGTCCCCCAGCCATCATGCTCCCTGCACATACTGGAAATGCAGTGTTATACAGCAACTCTCTCTCTTGCTTGGAGTAAGTCACCATTCTAAAGTAAACTGTATCTTTTCACTCTAGCTTATAATTGACCAAAAGTAAGGGGGGAAAGAACAAGAAAAGAAAAGCTCCTACATGACTACCCTGAGTGTTGTGACCCAGACAAGTCTTCAAAGACAGGACTTTTTTTCTCAATGTTCTAAAAATGGATATCATATATCTGACAAAAATATGATAATTAACAAGTATGCTTTGAATCACAGAATAGTAAACGTCATTTTCTTGTAAGATAGAGTATTAGTCATGAGCATTAATGCCCAGAGAGAGAAAAAGAGTTAAGCTGCTGGCCATAAAGGGAGAGCCAGCAGCGCAGCTGTGTGTGGCAATGGCCAGAGCTAGCAGCCAAGACAGAGCAGACAGTGTAAGAGAGCTGCTGATGAGAGAGCTGCTGAATAAAGCCGTATTTCACCTACCTACAGCCCCCCAAGTCTTATTTCAGCTATCTGCCATGCAGTCACCCACCCCTTTGTACCTCAGCCCAGGCTGGAACCTGACCCTGAATCTAACACCAAGCCTTATCTTTATTTTGTGAAACACCCTCTGAAACAGAATCTTTGTCTCAAGTCACACTACAGCAATAAAGTTAGTCCTATTCTGCCCTCAAAGAAGCGAGTGCCTCTTCCACATCTATCCACTCATTTAGCAAACACCTGTGATGATTCAGATACCAAAGCTGGGAAAGTGAAAAGTTTCTCAGTGCTCTCAGCCTCACTGGTGACAGAATATGCTTGGCTTTGTGGTTCCCCTGGAACTCCGGGACTCACACTGAACTTAACTTTGTCCATACTCAGTGAAGCGGAATGCAGATCATGTCTGTGCTCATTTTGGCATGCTGGGTTCCCCCTCCCCTGGGATCCAGCGGGACTGAATCAGGTATCTTTCCTTTTTTGCATTATCCACCAAATATGTGTCTTCACCTTGCCACTCAGAGTATGACTCAGTAACAAACAACATCACATCCTCTAAAAGTTTTTTTTAAATATAAACTCTCCGGCCTCTCTTCACATCCATTGAAAGAATCTGCACCTAAAAGATTCCCAGGCAGCCAGGCGCAATGGCTCACGCCTGTAATCCCAGCACCTTGGGAGGCCAAGGCGGGTAGATCACAAAGTCGGGAGATCGAGACCATCCTAGCTAACATGGTGAAACCCCGTCTCTACTACAAGTACAAAAAAAATTAGCTGGATGTCGTGGCACGTGCCTGTGGTCCCAGCTACTCAGGAGGCTGAGGCAGGAGAATCACTTGAACCCAGGAGGCAGAGGTTGTGGTGAGCCACAAGATCACTCCATTGCACTCCAGCCTGGGCAACAAGAGTGAGACTCCATCTAAAAAAAACGACAACAAAAAAATCCACAGGCAATTCAAAAGAACAGTAAAGTTGGAAAAGTACAGGTTCTCCAATTCATCTGGAAAACTGAAAAAAAATACCGGTGCCAGGGTCCCACTTCCGAGACTGATTTAGTCAGTAAAGGATGCAGCTGGGACATCAGAATATTTTAAAGCTCCCCAGATCATTCTACTGTGTAGCTAAGTTTCAGAATGCCTGCAGTAGACAGGACTCACCTGTGTGGAGAAGCATCTGGTGTTATTTTAGAATAGGCAGAGGTGGGAGTGACAGTAAGGGAGAGTGGGAGCCCAGGACCTGGGAAGGAAGGCATCATCCAGACACGGTCTGAGATGGCCTCTAATTAGCCTCCAATTAGACAGCCTCTCATGTAAGCCCTCGCTTTACAATAAGCCAAATTCAAGAAAAGGTTGGTGACTTGCCACAGTCATAAAGCAGGTGAGAATCAAAATAGAAAGCTGTCCAGGTGTGGATATTGGAGAATGCCATCAGCAAGAACTCTAGGCCTCCTAAATGATTGACGTCTCTGCTCTTCTCCTCCCCACCCTCTCTCTGTGGGGCTAGCAACATCCACAGGTGCCTCCACTCTCTTACCTCTACTCATTCCCTTTGTGCAAACCATAGAGGTTTTCATGTTTGCTACAGCTCACCCATACATATGGCTTTGAGCTTTCTGATGATCAATCCAAAACCAAGATACAGTCGGTCTTGTTACCACAAAGTAAAAAGTGTCCCAGCTCCCCAGAGGAAGCAAAGCATTTCCTGGCCCTTGCTCCAGGCTGCATCTAGAAGGAACTTGGAGCAATGACCTAACACATGCTACGTCAAAGACATCCATCCCGTACAGTAATCATTTTTATAAACCCATTATGTATAATATCCCTGGATGTAAGCCAAGGAAATAACATTAAAAGGCATGAAAATTCTCCTGGGGACTAAGAACATATGGTCCAAGTGCACAGCTTGATGCAGGAATAAAAATTAGCACAACTAGAGGAAGGAATAAACAGCATGCCCTTCAAACAAGTCCTCATAAATATCACTCCATCATCCAGGCTTTGGATAAAGCAGTCGAGGATTAAGGTTTCATTTGCTGCCTGAAATGCCATTGCTTTATGTTGTGGATTGAAGGAGAAGCCCAAACAAGCAAAGAGTAGGGTCTCCATCCATTTGTGAAAACTCATAACTCTACCCAAGACCTTTGGGAGAATAGAGGATCATCTGTTTTGTGCAAAATGGGGTGAAATGTCTATCTAAAAAAAAAAATCCAAGAGTTTTCTCAAAAGAGTTTGTCTCTATTACAATACGCAAATATACAAATGATTGATCAAGCCTTGAAATTCTTTTTTTTTTTTAAAGATAGTCTCACTCAGTCACCCAGGCTGGAGTGCAGTGGTGTCATCTTGGCTCACTGCAACCTCCGCCTCCCAGGTTCAAGCGATTCTCTCACCTCAGCCTTCCGGGTAGCTGGGATTACAGGCGTGTGCCACCACACCTGGCCAAGTCTTGAGATTCTAGACACCATGCACGGTATATAGGATGCACCTACATGTCTCCATGGTCCCTGTTTCTAAATGTCAAGGGAGTCCTGGGGCAACACTTGGTCAGAGGGCTGGGCATAAGGGAAATTCCTGCAGAGAAGAGAACAAACAAATCTTGAGAGATGAAGCAGCTGACAGTAAGTGAAAATGTGTGGGGGCAATCTGAACTGGAGAATCGCCTGAGCTTTAGAGGTGGGTATTGCTGAATTGTCGGAGGGAGAGTAAGAGCTGGACTGGCAGCCTGCCTGGGAGAGTTGTGGAACCTGCACGTCAATTCTCTCCACTCCAATAACACTCATCCCTCATTCAAGAGCTCAACTCATAGAAGGGCTCATCATTTGGTGGCTCAAGCTGGAAAACATCATCATCTTCAACTCCCTTCTCTTCTTCATTCACATCTACTGGCACCATGTCAATTCTACCAATGGAATGTCTTTCAAATCTATTTCTTCCCTCCACTTCTACTTCTCTTAGCTCAGATCTTGTCATCTAAGTCTCATGCCATAAATCGTGACCACCAAAATCTGCCTTTAGAAAGTGTGATGGTTAATACTGTCAACTCGATTGGATTGAAGGATACAAAGTATTGATCCTGGGTGTGTCTGTGAGGGTGTTGCCAAGAGAGATTAACATTTGAGTCAGTGGCTGGGAAGGCAGATCTAAACTTAATCTGGTGGGCTCAATCTAATCACCTGCCAGCAAATATAAGACAGGCAGAAAAAACATGAAAAAGAGAGACTGGCCTAGGCTCCCAGCCTACATCTTTCTCCCATGCTGGATGCCTCCTTCCCTCAAACATTGGACTCCAAGCTCTTCAATTTTGGGACTTGGACTTGCTCTCCTTGCTCCTCAGCTTGCGGACAGCCTGTTGTGGGACCTTGTGATCATGTAAGTTAATACTTAATAAACTCCCATATATATGTATATATATGTATCCTATTAGTTCTGTCTCTCTAGAGAACCCTGACTAATATAGCAGGATATCTGAGCAACTTACACATCCCAAAAATACTTATTGAGCAACTAATAGGCATCAAGCATTGTACTAGGAATTTAGAATAAATTGTTTAAAAAACACTAGCGTACAATGTGATAAGTCCTACAAGAAATGCACTGCAAAATAGACTGGTAGGGCAGAAGGGTGGTGTCAGGCACGCCTTTCTGAGCAGTAACATATGTTCTAAAGTCTGAGACCCACACAAGAGCATGAGAAGACCATGCATGGCAGAGAAAACAACATGTGTGACTATCTATCCTAAGGTGGGGAAGGACTGTCAGAGTGAAGAATGAGAGCAGGACCAGGGGCATTCGGTGGTGGGAGTAGGCTGGGGTGATGGAATGACCCAGAGCAGTCAGTAAGGCAAGACCTTGCAGACTATAGGAAGGGAGTTGAAAGTTATTTACCCAGAAGCCACTAAGTTACTTTAATAAAAGAGGCATGGTGACCTGACCAGAATTGCATTTTTGAAGATATCCCTGTCTGCTGTGCAAGCAGACAAAACCAGGAGAGCTGTACATGGAAGCAAGAAAATCCACTGGGAGGTGATTGCAGCTAAGTAGGAGATGAGGGTGGTTCCAACTGTGAAGGAGTAGCGGTGCCTGACAGAGGTGGGTAAATGGGGTAGACCTGGGAAGGAGACGGACAGGACCTAGGGAGGAGTTGGATGAAAGAAGGTGAGAAAACATGAATCAAAACCATCCCCAGCTTTCTGGGGAGCAAATGAATGATAACGCCCATGGAGGAAGGCTGTGGGCAGAGGAGACAAGCCAACAAGGCAATGCCAGTAAGATGCAGGGGACCTTCCTCTGCTGAAGCAGAGTTGGTGTTGCCTCTTCATTCGTTCATGACAACACCCAGTGTCTAAGTTCCTGCACCATCTCACCCCAGCCTCACCTCTTAGCCCTGCCCACTCCTGCCTCAACCCTAGTGTTTACACTCCAGGGATACGCTGGACCACATCACCCTCCTGTGCCCTTGCACAAGCCTTTCCTTTTCCTGAACTACTCTCTCTCTTCTTGGGCATGTGGCAAACTCTACTCATCCTTCAATGCCCAAATCAAATGTCATCCACCATGATGTCTTCTAGACTATTCCCGACTGGAGTAGTACCCTTCCTCTGCCTCTACAGCACCTCACAGCAAGTTTCATTATAAGATGGCCACTTTGTGATAGGATTACTTGATCATCTACGAGCCCCTCAAAGACGGCAACTGTCTCTTGCATCCACTTCATGCCCTGCGCAGTGCCTGACAGTTTTGGGCATCAAAAAATATATTGTTGAAGTAAATTGAATATGAAAAGACCATGGAAACATTACAGTGCAGTCTCCTCCCAGTCATTTTTTCTTCCTAAACTCTGAGTGTTTGCTGAACCAGGGTCTTCCCCTTTTTCATCCTTCTCTGCCCTTCATGCTGATCTGATGGAGATCCAGCTCCTCCTTCTGAACTAACAAGACCAGTTCTTTCTCTCTGTCATATTTGCAGCATGACTGGCAATTCAGATCGCATTTAGGTGCTTCCAAAGTAACTATGACTTCACTGATGCCACATGTAACAGTCTGTGGCAAGCTCTTCCAGGGGGAAGGTCTAGATGTAATGTGTGTTGTGTGTTTCTGAAAGTCAGTGCCCTTTAGAACTGATGTTGATGAGGTGTGTGACCTCCATTTCCCCATGTGTAAATAAGGGGTCATGCTTGGTGATCCCTACGGGTTTCCCAACTCTAGCTTTTTGATGACTAATGAAATTGAAGAAGATGAAGTGACATCTCTGCATGCTCACTAGAGTGAAAATTGGGCATTGGTCATGGCCTTAGGGCATTAGTCATATCGTAAGCAGTATTTATGCATCTTTTTAAATCCCCAGAGAATACATGCAGGGAGGAAAAATATATACTTATTGAATGCCAGAAGCTATTCTAAGCATTTAAAAGAGAAACTTGGGGAAAAAATCGCCCCCAAATGCAGCACTCTTTGTTTGCCTTGGGTCTGGATCTAGAAAGCGCAACACAAGAATTCCATCTGCATCTTGTGAGGATGTCCAGTTGCAAGGGGAGGCCGGGGGAGCCTGGGTCCTGCATTTCACCTTTATTTGTGCAGCTTTGGTGATTTCACTGCACAAATGACTCAGACTCAAACAACTCTAGGAGTTCGGGATTTTTTTTTTTTTAATTAGAGGAAGAGGATTCCAAAATAGAATCATAGCTGAAGATGGAAGAGGTAATTATCCTTTTCGAAATCATCTGTGAATCCAGGCAAGAGGCACAATTTTTTGACTTTTTGAAAGCCTGTCTATTGGAAAAATAACAAGCATCCCCAAATAGAAAGATCGATCAAGGCTGTAAGAGGCCAGATGAAGGTACCAGGTCCCTAATTGGAAAAAAAAAAAGTGGTCTGAAATGGCAGCAAGACCTGGTGAGCAATTAGATGTGGCCAGTGAGGGAAATGGAAGGTCTTAGAATGACTCCTATATTTATGTCTCATTTCCTGAGACAGGGAATGAGGAGAAAGAATTTAAGGAGAAGACAGCAAGTCTCTTTCTGGCATTGAAGGGCTCTATGGAAAATGCCAGGTAAGGTGCCCTGTAGGCACTTGGCTGTGTGAACAAAGACAATGCTGGACCTTGGATGCAGCAGGCCTGGGTGTGGGGTAGAAGCTGAAGTCCTGGGGGTGGACAGAAGTGAGCTGGGCTCATTAATATCCTAGATGACTGGCAGCATCCACACTGCAAGAGCACAGGGCACACCACATTCCTGCAGACAGGTAATGATCAGGAGTGCCATCGTAAGAGGACACTTCATCCAATGGATGAAAACTAGGAAAATGTCTAACATTCCTCTTTCCAATTCCATCGAGAGTTGGAGAAGAAGCATGTCTCCTCTCGGAAGCTCAGTTTCCTCGTCTGTGAGAGGAGACAAAGAGCCCTCTGAGCTAGAACATTCATGGGCCGAAGGGCTCATAGTGTATGTAATTGGAGCAGAGGAAAACGTATTAGGAAAAAATGATTCAACCCCAGAGATGACAGCTATGTTGTTTGCAAATCATTCCTTTAATGTGCATTTATTAAGTACCTGCTCTGGGATAGGCCACAGGGCAGATGAGACTTGGAATACTGAATCAAGGGGCAAGAGACCAGAGCACTGACAACGTCAACCACATTCTCTGAGGTGTAATCCATCACCGGGAGAGTGTCTCAGAGAGAGGCAGACGCTGGAGATTTCGATTTTCTTTTTAAAAAAAAAAAATGACAGATTGACAGTTTATAATTTTATCCACGTATGGGGTGCACAGCAGTGTCAGGATTCATGAAATCAACGTGGAATAACTAAATCAAGCTAGTTCACATATCCATTACCCCCAAATACGTAACATTTTTTGTGGTAAAAACATTTAAAGTTTACTCTCTTAGCAATTTGGTCTTCTAGGATTGTTGACATCTGCTTCAAAAAGTGAATAAGTGCTCATTATGCAAAGCTGTGTAGATAGAGGTCTTAGGCTGGGAGCATAGAGGTGATATGAGAAAAATGTACATCATGTTTGGACTGCATTGAATACTCCAATGTAACTGCATCATAAGATGTAGGGGTGACTGGCAGGAAGTGAGCCTGAAAATGTGGGTGACAATCAGGCTGTGAAAGGCTTTGAATGCCATACCAACCCTGGTCAGACATTACTTAATTTCCTAATTCCAGCCCCTGGCTGGGAGGACACTATTGTCTTCTTATAAACAACATCTCCTCTAGGGCACCCCTTTACCCTGGATCTAGTTGATTCTTATTTGTTATAGGGCATAGTTCCCAAAGACAGATGCATATAATAAACTCCTAGGAACTCAAGGAGAAAAGTAATAATAATGATAGCTAGGTTCCATCCCAGACCGATTATATTCAAATACTTTTCCTCTAGATCCCAGGCATCAGTGTTCTTTTTAAAAGCTCTCCAGGTAATTATGAGATACAGGCAGGGATGAGAAGTAATGCTTTAGATTCGCTTTCGTATGTCCATGGTGGAAATGGCCACTGACTAGTCCCCAGCTGTGAGGCTGTCTCTGTAAGATTCTTAAAGGTCATAGAGTCAAAGCAATTGTACTATTCAAGAAGCACATTTTAAAAACATTAGGAGAAACCTAAAACATTTGGGAAGCCACAGTGGCTCACACATGTAATTCCAGCACTTTAGGAGGCCAAGGCTGGCGGATCATTTGAAGTAAGGAGTTTGAGACAAGCCTGGCCAACATGGTTAAACTCTGTCTCTGCCAAAAAAAAAAAAAATTCAAAAATTAGCCAGCATGGTGGCGCATACTTGTTACCCAGCTACTTGAGAGGCTGAGGCAGGGGAATCTCTTGAACCTAGAAGGCAGAGGTTGTAGTGAGCCGAGATGTCACCACTGCACTCCAGCCTAGGCAACAGAGTGAGACTCCATCTGAAAAAAAAAAAAAAAGAAAAGAAACCTAAAACATTTGACTTGAGTACGTTCCTCCTCAGCAATCCTAGCGTTTGATTCAGATTCGCGCTCCTCTTCGCTTTTGTTCACACAAATCAAATCCAAGCAGCAATCTATTTAACTGACTCCTGCCTGTTCCTCTGTCTGGATAGAGGCCCTGGCTCACTCACCTGTATCCTGTGGCCATCCCAAAAAACTCACATGAACCTTCCCCTAATGAGGAAAAGCCAGCTGGGACCTTGGCCTCCACCTACCATTTACTGATATATCACTGAAATGTTTTAGAGGATAGAATTTTTCTGACACTTGATTTAACATTTATTGAAACTGCAATGAGATGATCACATACTTTGTGAAAAGCTTCAATATGTATTGGAGCTTTTGCTTTTCCTGCCTTAGATGTGACCCACAGCACCTTTGAGATATACTCTTCAAATGCTACAAATATCTCATTGCTATTGATATGGGATAGCCATATCCACAGAAGACGCCACTTACATATCTAATAAATGTGGCTTTTCTTATTTGGTCAAGGCCTTTGATGACCCAGAACCTAGAAGAAAAGCATAGGACCAAAAGCACCCCAGCAGAACAGAAGCACGTATTTTGATGGAAGCACTGGGGAAGGAGTCATAAGATTCTAGCCTCTGCCATATGTTGATGCACCTGCAGCCTTGCACAAGTCCTCCCCTTTCCTGGATCTCAGTTTCCCTGCTGAGTTACATTTAACAGTCTCAAAACCCCTTTTCCAATTCTAATTTATATTTTTATCAATGAATAACTTTGACTATGGAGGAAAAGTACTTTACTTGGTTTAAATCACAGATGTCACTAGCTGGTGATGTTGAGTAAGTCTCTCTCTCTCTCTTTTTTTTTTCTTTTTGGTAAAATGGGGAGGTAACCATTCACTGAGCAGAGCTTATATATAAAGCAGAGTGTTTGAAACTTCTAGGGGCTCAATAAAGCAAAAAGTAAAACTAGCTCTCATTTATTGAGTGCTACTAGGTACTGGATGTATACATGTATCATCTGGTTAATTAACAACTTACATTTCTCTGGAACTATAGAAATGAATTGACATACTTTTTGAAATCCTCATAATATAGCAATTTTACAAATGAGGAAAGGTGATTGGGAGGATTTGAATTCTCAGCAACACATAAATAAGCAAAAGTGGGCTAAGGTCTTGAACTAGAGACACCCCGTTTCCAAAGCACTGTCTGATGGCAGAGACCTTCCTAAGGCTGAGTGCCAGCTCCCTGCAACATGTAAGGGAGTCCTTTAGCCCCCACGTGCCTCCCCCAACCCCACCTTCTTCCATCTGTGTTTCTCAGCGAGTTACCCTAAAGAGTAAATTAATCGAGAATTAGGAAAGCACCTTGTAAACTGTGAAACACGCACACAAAAGTGAACAGCTATTAATACTGAAATGACTTCTCACATGCTCAAAAAGAACTTACATTATCATGAAGAATCCTCGATAAACCTTCAATATGTAAGAATCCCTTTCTTAACTCAGAGTTTCAGTGAAACTCTCTTTTAGACCTGTGTGGTGAAGTAAGAGGGGGAAGGGGTGGAGGAGGGAGACAGCACAGCAGCTGTGCCCCTCTGTGACCACCACCAGTCTGGGCACTTTGCATAGCAACTCCTGGAGGCATCATCACCACCGGATGCGGAAGCTCGTGGTGAGGCCACCTTGCAGTTCACAAAGCACAGGCATTGTCCTGAACTGCACAATGACTAAGTGGCAGAGGGGTCCTACACCAACTTCTCTCTGAAATTTGCCAGCATGTGATGGGGTCTCTACAGCCCTCCTGATACATCCACTGGATTCATTCAGCACGAGACTTTATAAATCACTGGCTTCTCTTGGTGTTCTTCCGAGAGAGCAAAATCTTAATATGTTCATATGTGTAGCCAATGCATCCATTAAAATGTGACTTCAGCATTTACTTCCAGCAAAAGAACCCCAGAAAACCACTATTCCATTCAGTCCAGGGAAGGATCTTCCTGAAATCCACACACCTCTCAACTCCTAGGGATTTCCATCCAGGGAACCCTTTTCCCAAGGAGCTTGTGGGAAACACAGCCATTATGGGAATGGCTTAGGCACTTGGTTCACGGCACCACAACCACGGTAAATAGCAGTGGTTATTCCCCCCATTAGAGAAAAGGCCCAGCGCTATTAAACAGCCCCCAGTCCATTAAGGGGAAATGTAGGTCATCTCTGATTTCAACAGACAGCGTGATTCTCAATGGTAAAAAAACGAAATGAACCACTTCAAAGAAATGCGTTTCCCATCCACGACCCTACCCATAGTTAAAAGACAAGGTGAGAACTGTCTTAGCACCTTCCTAAGCTTCAGCGTGAAAACATTTTTTGATGCTCATTCTGTCTGTTGCTATTCCAGTCACTGTGAGAGCAGCAAAGAGGCATGAACTTGCTCCCTGCCCTGAAGGAGCTTCTTCTTAGTGGATTGGGTGGAGGTAGGGCACCAGGCAGCACTTCATTATGGGCGGAGCATAAAGGGTGGGTGGGAGCAGAAGGGAAACTGCAGAAAGGGGTAGAGAAGTAGGAGCTAACCATGAGAAAACTTCTGGTTGACAGCAAAGCCCTGGGCTTGATCCCCCAGCTAATTCAGAAGCTATGCTAGGGCTTTCTGCTGAGACCTCACTGGGCATATCTCTATTCAGCATTCATTGTAGTCTCACACACACGAATGATATGTATGAGCCATGTGGCTTCCAGCTGGGTTCTTGTCTCATCAGATCCTTAAAGGATTCCCCATATTTATGGGTGTATCTGACCCATGCATAAAGATCTTCCTGGGGCAAAGGTATCCAGCAAGCCCCGAGGTGTCCCAGGGCTTCAAGTTCCTGCCCATCTTTCATTTAAGGGTCACCCAGCCTTATCTTCTGAATGTCAAGGAGTCTGCGTCTTGCCTATACTAAGGCTTGGTTTTGGCTTGGCTGGGTTTGAAGGTGAAACTTCTCCAGTATAGCAGCTGGTCAGAATAAAAGTCATCAAATCTGAGAATCACAGGACTGCAAGGCCAGTGGCCACTGGTCTTCCCTTCAGGGCCTGCTGATTATTTCCTCCTGGAGGCTCCTCCACAAGGTCCAGCTCTACCGGGAGCTGACATCTGCCTTGTGCTTCCCATCTTGGGAGAAGGGAGCCTGTATGGGAGTAGGAACATTCTCTTGGCTCTTGACCAGCTCGACTGTTGGACAATTGTTCTTAATACTGAGCTGAAATCTATCTGCTGGCAACCTGGATTTGTTGGTGTTAGTTTTAGGGATCATGCGGAACGTGCTGACCTCCTCTTCAATATGACATGTTTATTTATCTGATTAACCCTAGAACCGTGAGCTCCTCAAGGGTGAAGATGATGTCTGATTCATGTTGTAACCGCCAGAATCAGCACCATGCCTAGTCTATAACAAGTACTCAATAAATATTGGCTAACTAATGGTATGCAAGTGATATATGAGGTTAATAAATGTATTCCTGACAAATTACACTATGTGAATGTAAAAACAACATTTGTAAGAATTTATGTCTGATAACATCTTATCATCCTCACCTTTCATGACTATTGGCTATACATCAAAAATTCTCATGTAATAAATAAAATTCTTATGTATTAATAAAATGTTTTCGCCTTTCAGCTAAGACCTTTCCTTACAAGTAACCCCAATTCAGACTGAAATATTCCATTTGAGAGAAGGAAGACATGATATTCTCAGAGCCCATTTTCCTTCACGATGTGGGTCAGTGTCTCAAACTAGCACTTTCTCACCTGGGAAGCAAACTAGACTCTGAGGAAATGAAATAGAAGGCAAAGCCATTTGCCCAGATACATGGAGTTGAGAAATGTCCAGAGGAGGTGACCCTCCTTCATTACCTCTTTGTCAGTTTCCTACAGCAGAGGAGTGAGCTCCTTAAGTGCAGGGAACTCTATGTGTCTGGTTTATCTTTGTGTCCTTAGCCCAGCTCAGGACCCGGCATACTAAATAGCAAACTAGATTCTCCCTGTGCATGCACTTAAAATTAATTTATGCCCTGCCAAAAACAGCCAACCATGGCTATGTGTCTGCCCTTCAGAAGTGATAATGCTCCGCCAGGTACTTCCGAGAGAAGGTCCCTATTTCTTTGTAATATCTCTAGAAACGAAGAAATTTTCATGCCCCATAAGTACAGCCCCATTTACTGCCAGAGTTGCAGTTTTGTTGTCTCCTTTTGAAAACTGCACATGCGCTACTTCATTCAGAGGGCCTAGGAGACATCAGCTCCACCATTTGCACATATTGGGCAAAGCCATGCAATCACATCATGTCGCTTTGCTTCTTTGACCCTCCTACTCAGAATAACATCCAAACTCCTGACTGGGGCCCCCAAGACCCAGCACGATCTGTCCCTGTGTCCTTTCCAGCCTCCTTTCCTTCCACCCTGGCCCTCTGCTCATGAAGCCCCAGACACATTTAGCCTCTGCTGCTTCCTAGAACACGCCAAGCTTCCTCCTGCCTCAAAGGCTGGTTGCTCCCTCAGCTGGGAGTCTCTCTCCCTGGCATTTCCAGTGGCCAACTCTTCTCATCTGTCAAATAAAAGATTAAATGTCACCTTTCCAGAAAGGCCTTCTCCCATGCCACTCCATTCTTTCTAAAGTAGAATCTGCCCCATTGTTCTCTAGAGCATCGTGCCGATTCTTTTGCAGCGCCGATTTCAGTAGGAATCGTTCTATATCGCCATTCACTCATTGCTTGCTGTCCTTTGATGGCATGAGCCATGTCTTCCTGACATTCTGTCACCTCCAACACCATACCTCATAACAGAATAATGCAAGAAAGCCATTTCTGAGTACTTGCTTGTCACGGGCCAGGCACTCTCCTGTGCACGTTACAGGCCTTGCCTCTTTTATCCCAACACTAGGGGATATTTACCACCCCCACTTTGCAGATGAGAAAACAGGGCATCAGTGACTTGCCTAAAATCACACAGTAAGTGTCATACTCAGGATTTGAATCCCTACTTCAGCAGTGACTTCAGCATCAATGATAATATGATTATCAACCAAAGCCATAGAGCATTCAATAAATATGTTTCAAATAAATCAATATTAAAAGCAACAATGGCAGGCCTTGTCATTTCCATGCTTGTACATTACTAGGAGACTGGAATCATGTCAGGTATCCCTTTGGTGTTTTCCAAAACCCATCGCAATGCTGCAATGGAATAACCGAATTGAAGTTTGCAGAAAGTGGGTCTGTAGTCACAATTCGACCCCTGGCAGTTGTTCTGAGTCTAACGATGTTAAGCTTTTAACATGGCTCAAATCCCATAGTGTGCAGCATACAGAGTATTTCGAGATCATTAGGTCAACTCTTCTCTTTAGAGACTCTGGTTTGCTCCCAAGACCATGTGCTTGCTTAGCCTGGCGCACCCAGGCCTCCATGGCCTGCCCTTGCCCCATCTCCAGCCTTTTTCCCCACTTCAGCTCCCCCAGCAGCCCTGGTGACAACAGACTGTAGATTTTGTCCTGTCAAGAAGCTTGGGCTTTAACTTTTCAGGTGGAGAGGCTACCGAGGAGTTTTATTCTGGGGTGTGGCGTGATTAGATCAGGAGAATCTAGGTGGAACACTGCAGCTACACTGGAACTCAAACCCCGGGCCACCATCAGGGGTGCACAGCACTTAAATCACTGTGAAAGGAAGAAAACAGAGGAGGAATTGCCCTTGGAAGAGGCCAGCCAAGTGATGATGAGTAATTAGCTAAAAAAAAAAAAAAAAAAAAAAAAAAAAAAAAAAATCTTTGGTTTTTGGTTACAAATATAAGAGCATCCTAAATGTGGTAGATTAAAAATTAATAATTTGGAGGGTGTTCTTCAGGTTGTACAATTTCTCTGTAATGTACTCAGCACGTCACCAGGCAAAACCAGAGAGAAATAAGACAGAGCTCCCAACATGAAGGAATTCACTGGACAGAGCTGACCTAAGGAAACCCGTGGCCCTGTTAGGAGGAAAAGAAGGGAAGGGAAGCACAGCCCTACCCTGGTGCCCAAGAGCCCTGAGTTCCAGTCGTGCCTGGTACTCCTTCATATCCTGCCTAGGGTCTGCCAGTGGAAAGCCACAAAGCCAACTGAACCTGAACCTCGGTCTCCAAACCTGTGATTTTTATGATAGGGACAAATCAGTCTCCCTGAGTCTCCCCCATCACCCACTTCACAGGACTGTGTGAGAGCCAGAAAACTCTCTAAAGAGCTACGAATCTGAAGTAGTTATCATGGTTAGTAAGTATTTCTGTGCAAACCTCAAAGCTTAGAAACGCACTACCTGCAGCTCCCAGAGCAGAACCCTTTGGTAGCTTCACAGTTTTCTTCTCGTGTGTTCTCGTTATTTAAATCAACCGCTTGAGAGGCTCATGTAGCAAATGGGCTGTATTTAGTGTGTCCAGGGATTCTAGTGTCATCCTCCACCCTCCTTTCCCTTTTCCTCTCTGTTGCTCTCCCTGTTTATGCAAACCACCTATAATGATTTCTACGCTTTACCAGAAATAGAATGTTAAACATTATTTTATTCGTTACCAATAATAGCCTGTTTTTTTCTGTCTTACTAAGAAACTAACGTGCCTTCAAAAACAGTGCTGTGGGCCTTCATCTTCTCTCATATGAAATAATTCCTAAGGTTTCCTCTGGCTCTGACACTGCGCTTTTTCATATTCTAAACATGCCCATGGAGTTCATCACCCCTGTCATGGTTTGCACTGTTTTAACAGTCCCGCTCTGAGCAGAGAGCAGCATTCTCGATGATCGTGTTCAATTCTTCCACTGTTTTTCAGTTTGTACCTCCACTAAACGAAGTGAGGAGGCAGGTTGTAGCATGGGTCCTGCTTTTGAGATACAGGACTAATGAGATCACTCATAGACCTGCAGATGTTTGTACCCTTTCAGATCCCAGAACAGGCATCCTTCCTTCACTCCACATCACAGGGATGTATATGCTCCCGCATTCCATGGCCCTGTGAAGAGGCCACTCTGATTACAGATCTTACAGAACTCATATTTCATCCTAAAGAATGTAGAACTTTTGTAGTTTCTAATGTCCAAGCAGAGAAAAGGATATTTAAGGACTCTGAAATAACATGGCAGGAAATTGAGATTCACTTACTGCATATAAAGTGATCGAAAAATCCCCTCTTTCACTATCTCTTTTCCTCTTGGGTCTGTGGTTCACAAACTGCAGAGCATAAATCGTGAAGCAAACCATGCTGGAATATCAATAAACCCACATCGACCCGAGGCAGGAACTCAGCTTGCAGTGTGGGGACGTTTTTTTTAGATGTTGGTTGGCAGCCAGGTTGATGAAAGGAGAAACCAGAGAGAATAACAGCTTTGCAGCAACAAAAAGGAGAGTTAGAATTCAGGAAATGTAAGCCATGTGCCTCTCTGTAAATTCATGAGGAATGAAATCTCACTGGTGGGATGGGAAACTGTAAATAAAAAACGCCAACACTATGCCAGAGAAAGGCTACAAACCCCAAGCCTGTGTAGTCCCCAAATGTCATGGGTTGAATTGTGTTCATCCCTACCCACCCTGACTCCTAGCAAAATCCGTATGTTGAGGTCCTGAAGCCCAGCAGGTCAGAATGTGACCATATTTGGAAATAGTGTCTTTCCAGAGGTAATCAAGTAGAAGCAAGGCCATCACCGCGGGTCCTCAGCCCATCTATGGAACTGGTGTCCTTATATAAAAGTGAAATTTGGACACAGACATGGAAAGCATGAAGTCAATGCAGACACGGAAGCCCACACTGGTGTGAGCGTGGCTGGGTCCCCAGGGGAGGGTAGACATGGACCGGGGGCAAGAGTGATAAACTAGAAACAGCTTGAGTTGCTGGAAAACCAAGTGTGATGTACATAAGAGCTCAGCATGAAACCGGACTTGCCAGCAGGACCAAGATTGTGGAGAGCTTTTAGGTCCAGCTTGATTGAGTGATTTATTTGAGACCACCTGTCTAGTGAGCAGCAGAGATAAGACTCAGGTCTTCTTTCTCCCATTTCAGGTCTAACTATACTGAGTCATAATAATGGCTAACATGTGTTAGTAGTTATAATAAGACATTGAGCACCTTAAATCAATCTTTACAAGCACCCAACAAAATAGATATTATTATTACTAATTCCACTTTTCCAATAAAAATGCTGAGACTTAAATGGGAAGTTTAAGTATTGCTCAAAGACACACAGCTGGTAAGTGAATATCAGTTTTCTTTTTTTTTTTTTTTTTTTTTGAGACAGAGTCTCGCTCTGTCTCCAGGCTGGAGTGCAATGGTGTGATCCTGGTCACTCTCACTGCAACCTCTGTCTGTCTCCCAGGTTGAAGCGATTCTCCTGCCTCAGGCTCCTAAGTAGCTGAGACTACAGGCGTGTGTCTCCATGCCTAGCTAATTTTTTTGTACTATTAGTAGAGATGAGGTTTCACCATGTTGGTCAGGCTGGTCTTGAACTCCTGACCTCAGGTGATCTGCCGACCTCGGCCTCCCAAAGTGCTGGGATTACAGGCATGAGCCACCAGGCCCAGCTGAGTAACTGTTTTCTTAACCATTGTCATTGTCTATGGTTCCTCTGTGTTAGCTTCTGTGTCATGAGTATGCACAGGAAGAAAGATCGGCTTATATAATGCATTTGAGATGTGAAAATTCAAGCACTTGTGATTGTGCAAGTTATAAGGTTATATTTATTGAAAAGAGCACCATTTTATCCATTTATTTCTCAATATGGTAAAATTTGAGATGAATTTCAGGGATGCTTAATACTGGTCTTCAATGAAAACAGCAAAACAGAACCCAGAGTCACTTTCCTCTTGCTTCACCTGTCCATATCTCACTGCGGTGTCCTGAGGAGCATTTTGGTCAGATACAATTAATGCACTGATGCATTTATCCTCGATAATCTCAAATGTATCTATTGGGACCACATAGAAGAAGAATCTCCTATGACAAATATGTGATTTAAGAAAAGGAAAATGAACCCTCAACCCTTATCTGGACTAATAAGCATTATTTGTCAGAAAAGCTAGGTTTGGGCGGGAGAATTACACGTGAATGCTACCTTCAGCGCCAACCCCTGCAGCCCTACCTCAGTGTTTCGATAGGATGCATGAAAATACTATGTTGGAATAATGACTTACAAATAATTAAGGAAAATTAAAGCTCACCCATCTCTGTTTTTTTCTGGGTTGGGGGGTTGGGATTTTTTTTTTTTTTTTTTTTTTTTTTGAGTTGGAGTCTCGCTCTGTCACCAGGCTGGAGTGTAGTGGCACAAACTCTGCTCACTGCAACCTCCGCCTCCCAAGTTCAAGTGATTCCCCTCCCTTAGTCTCCCAAGTAGCTGAGAGTACAGGTGTGTGCCACTACACCCAGCTAATTTTTTTTTTATTTTAGTAGAGACTGGGTTTCACCATGCTGGCCAGGATGGTCTCTATCTCTTGACCTCGTGATCCACCCACCTTGGTCTCCCAAAGTGCTGGGATTACAGGTGTGAGCCACAACACCTGGCCCCATCTCTGTTTTCAACACAGTGCTGAGTCTGTGTGTTCCACGCTTGATGCTATGCTAGGAAGAGAACACAAAACAGGAGGCTGCTTTCTTGATGCAGAGCCACGCTGAAAAAAGTAAATACCAGAATGTGCGATGTCAGATGGGCAGAGACCCAGCAGAGAATTAAACAAAGGAAACTACAAGGGCAGCAACCTCAAGACTAGGGAGTTCAGTGTGCAAAGAAGATGGACCTGGCATTGGCGGTTAAGGTACTTTCACTAGTGCTGAGCTTGGAGCCAGAGGGAACAGAGGCCATGGTGGTCCACCCTAAGCGTGTGTGGATTTTGTGTCAGCCAGAGCCAGTGCTGGATCTCCACAAAGGGCAGGTCTGGAGAAAGTTGCAGAAGGCTTCAGAGGGAGCAGTGTCCTCACAGATAAAGCACAACTGAAGTCAAGGCTCCTACGTTCAAATCCATGCTTGAGCTTGGGCAATTACACCACCTTACAGGCTTCAGCTTCCTCCTCTGTAAGTTTCTGATTAATCACAGTCTTGATTTGATGGGGATTTGTGAACAGCAAATAGAATAATTTCTGTGAAACACTCAGCACAGCCCCTGTCCTAGAGTTAATGCACGACAGATATTAGCAACGACGATTATTATTGGAAGAGCTGACATCCGAACTGGGTTGTGAAAGACGAGTGTTTTGCTGGGTGGAAAAGGGTGGGGGAGGACATTCCAAGGAGCAAGATTAACATTGGAATCGATTTTCCAGGCCAAGAAGAAAAATACCTCTTTTGTGAAAAGTTCCTTTTAGCCTGACTTTTGGAAAAAGCAAGCCAAGAATTTCATATGGGAAATGGGTTCTGAAACTCTACCTTTCATTCTGAAATCTAGGAGACACAAGTTTGCATTTTATTATTCCCAGTTGGTTAGTCTTTTCTTTTTCCTGAACCTCCGTTTCCACCTCCCCTCAAAGTGCTTTGCTAAAGTATTTTGTCAAACACCAATAAACGAATAAGTTGTTTTGGAGCATGTAGGGATATTGGTAAATGATGAAAACACCAAAGCTTTTTAAGTTGATTAGCCCCATTGGTCATTGGCTGGTCAAACCATATATTGGGTTTTTTCTCCGTGCCAGGCACTATTCTCAGTTAGAGGATATAAAAGTTGAGGTACTTACATCATGGTCAGTGCCTTTGCGGGGCTCTGACTAGTGAGGAGGAAGAGGAGGTAAGCAAACAATTATGATTTCAAAGGACAGAAGAAAGAGCACGGTGTCCACCAAAGACAACTGCAGCATGAAGGGGCAAAGGAAAAGTCACATGATAGCTACAATCAATATTAACCTCTTTAAATTCCTCTCTGGAAAGGACGTTGGAGTTCAGCTGACTACCTAAGACGGAGGTTGCTCTCCAAGTCAAAACCTGGTGAGTGTGATGAAGTGTGCATGACTCGGCCCCATAGAGAAGCTTCAGAAAGCTTCTTTCCCGTTGATAACCACATTCGTTAGAGGAACCTTTTCCTCCCACTGGTGTTTCACACATTCAATTTCCTCCTTCTCAAAGAAAAAGTTTAATCAGGGATGGATTAAATTAGAAGTGTTAGTGCTGGGATAATTACCACGGCTTTCGGAAGAATTATCTTTAATAACGCATTTCATTCATCAGCCCTGAAGGAGTTTTGAACCTACCACCTCCTGATGTGGCGGAAGTGGGCTGGAGCTGGGTTTCTAGCACAGATTGTGGCTTTCAGGCGTTATCAGGCATCAAGGGCTCATGTCCCACATGGAAGGCAGCGTCCAGTCACTGCTCATTCAGTGTCAGCTTGCAATGCACAGCAGCCTAGTTGTGCTGGGATTCTTAGAGCTCAATGAATATGATTCACAGGGCTGGGGGTAGGAAGGATGGCCCCTTGGGGTGCTGGGGAAGCCTGAGAGAAGCAGGTTTAGTCAGGCCTCCTGGGCTGCCTCCATGGGAACAAGTCACTGAAGATAACATTTTTCTTTCCTTTTTTTTCTTTTTTTGAGACGGAGTTTTGCTCTTGTCACCCAGGCTGGAGTGCAATGGAACAGTCTTGCCTCACTGCAACCTCCGCCTCCTGGGCTCAAGTCAGTCCCTGCCTCACCCCGAGTAGCTGGAGCCCCATCTCTACTAAAAATACAAAAATCAGCCAGGCATGTTGGTGCAATGACATGTGCCAACATGCCTGGCTGATTTTTGTATTTTTAGTAGAGATGGGGTTTTGCCATGTTGGTCAGGCTAGTCTCGAATTCCTGACCTCAGGTGATCCACCTGCCTTGGCCTCCCAAAGTGCTGAAATTACAGGAATAAGCCACCGCACCAGGCTGGAGACAACATTTTTCTATCCCAGTCCTGCTGGCTTTTCCAGGAAGGAAGCTGGGATATAGTCTATACAAGCCAGGAAGCAGAACTAAACAGATTTCGGCCCTCCACCCCACCAGTTCTGACATTTTGTATGTGTACCTCGCCTAAAGTTTCTAAAGCCACAGGCTTCCCACTGTAAAATGTTACCAAAGCCTGCCCTATGGAGTTGTAATGATAATAAATATAGAAACATTTCCCTGACTGCCAGAAAAACTAAAAGTAAAATGATAAATGCCTAGCCTAAGTCACTATGAGTTCCTTGTTCTCTCACTGATAGATTGTGAGCAGGACACGTGCTCAGATTTTTGGATGCTCTGCATTCTAACACAGCAGGGGCATTAGGTGAGTGAGTAATGAATAGCTGCATTGCAGGAATATCTATATCGAAGGCTCAAATGTCTCATCGGTGGCCTCTGGTATATCATTTTTATTTTTACTCCAAGCACCATGGTGTTCACTTTCTAAACTATTTCAGAGGACCAACACCTGAGAAAGGCAGAGAACAGAGCTCAACATTGCCGACTTGGAGTCAGGAGCTCCAGACCTACAAGCCATTTCACCTCCTTGGGCCTCAACTCCTGCTTTTTACAGGGGAAGTTTGGGCTTGTGAAGATACCTTCCAGATCTACTCACTCTAAGGAAGAAAGCCAATATTTGTTAAATGCCTACTATGCACCCAAAACTGGGCGGTGCTATGGTGCATTTGGTGACTGTTCAGTGGACATGAAGCCTCTCACCATCCCTCATTCAAGTGCCCTGTGCAGATGTCACCCTTGAGGGCTCACTTGTACACTGTGGAATGGGATGTTGGGTTAGTGGGAAGACAAGAGGTGGTGGCTAGAGATATGCATGCCAGTGCCCTAAGTTTCAGGGTGGTGCCTCCAGGAGCCTGTATTATCTTCTCTCACCCCACAAGTATCCAGGAGTCAGAGGGAGTGTAATATTAAATAGCAAATAATAAACACCAAGATGCAGTAGCTCACACCTGTAATCCCAGCACTTTGGGGGGCTGAGTCGGGTGGATCATGAGGTCAGGAGTTCAAGACTAGCCTGGCCAACATAGTGAAACCCTATCTCTACTAAAAACACAAAAATTAGCTGGGCATGGTGGCCCACGTCTATAATCCCAGCTACTTGGGAGGCTGAGGCAGGAGAATCACAGGAACCCAGGAGGTGGAGGCTGCTGTGATCTGAGATCGCACCACTGCACTCCAGCATGGGTGACAAAGCAAGATTCCGTCTCAAAAATAATAATAATAATAAACACCATGACAGACCAAGAGAGACTATGGAAGAAAAGCAAAAGCTTTATATTCTAGTGCCTTTATTAGCACTTTTTCCCCTCATTTTTGAACAAGGAAGGATCCCCACACTCACTTTACAACAGGCCCTGCAAACTAGGCAGTCATTTGGGCCTGCCAAAGACTGCATAACATGAATCCAGTCATGAGAAAAGATCAGACAAACCCAAATTGACGGACCTTCAATCAAATCTTTCTCCTGCAATCTTCAAAGTTTCAAAGTGTGGGAGGTGGAGGAAAGACTTAAGAGCTGTTCCCGATTGAAGAAGACAGAGCTCAACACAGCAGGTACTTCCGAACTAAATCCATTTGCATTAAATGACACCTTGGGAAAAATTGGTAAAATTTGAATTGTATCTGAAAATTAGACGGTAGCAATACATCAATGCTAAATTTTTTGATGGCTAGATTGTATTTCTATAAAGAATGCCTTGGTTTATAGAAAACACAATAAAATATTCCAAGATCATTGAACATCATTATTTGGCTCTTTCCAATATTGGCAAATTACTTTCCAATGTTTTAGAGAAAAATTGTTTTGTATGTTTTCTGAAGCTTTTCTGTAACATTGAAATTATTTCAAAAACTTTTAAGAAAAAAAAATCAAGCCATTTAAAAAAAAGGAATGGCAAGCAAATTGAAACAAATGCGCAGTACAGAGAAGTTAAGTGGTGTGCCTAAAATTACTGTTGGCAGGGTCAGGCGCTGGGGTGTCAACACGAGCCTCCTCTGTTCAAAGCCCTGGATTCTCTATCCCCTCCTGCTCTCTTGTTCAGGACACAGGGACTATGCTTCAAACTCCTGGCCTTGGCAGGCTGGCTAGAAATGTCTTGTTTCTGTGTTTACTGAGCTTGTCTAACTTTCCAAACAACGCTCTGGATGATTTTTCTCTCAACTTCACAGGCTTAAATTTATCAGGTGCTTGAGAATCAAGTTTTGGCCACTGGATACCATGACCCAGTAGAGTTCTTATCATTCCATTTTTAGAAAGTGATGGAGAAGCTGTAACAGAATCCAATATACTTAGCCAAGAGTGCTAAACAAGAAAATAAAACGACATGAATAAAATTTAAAGGGCTCTGGACCCAAGACATACGGAATGAGATGGACAGAGAATTATAATTTTTTAAAATAAATAATGGAGCAGTATAGGCACTGATGTGGAAGCATAAAGGAATTCATAATCATGCATCGGAAGCCTTTTCAGACCAGAAGGTCTTTGAGATTTTTGAAACTTGAATAGGTAACTTTACATCAATTAAAATATAATTGTCTATAAAAGTTCTTAATTATCCCTAAAGCAGAAAGATTTTGCTCTGTGCTAGAAAAGTTTATCATCTGTAGTTCATATGTACATACACACATTTGGCATATAATTAGCAGTGTCACTGAGACATATGAGGCCATACAATGTGGCCCCTGCCTTCCATCAGCTCGTAGTCTAAAGAGGGATACAGGGAAGTGAGTCATTTGAACGACAGAACAGAGTGATGTTCCCTGAAAAAGATGCATGGAGAGAATGCAAGTACAGAAAAGGACACGGACCCTGACCAGGGAGGTCAAGAAAACTCTTCCCTCTAAACACATGGAAACATGGACAATCTGCTTACTTAGTATTTTACTGAATTATAAGACACTGTCAGATAACGTAATAGTAGTTGCACTCACAGAAACCTGGGTTCCCATCACAGCTCCTATGAGGTTTTAACCAAAATAGTTAACCTCTTTTAGCCTCAGTTTCCTCATCTATAAACTAAGAAAAACTAGACCTACCTCCTAAGAGAGTAGATCTTAAATGTCTCTCTCTCTCTCTCTCTCTCACACACACACACACACACACACACACACACACACAAGTGATAAGTATGTGAGGTGATGGATATGTTCATCAGCTTGATTTAATCAGTCCACAGGGTATCCATGTATTAAAACATCACACTGAACAATATATACCATTCTGATTGGTCAATTATATCTTAATAAAGCTGGGGAAAAAATTAACTTACCATATGGAATTAATTGAGATGGTCAATGTGAAGTACAATTCATTAGAAAATGCTCAGGGCTGGGTGTGGTGGCTCATGCCTGTAATCCAAGCACTTTGGAGGCCAAGGCGGGCGGATCACCTGAGGTCGGGAGTTCAAGACCAGCCTGACCAACATGGTGAAACCCCTTCTTAAAAAAAAAAAAATGTTCAGTCAATTTTACCATAACTTGTATTATCATTAATTATAATTTGTCTACCCATTAACTTCATGCAGCATGAGAAGAAATGCTAGCTCACCAGTCACCACACAGTATGCTGTGTCATGGCCACATGAAGGGAAGGGTCATGCAGGGCCTGTGGGATCCCAAGGGACCTCTCGGTTTTACCCTTTCTCTGGAGCAAGATTACAGATATGATCCAAGTAACTTTGACAAGGAGTTGGGCACAGCATCCAAGAAGCACCCAAAGGAATCCTTGTCTGATCAAAGTGAAGCTTCGCTGTCATGGCACCTGACACAGAAAGCCTTCAATACATTCTTGCTAAATGGATGAGTGAATGAATAAATGAACAAGTGAGTGCACACATGAAGAAGGATATGAATAACTCTTTTCCTTTTGCATGAGTTTCCCAAAATGAACAAATCAGGCAATAGGAAATCTTTATGATTCTTCAGATTCAGATTCACCAGCACATATGACGTCCCGTCATGCCAAGCCCTGGGCTCCCATGTGCTTTATTCTTGTTACTTTCTCAAAAACCCTTTGGATTAGGATGGTGTGTGTTCATTTGATGAGTCTGAAAATGGAAGTCCAGAAAGGATCACGTCTTATCCAAGAACTAGCCCGCTGGTTTGGCAGAGTTAGAATCCACTGATCGTATTCCTTATTTAATGATCCAGTTCTTATGAGGGCTGTGAACATAGTCTTTCCACCAAAATGTACCTCTCTTTTACTTTCAGTTTTCTCACTTAAAGCTCAACTGTCTACCAGTCATCCATTCTAGAAACCTCTGCACCAACTGAGGCTCCATGTTTTCCTCCACTGCCTGTATTCCCAATGAGTTACCAAGATGTCCATTTCCCCTTCCCAAAAATCTCATAGACTCATCCTCAGTCCGTCACATTAGTCCCCTGGTGCAGCCCACTGGCTTCTATGTCCTCATCTAACTCCGCAGCCTTCCATGAGGTAGAGCCCTCCAGCCTCTGTCATCTCAAACCCATCCTCATCAACAGGCATAAGGCACGAGAGTCATTAGAGGACACGTGGAGGACACCTCGCCCTCCTGCTTTCCACTCTTCAACCACTCCTCTTTTCTCATGAGAAAAACATGCCTGGCATACGAAACCAATCAGTGTCTGAGTCTTTGCAGTTCATCCATCTTCATCTCATCTTCATCTCCAACAATTGCTCTGCCCCGACCATCACACGGTGCTTTCAAAGTGCTCACACCTTAAACCCAGCACTTTGAAAGGCTGAGGTAAGAGGGTCACTTGCAACTAGTAGTTCAAGACCAGCCTGGGCCTCACAGCAAGGCCCTATGTCTACAAAAAACTAATAATAAAAAGTTAGCCCAGTGTGGTGGCGCAAACCGGTAGTCCCAGTTACTTGGGAGGCTGAGATGGGAGGATCGATTGGGCGCCAGAGTTTGAGGCAGCAATGTACTATGATCATCTCACTGTGTGCCAGCCTGAGTGACAGAGTGAGACACGGTCTATGAAAAAAAAAAAAATCTAACTGCCTTACATCCACTAAGTCCTTCAATCTCCTAACACAGCCATGATGAAGCTATCATACTACATATGAAATCTGTGAGAGAAGAACCAATGTGACCACATATTAAACAACTATTTATTCCCAATGCACAGCCTAGAGCCTGGATCACTGTAGCTATATGCTCAGTGAACCATTTGTTGGATGGATGGGGGATGGAGGGATGGATGAATGGATGCAATGTGGGACAAAGGCATCTACTGCTAATAATAAAAAATAATCTAAAATTAGCTGTTCCGGCAACACTGGGCCCAACTAATAAGAACTCCATACTCTTCCTCTCTCCCAGTTTAAAATCTCTAAAATCCATCATATTTTCAACATGCTGGTTGCAGGTACATACATATTCCAGAAGAGAAAAATGATAAACTGAAGGTGAGTGAATGTGAGATACATTCACACGTTTGTTCTCTCCTTTCCCCAAACTCTTGTAGAGTCCTTGCCAACCAACCCAAAGAGAAGACCGAGGTCAGGAAGTATCTTCCCATGTCCAGCCATTTGCAGTCAACTGAGACCAAGGAAGGCTGACTTGCCATGTAGAATTGCTGTTTCTGGAAGCCTTCAGCTACTCAGCTTATTTGCATTTTCTCTTCAACATGAACTGATTTTAAGTGGGAGAAAAATCAACTTCTGTTTTGCACTCTAATAGGAGGATAAAAGTTATACAACCATGAATTCCACTGATTAGAGATTCCTGCTCATTTTCTGCTGCCTGCTAGCCATTTGGTAGCATTTTAATTTAACTTTCCACTTGCATATTCTCCATTAATATTTATGAAATGATTACTAGCTTCAGCTTACTCTAAAAACTGGATTTGAAAAATTCGGCAAAATACATTTGCTAGCAGTTGTGAACAAATAATGCTATAACAAGCTGTTAGGAGGCTTTCATTTCTTAATGTACCTTTTCTTTCCCCCTGAAGCTAAGGT
The DNA here is from genome assembly GCF_009761245.1 of Sapajus apella. Taxonomy (NCBI): domain Eukaryota; kingdom Metazoa; phylum Chordata; class Mammalia; order Primates; family Cebidae; genus Sapajus; species Sapajus apella. The sequence continues at coordinate 13,516,682 of NW_022436971.1, forward strand.
AATTAAAAAGCAGTGTGGGCCTAATCAGCAGGTAGAGATTCCAATAATTACACTGAGCATTGTATATTACCGGAATCCTTAGAACAAGTCCAGTTTCTGGCTTTGAGTAGAGTCTGTGGAGTCTTTAATCCCATTAGATAGAGGAAAAAGTTTGATTCCCATGACTTAGGTTAACATCATAATAATTACTAGGATGTGTGATGATCATCATAGTTGGAAAAGTTATTTTCCTCACGTTTCTATTCTATCCTCACAGCAACTCCATGAGCTGGGTATTATTATCATTTCTACTTTACAAATTTGCATTTTTAGAGTAAGAAAGCCTAGGTAATACCATTCATTTAATAAACACAGTCTGAATAACTGTCCTGCTCCAGACTCTATGCCAGTGCTTGCATCTGGAGGGCACACATTACAGTCCTTGCCACCTGGGAGTTCACTGCCAGTGCAGAGAGGCACTCAAGTAAGTAGATCATTGCAGTACAGCAAGGGACAAAAGTGACCACAGTGGAGGTGTGTGCAAGGCATAGCCTAAAGCCAAAATGAGCTCATCAAAATGGGAACAGGAAGCCAGAAGGTGGGTACTAGAAAGTCAGGAAAGTTCTCATTCTCCCAAAGGAAAATAGAGAAGCTGAACACTAAGCACAACTAGCAAATACAGTGGAGGGGTATAGAGCATCATGACCTACTCAGGGCCTGCTGTGCTGCAGCAGTGAGGTGGGAGTGTTGCTTGGAGAAGGAGTCTGGACCAGACCATAGAGGGCTGTCTGCTGGATTCACGTTTTATTTTTCAAGTGAATAAGCATTGCCAAAAAAAGTTTAAGTAGGGCACTAAAGCGACAAGACACATGGGCCAGATAAATTGTTCAGCAACAAGGAACGACTAAATCAGAGAGTAGGCACGCAGAGGCAAGCAGACCAGGTAGAAGTTCAGGAAAGCAGTGACAAAGGTTTGACCTTGGCCATGGGGTAGTAACAGTGGGGATGAAAATCAGGCTGCAGGAAGTGGCAGAACCCTTCACTGAACCAAATGCCATGCTCTGCAAACCGTACCACACTATCTCTAAAGGCAGACTTTAGAAACTATCTCTGTAAGCACAAAGAAACCAAGAAGACAGCACCCAGGAATGATGAACCCCTCTCCATTGGATATGGAAGTTGAATGTATTGCTTACTACATGTGTGTATACATATGTATATACATGTATACATATACACATATATACACATACATGTACATACAATAATATATACACACACTAATATGCACACATACTATATATAGTAATATATATAAAGTATATAGTAATAAGGCTGAGCTACACACTAATATGTATATATACATATGTACACACAAGATATATACACATATATACACACATACATATAGTAATAAAGCAGTTACACACTTATATATACATTAATGTACACACACATATTTATCCACACGCTCTACTATCTCTTGAAATATTTATTTATATGGTAGTAAGACAGCATGACATAGACGAGGCCCAGTCTCAACAGTCTTCTGAGCCAGGCTGGCTCATGGTAAAATCAGAGAAAGTGAGCAGTTTGGCCTTCTCACTTCCTCCCTGTCCAAATGATAACATTTTCAGGGTTAGTGGCTTAAAATGTAATTTCACTCTAAGGTGTACTGTCATGAAGAATGCTTGAATAGGCTGGTCCAAGGGAATTTATCTTCACATTGGAAATTCTGGAGTAGATTTTTAGCCATGCTGGGGAGCCTTGGTCATGCAGTCTCTTTCTGGTTTCTATTTATTTCCACCTCCACGATGTTATTTGAAGGCTTCCAGGACAGGCCCCCTTTATTTTCATTGGCACAGCTCTTCCTTCCCCTAGCTTAGAGATTCATATCTTTGTATCAGAGCCTCTAGAGGTTTGCAAGTAAAATATAATTCTCCTTGAGAGACAAATTCATGAGGTCATTATCCACTATTATAAAAGAGTGATGATTTCACTGCTTTGTAAGGAGACAGTTGGTTAAAAGAAATAAAACACTGAACTGACCTACAGGCTTTATAGGTGACGAAGGGGCAAGAACTTATGCAAAGAGCCAGGCGCGGTGGCTCAAGCCTGTAATCCCAGCACTTTGGGAGGCCGAGGCGGGTGGATCACGAGGTCAAGAGATCGAGACCATCCTGGTCAACACGGTGAAACCCCGTCTCTACTAAAAATACAAAAAATTAGCTGGGCATGGTGGTGCGTGCCTGTAATCCCAGCTACTCAGGAGGCTGAGGCAGGAGAATTGCCTGAACCCAGGAGGCGGAGGTTGTGGTGAGCCGAGATCGCGCCATTGCACTCCAGCCTGGGTAACAAGAGAGAAACTCCATCTCAAAAAAAAAAAAGAACTTATGCAAAGAAAGGGGTTATCAGTTAAGTTTTCAAGCACTGTTGAGGTGGTGCTATTTGAAGAAACATACGCTGTCTCATATGGACACACACATATATACATGCACGTTCCCGCTCACCTACATACATGCACACACAAAGCACTGCGGGTAGGAGGGTACTGGATGACTAACCCATCTGTTGATGACTCTCCAACAGAGAAAGTTGTCCTATGGTGACCACATTTGTCAAACCAAAATCAAAACTCATGTTCTAAAAGAAATGGCTTTTTGCCTTTTATTTTTTCTTTAGCAAAATGAATATGCGAATAACATCAGAGGCTCATCATTTCTCTCACCCGATGTCCAGAAGAACAGTGATTTCTGCCTCCCCACTCTCTCTCCTCTCACTCTCAACAGCACTTGCCTCCTATTTAGCAGAAAGGATTGTGGCTCTTTGGTATAAATGCCTGTTCTCCCCTCCTCTTCAAAATATGTTTCTACCCGACTCCGTCGTCTTTTTAACACGATGAAATGGGATGATAAAAACTGCCTAAGCTCTAGAGTCTGCCACAGTGGAGACTCAATTCCAGCCCTGGCAATTATAAAATCTGTGATCCAGGGCAAGTTCTTTCTTATTTTTGAGCCCTGGCTCTCTCATCTGTAAAATGTCAATAACAGTACCTCCCACGAAGCTTCAGGTACATAGTAAGTGCTCAATAAATATTCACTTCCATTCTCTCCCTTTCTCTTTAATTTTCAAAACCTTGGAAGCATTAGTAGCTTTGTCTCCAATTCCAATGTTCTTTCTAAAATGGTTGTAGCTTCTTTGTGCTGCTTTTTTTCTTCAGTGACACTTACTGAGCACACTTTGAGACCCAGTTTCAACCTGACTACAGTTGGGCAGACGTATGCATTTCTCTTTTTAATATAAGCAAACACAACGTTGTCATTACATATGAAATTTCAGATTAAAATACAGCATTTCACAAGAGGCAAAAATGTCTTTTATTTGGTTGTGTGTGTATGTTTCAAAATCTCGATCTTTCTGCATTTCTGTAGTCTCTCTGAAATCAATAAGGCAAAACCCATTATTTTCAATGCTCACTTTGGAGCTTGAGAAAGAGAAATGAGTATATTAATGTTGTGACTTAAAATATTCACAGTAAGGAAGGAAGCGCAGATCATTTTTCATTTATGCATTTAGGAACAGTGTGCCTGAAGTGGTAATATATTTATGAGCTGCTTTGAGAATGAACACAAATTATTAACTGGGCAGCGCGCAAAAGAATTGATCAACGGAAGAGCTGTTTTCTGTGTCTCCAAAGCCACCCATCGCTTTGCAAACACAGAACAAAATACTTTTGCCTTAGAGGCAATTTAACTAACAATGAGACTAAACTGGCAGAAGATACTTTGCATGTTACTAATTAGAAAAAGCGCTTGTTCCTCTCCTCACCCCTCCTTCTTTCCCAAGCTAACATTTCTTTATTATTCAGATGTCTAGTTCTCATCTCATGTAAGAATCTTCACTGATCTTTGCAGTGGAGTTAAATGCTGCTGCTCTCTCAGCTATGAGGTTCTGTGTTGGCTGTCACCACCCCGCTTACTGCATTGCATCCCAGAACTCTATTTCTTCATTTGCTGCTCTAGTAATTGTGAGCTCCATAAGTGTGGGAACTATTAACTTTATCTCGGAATCCACAGCACCTAGCTCACTGTCTGGTCGATACAGACATTCACCAAACTTTGTTAAGCAAATGAATAAATGGATGAGTCAATGAATGAGTCCAAGAATGAGTGGAAGAGCCACTTTAATCAAGCATTGTAGCGATAGGTACACAGGGGTCATTTATAGAACTAGTGGCATTGAACAGAGAGCTAACTAGGAGATGATGCTCAACTACAGAGAGTTTAGAAATTCCACTGAGATTCCTTTGAGTACTATATGCCTGTCCTGTTTGTATTAGCAGTGACTAGAATGTATTTCTTGCCTTAAAATGTGTTGTATTTTAAAGTAAGATTGGAATAGGATTCACCCATTACAGTAATAATGGTAAAAATAAATACCATATTGTAATCATCCTGTACATTTGTTCCAATAAAGCTTTTTGTTTATGCATTATTTTAAAATAGGTCATCTTGTGTAATTTCCCCCATTTTCCAAGAAGAAACAGAGCTCTGAAAGATTACAGAATTTTCCCTGGGTAACAGTCCTATGGTCTCCCAGGGTCTATAAGACACCAGTGCCTGTATTGGTCTAATACCCCTTGGAAGCTGTCTGTGCTGTTTGTGGTTATTACCAGGCTGAGCTCTGTGGTAAGATCGACATGTTTTTCTGAAAGCTGATGATAATTAAAGAGTAAATTTGTCAAAAATAAATTGACCAAAATGACAAGTGTTCTCAGTCAAAACTTTCTTCACATAATGTTAATTTTTGAACACAATGATCCAGCATTCAAGCTTTGTATGAATCTTTTTAAGCATTGGCATCTGTGCCTCAGCATTTAATTTACTTTTAAAACAATCATGCGTATCTTTTATGTTGCTATAGAGTTTTTTTCATACTTTTTCTTTCCTAATTCTAATTTACCTTCAACTTCAATTATGCTAGCTTCCGCTTTTCTAAAAATGTTATGACATATCTAATTTTCATATAAAATAAAAAATTTCAAAAATAAAAGCTGAGAATCAAAACTTTGAATGATGATGACTTCTTGGCAACTCTCCATTGATTTTTTTAATCTATGTTAAAGTAGTTTTTCCATTTTCTAAGTTCTTTTACTAAAATGTATTTTAATTTTATGTTCATTTCAGATAGTTATTCCCATTTTACTTATTTTGATTTTGTTTTCACCGTGTTAGACTCCAAACTTATTTTAAATTACTCTTACGTAATGTAAGCATAATTTTTGCTACCTCATGACATTATATTGCCATGATTTGATAGAAATTCTGAAGTCAGGATTAAAGCTCTTGTAAAAGTTATGTTCTGTGCAGATTTAAAGCAAACCCTAAGCTTAGAAAAATAAACCAAAATAAATGTTCCCAATGAAAGCATGTAAAGATGCACAAATAATTAAAAAGAACATGGGAAATATAATAGGTAAAATTATACACAATTTCTCAATGGTGCGCCAAGTTACCAATGCATAAAAATATGTCGTTTTGTTCAATTTGTTCTTTAAAGTCATAGTGCAGGGCTTATTGGTTAAACCTATGAATTCATATCCTAATGAATGAGCATTCATGATCCTGTGATTTTAGTGATAGATTATAAGGTAACTGCTTAATTACCCTGATAGGGTTCATTTATTTGTTCATTTTTGACAAGGAGAAGTTTTCACCCTAAAAGACATATAAATAACCCTGGTCAAGAAATGAGACTGGCCTTACAATTGAAAGATGGAGGAACTTCCTCATTCACTGCCAAGACAAAACAAAATTATGGGAAAGGGCTGTGTGCAAAAAGGCTGGAAGCCCTCCTGACTCAGGCATACCTGCACTGGGTGTGGCCACCAATGCCATGTGATCATTTGTGAACACGAAAACCGGAAGAGCTGTGGAGCTATAGAGGTGAGATGGAGATGTCAGATGGGAACAACCATCACTAAAGCAAGTCCCCAGGATGCAGAGATACTGCCTTCTCCCCCTGCACCTTCTGCTAACCCACTGAAGGTAGCAGTTGCCCCTGCCATTGAAGCACTCAGTATTTGGGCCACCCGATTTGTGTGGAGGTGTGTCCAGGCAATCAAAGATATCAGACAAGGCAGGCACTGGATTCAGATAAGCCAATGGTGACAGCAAAACAGTTAAAGAGAATGGGCTCCTTCAAGGACTTTTTCCCTGTATTCTATCTCGGCACTCAGCCGGCCAAGACAAAGTCCATGGATGAAGAAAGGATGTCTGGGATTCATGAAATGGAACTGTCACAAAGAGAGTTAGTAGGGATACTCTGGAACAAGAGAAAGATACTTGTGGTTGGCAAGGTGGGGGCTTGGAGATTTAATTTTTATATTAAAATAAATGTCCTCTCTTTTACACCCCAAATTAGTGAAGCAAGTTTTTCACTTTTATTCAAGAAACCATCATGTGTTGATATTTATTATGTTGTATGCTAGAGACATAAGAATAAATTGATGTCCATATTGATTTCTCGTTTAATAGGAGAAAATCTTTCTTAACCCTAGCACTAACAGCTTCCCTAATTTACTTGTCCATAATCTAGTTATAGTAAAATTAATTGTAACTAAATGAGTAAAAGAAAATAATCTCAAAAGAGTTTTTCAACCCTTTGGTAGTTTTGAATAATGAATACTCCAGTAAATTGATTTTGGCAAATAGTCATTCATATAAAAAACTTTGAATGCCACTAGGAACAGGGTGATTTATAGAGATATAGATAAAATTTATTTTGCATCTTAAATAACAATAATGGTCATTATACAAACTAAAATGTTGAATACATAGTTGTGTCTTTAAGCTTTACATCAATTCTATGAAGTAGATACTCTTATCTCCATTCTACAGATGATAATCTCAGCCTGATGACTGACATTTATCCAATTAATGGTGATACAAGGCAGAAAAAAAAATAAAGACTAGAGATAAATAGAAATAATATAGTTAAGGAAAGGGAGAAACGATTCCGGCAGGGGAGGATAAACCCAGGATGTAATAGAATGGTTATATTTCACTTGAACTAGAAGAATGAGAATGAACTTCACCAGTTGAAAATAGTTTGCTGTAAACCCACCTTGCAATAACAGCACCAATATCAAGTCAACCTTAGTATCAAATAATCAGTAAAGACTTGCTACTCAAACAAAGCAAACTTTTCGTGTGGACTCAGTAAGTTCCTACAGGAGCAGCATGTAATAAAACTATCTCTCATTTAGCCTGTGGTTTTGGTCTACTTGATATTTACACACACGTTTCCAGGTCCCCAAGAGGTTAAGGCCATGAGTACGCAAAGAACAGAAAATAACATTTTCCTTGAGCTCCTGGACAAATCCATTACTAGTCCTGGAGAGAATATCAGGACTGGGGTCTAGGAAGTTCAGCTAAACTAACTTTTAAACACCTTTGGGAAGGTGGTTTCCCAAAACATAAAAAAAAAAAAAAAAAATTACATGTGATAAGAATGGTTGATAGGGGAAAAAATTCTAGCTGGAGTTAGTGTCAAACATCAAGCTTAGGGTAAAACAAGACAGCATGGGAAAATACAGCGTGCAAATCTCAAGGTTGTGAAAACACGGAGAAAAAGGTATGGATAGAAGAACTATGAATGAGATGGAGATGGGAGACTCTCACTTAGATAGGACATTTCTGAGTGTGGGGTCTTATCTCTCTGCTTTGGCCACATTTAGGGAGGAAAGGGAGCCAAGGACGGGATACAGTTTATTCCCAGCTGTGGGGCAAGGTACAGCTGCCCAAGCTGAAGGACTTTCAGAATGAAAGCCCAGTCTCAGCAAAGAACAAATTGAGAACTGAGTGGTTTAATTTAGAATCGACATCACCCAATTCAAATAAACTAAATCAAAAAATGAAGTCAAGATCAGATAGATAAAAAGTAAAAACATAAGGTGACAAGGATAATAGAGCCCAGGCCTACGGTACTGGTCAAGCTCGCCAGTAATACACTGCATTGAGGTAACCAGACCCTGCAGTTAGGAGAAGAGGGGATATCATTCCAGATGTAAGGGTATCAGGGAAACAGGCACCATGCCCAGAGGCTTTCTCGTAAAACTAACAATTTCGTTGTCAGTATCACATGCAGTTAATCTGCTCTATGTATACAGTAATTTATAATTTTCCATGCGTATTCTTTACTGGCATATCATTTATTTGAAACCAACTTGTGGGGAGAAGAGAGTCGGTATGATTAGTTCCATATACCAGCTATGACTGTGCCAAGCTTTTGGAGCTGTTCCAACCCCTAACATTCTTTCAATTGTTTTCTTTTCTTTGCAAATGTAAAGACCTTCCATCGCTAAGAAAAGTAAATACGTCAGTTTGCTCGTGCTCACAACCCTCCCTATGTAATAGAAAATTTTCAAAGTAAAATCATTGATTTATTTCTGCTTCTCACTCACCAGAAGAATGATTACAACTGTGTCATATAGATGGCCAGCAGGGTGTTAGAATCCTCTCTCAGAATGTCAGCATTCTTTTTCTGCCTACTTCCCCCATATTACTTTCCACTTTTTGATAGCTCCTGGCTTTGTGAACTCACAGTAGCAAACTATGAATGATAGAGGAGAAGAAAAATTCTATCCTTCCTAACTAATAAACTGGGGGATTTCAGATAATACTCCCAATTTTTCAGATGAAAGGAGTTTCCAATTATTTGCCGGAATACAATCACATAAAAAACAACAACAATACTTGTATGGAAAACATAATTATTTTAAAAGGTGCAGAGGAAGGAAATAAAAAGAAAAGGGGAGTATTAGAAAGAGAGGTAACTAATTTATGTTGCAAAGGGTATAATTTGTTTCCTTTCATGTTTCATTGCTTTTGTCTACAAGGCAATCTGAAAATAAAAATTGTTTACACATACACCCCACACCTGTCCTACTCAAAACTACCTTCTTTGCCTACTGCATGATTTTAAAAAACTGGGTCTATTTTATTTTCCATTGTGTTCATTTTAATTCAAACCAATGTCATGATAGAATTGTGACTAGTTTTTAAAGCAAACAGCATACACCTCAATCCATCCTGGATTTTCACCTACCATGCTGGCTCCATGAGATGGCTCAGCTCTGGCCACACTGAGCCGTCCACCTCCACGTGGCTTTAATTCTGGGCTTGGTGAGGCAGGAAAGGCAGGAGCCCTAAGGGACCAGACTGCTGGAAACAACCACCGATTTCTTCTCTTCCCCATAGAGAGACATTTCAGAGTTATAATTCCTGTTTTGACATTTAGCAGCTTTATAGTCACAGGTAAGTTACTTAAACTCAATGAGCTTATTTTTTTCTAATCAATAAGTTGAAGGCAGTAGTATCAGCTGAAGTCTCCTATTAAAGACTAGCTGTAACATATGCAAAGCATACAGTGTCTGGAATGTAATATATTAAGTAACTTAACTATTAACTCTGGGTTTTTTAATATTAAAAATTAGAGATTGAGTCTTCCTTGATTAAGGACATTAGTTATTGTTTCAGCTATTCTTAGAAGTGCCTATTCTTGGTTATTACACTTAATTTTTTTCTATAAAACAAGTGTTATAACTCCAGAATCTGAAAATGAAGGATTAAGTTAGCCAATGATAAAAAAAAAGGTAGCATATTCTGTCATTTCTTTTTTGATTAATATTATCAATCAAAATTCTATCATTAATGGAAAATAACATGCAGATCAGCTTGTACTGTATTACAAACATCACTCACACTCAGAGGAAAGAGTCCTGGACTTAGAGCCAAGCAGACTTGACCTTGACCTTGAATGATGAGACTATCCCTTAATTATTGTTTGACACTTGGGCAAGTCACTTTAGGCTCTTTTTTCAGCTTGATTCCGAAAAGTATCCATTGAGATCCTAGGACTGTTTTAAAAGCTAGAGATGCTGTGGCAACAGTATAACCTGTAAGAGTTACCATTTCCTTGTCTAGTAAATGAGCACAACATAAGCCACTATCAACTCCTGCCTGACAACAGGAAACCATTAGCTGTTCACACTCTTGCCCTGTTCCTCCCACTGCCCCACTGCCCATTTTTTCTCCCCACAAAATCCAAGCAATCTGCTAAAATACGTAAATTGCAGGTCAGCACACTCCCTAACTTCGCCCTCACCAGTGGCCTCCTAACACAAGCAGAGCCAAATCTGTGAAGCTCTGGGCATGGCTCCAAGGCCCTGGGCCCTGCCCTGCCCACCTTCCTACCACATGTCTGCTCACTGTCTCCTCTGCTCAGCGGTTTTAGACACACTGACTGTCCCTTCTTCAAATGTGCCAAGCTCTTTTCTACCCAGGACTTCTACATATGCTGTTTTCTCTGCCTTTTCCCTTGATTTATGGAGAGTTTGATCCCTCCCCTTAGTAAGGCCATCCCTCCAAGGCCACCTCTCAGAGAGACTTTCTCTCACCTTTCCATCTAAAACAGCCACTCTCATTCTCTCCATTTCCTCATCATCCGCTTTGCTCTCACCTTAATTAACTTTCATTTCTAACAGTCACAATTGCCCACAATTATTTCACATCTATGTATTTATTTAGGGTCTGTTTTACCCACCATAATGTAATCATCCTAGGGGCAGGATCCTGATGCTGTGTTCATTACATTATTTTTAGTGAATACACCAGTGCATATACCTGTGTTGCCTGTCTGTATAAACAAATGGCTCCAAGTCCATGTGATGACTAAGTGAAATAAGACAGGTAGTGAGAGCTGAGTGCCTGGCCTCAAGTGGATACTCAAACAATGAACTAGAAGGACAAGATTCTTGTACTGATTCAAACATACCATGATCCTACACCCAGGATTTATGGACACTCTGATTGCCTTGTTATCATAACAGGTCCTCACTGTGATTTTGCAAGCACAGTAAAGGAGAATGGGAAGTCCTTTGTGGCAGAGAACATGAGAATGAGGGTGTTCGTTCAAGAACAAAGCAAAAAATGCAAGGGCCCAGGATGGGGTTGCACACATCTGAGGCTAGGGACAAGGAAGAAGTTGAAACCCAGGTGAAGAAATGACCATGATTTCACAGTGTGTTTGCCTGGGAAGAGAGACGTCTTAAGTGGAAAGAAAAGGTTAGGGAGAAACTCCTTGGGGAGGTGATCATGATTTCACAGTGGGTTTGCCTAAGAGAGATGTCTTAGCTGGAAAGAAAGGGTGAGGGAGAAACTCCTTAGGGAGATGAACATCGAGGCTTTGGTCATACTGGAGGCCTGGCCCTGTATATAAAATGTCTCAAAGAAATGGGAAATTCTTTTTTCTTCTTGAAGACTCTCCATGTCCCCATTTTCTTACATCAGCGGTCTGTTGATCCTCCCACCTAAATGTGTGCCCCCTCCCTAGCGTTTTTGCCACAGTTCTGCCTCAGGTGTTTATTATCACTCGCCTGGACAATTGCAATTACAACTTGCTATTGACCATCTCAGACTTGCTCTGCATGGCTTTAATTTATATTATATTTAAATTTATCTTCATGACTGATTTTATCTTTTTCCATTTTTAATTGTAGTATTTTCTGAAGGAGAAAGCACATATTCTACTGATGCTCAATTGATTTCTCTAAAGTCTTACCAGAGGGCAATTGAGCAATGTGTGTCAAAACCTGAAATAACCTAGCAATTCCACTTAGGGGGATTTTTGCCTAAGACAATGTAATGGTTAGCTTTATGAGTCAACTTGACTGGGCTAAGGGATGCCCAGATAGCTGGTAAGACATTACTTATGGGTATAGCTGTGAAGGTGTTTCCAGATGAGATTCGCATTTGAATCAACAAACAGTAAAAAAAGATCCACCTTCACCCATGTCAGTGGGCATCCTCTAATCTGTAGAGAACCTACACAGAAGGAAAAGGAGGAGAAAGACAGATTCTCTTTGAGCCGGTACATCCACCTTCTCCTGTCTTCAGATATCAGCACTTCTCACTCTCTGGCACTTGAACTTGAACTGAGCTATACTACCAGCTTCCCTAGTTTTTCAGCTTGTGGATGGCAGATCATGGCACTTCTCAGCCTCCAAAGTTGCTTAAGCCAATGTCTATCTATCCTATTGGTTCTGTTTCTCTGGCCAACCCTGACTAATGCAGAAAGTCGCTGAATAATTATTCAAATGAATATATAAAGCATATTCATTGCATCATTATCCTTAACAGTGAGACACTAGAAACATCCAAATGGTCTATCATGTGATATAAGTAGGTTATAGCACATTTAAAGAATATTATATACATGGTAAAAAGACAAGATATATAGAAACACACACATATATGAGTACAGAGTTATAGATATTGTTAAAAGAAAACTTTAGACAAATTAAATGTAACAGAGTTTCATTGAGTGGAGCATGATTCGTGAATCATGCAGCCCCCTGAACCAAAATAGGTTCAGAGAGATTCTGGTGCTACAGTGTGGTTGAAGAAAATTTATGGCAGGAAAAGGCAAGAGACATACAGAAAACAGAAGTAAGGCTAGACACAGCTGGATTGGTTATAGTTTGGCTTCTGGCTTATTTGAGCACAGTTTTAACAGTTGACCACCTTTGAGTGGCCAAAACACAGTGATTGGTATAAGAGTAGGTTGCATACTGTTTACATGCCAAGTTAGGTTATAGTTCAGTATGTATAGAGAAACCTTTAGGCAGAACTTAAAATACGTAAGGTGGCAGCTTTAGGCTCAACCTAGTTTAACAACATAAATATACAATTATATATATCAGCCAGGTGCAGTGGCTCATGCCTGTAATCCTAGCACTTTGGGAGGATGAGGCAAGCAGATTGCCTGAGCTCAGGAGTTCAAGACCAGCCTGGACAACACAGTGCTAAGATACGAAAAATTTCTGCTAAAATAAAGAAAATTAGTTGGGCATGGCGGCGTGTGCCTGTAGTCCCAGCTACTCAGGAACTTGAAGCATGAGAATCATCTGAATCCAAGAGGCAGAGGTTGCAGTGAGCCGAGATCACATCACTACACTCCAGCCTGGGCAACAGAGCAAGACTTCTTTTCAAAAATAAAAAATAAAAACAAAAAACAAAAAGTATATATAAGTATATGGGTACATAGAAAGATATATAAATATAGATGAGAAGATTTTGTTCATTATTGTTAAATGTAAAAGTTAGGTCACAGACTAGTATATATAACTCCACTTTTATTGACAATAATATAGTATTCACATATATGTTATTAACCACATTAAAAAGTCTAAAAGCTAAAGTATATTTGCCAAATAGTTACTTGTAGTTCTCTCAGGAAAGAAGATACTTCTGTATTGTTTGATGTGTTAATGGTTAACTGATATTCTTTAATAATAAGATAAATTGTAAAGAGATTTCTGTCTGGGAAAAAAATAATTTTCATGTGCTATTTTTTATTCTTTACAGTATATACTAATTACAGTTCTGCCTACATTTTGTAAAATGTAACCATGAACATATGAGGAAATTCTGTGTTCATGTTTGCAATCTACCCATTTTTTTGGTATTTGTTTTAGACAGAGCCTCACTCTGTGGCCCAGGCTGGAGTACAGTTGTGCTATCTCAGCTCACTGCAACCTCCACCTCCTGGATTCAAATGATCCTCCTGCCTCAGCCTCCCAGGTAGCTGGGATTACAGGTGCACGCCACCACACCCAGCTAATTTTTGTATTTTTAGTAGAAACGGATTTTCATCATGTTGGCCAGGCTCATCTCAAAGTCCTGACCTGGACAATTGAGACTGTCCGAGGAATAATCCATCTGTCTTGGCCTCTCAAAGTGCTGGAATTATAGACGTGAACTACTGTACCTGGCCCCACAATCTACCCAGTTGTTTAGGAACATCTGTATATCTCATTTACTGAGATTTACCCTCATGTTTGCTTTGAAACAGATACAAGTATAGACCGTTAGAAAACGTCAATGTATTCTTAATACATTCATCTCATGATATTATAGATAAAAGCAACTGGATTCCAAAATCCAATATAAGAATGTATGTAAAGAGTTAAATCCAGAAATCAAAGAAGCTTGTGTATCTGGGAGTGAATATAAGAGAGAAATGGTGAGGTTGGAAGACGTGGAGGGAGTGTTTCTGAGTAATACCATGTCCAGGTTAGACTATTGTATTTTTTGTTTCTGTTTCAGTTTATTGTTGTTCAAATTTATAAAAACTTTTGTTCATCCTTCTAACCTAATCAAAGGTAACAGTCTTTATTTTGAGACAAATGTGGTTTAATAGAACACAATTTCTGAAGTTCTAAGTGCTGAGCTACATATTACATATTAACTTTATGATCATGGCTTTGTCACTAATTCCTCAGACTGTTCATTTGTAAAACAATAGGAGGTGGTTCCCTCACAGGATTCCTCCTAAGGGTAAAGCATTTTCAAAATTATTATCCCTTTTTATTTTTGTCAGCATTCTTTCAAAATTTCCAGAGGCCACCCTCGTCACTAGTTCTCAGGAATTTTTTTTTTTTAATAAAAGGTCTTATTGTTTGAGTCCAAGTAGGAGGGATGAAAGATTTGGAGAGTTTGAGGAAAATGTGGATTCATGTCTTACATGCACAAATTACTTTCTCAATGTCTACAGATAAGCCAACATGGTTTGTATCCTCATCTGAAAAGTTAGATTTCTAATCCCTACTTCATGGTGTGGTTGTACAGCTCAAATTAGACCACAGATATAAAAATCCTTCATAAACTATTATGTGTCATATGGCTTAAAGCAAGCATTAATAGCATGGATATTGACAACACATACTAATTACTGATTCTTTTCATATAATACCAGTTAGTGCTGTTTATAAGAATTGTAGGGTGATAATGGAACTTAGAATCACGGTATAATTAACAACCTACCAACCTTTAGATTCAAGGCTCTCAAAAAATATATTTTGATATCTGAAGCCTACATATTATCTGAACCTTTATCAGGTGACTTTGAAGGTCCAGGTTTATCCAGGAAATGTAGTGCCTTGGAGGGTCCTCTATACAGGAATGATATATGCTCACCTGGCTAGAGCGTGTTTGTTACTGGAAGAGAGTCCTGATTCTGACCCCAAAAGAGGGTTGTGGATCTCACACAAGAAATAATTTCTGGGGAGTCCATAAAGTGAAAGCAAGTTTATTAAAAAGTAAATGATAAAGAATGGCTACTCCATAGGCAGAGCAGCAGCTTGGGCTGCTGGACTGAAAATGCCTATAGTTATTTCTTGATTATATGCTAAACTGAAGGTGGATTGTTCATGAGTTTTCCAGGAAGAGGTGGGCAATTCCCAGAACGGAGGGTTCCTCCTACTTTTAGACCACATAGGGTAACTTCCTGATGTTACCAAGGCATTTGTAAACTGTGATGGTGCTGGTGAGAGTCTCTTGGCATGCTAATGTTATAAGTAGAATTTTCAGTGCCACAAAAGAAGTAGCACTCGAATGTAAATTTCCTCAGCAAGGCAATTTACTTCTATAGAAGGGTGTGGCTCACAGATGGAGCAATGGCGAGCACATGCCTGGACAAGGAAGGGAATGGGCACTTATGCCTGACGGAGGTCGCCCCTACTGCTGTGTCATTCCGCTATTGGCTAGGGGTAGACTGCACAGTCTAGTCTAATTCCGACTGGCTATTTTAAAGGGAGCACTTCCCTTGCCATCTTGGTTTTGGCAGGCTTCTTTACCACACGCTATTTTGTCAGCAAGATCTTTATGACCTGTTTCTTGTGCCAATCTCCCATCTCCCTGTGACTAAGAACACCAAACCTACTGGGAATGCAGCCCAGCAGGTCTTGGCCTCATTTTACCCGGCCCCTATTCAAGATGGAGTCGCTCTGGTTCAAAGGTCTCTGACATTTTGATGGGCACAGAGGGCCTCTCTCTCACTCCCCCTGACATTTCTCTCTGGCTGCTGGAATCCTTCACTGTGAGGGGATTGGGTCCTGACACTGGTCAGAGCCGGGATGTGTGTCCCCAGTGCACACAACCTGTGTCCTTCCTTCGTGCCTTACTTAAAAGAACAAGGAGTCTAATAAAATAAAATGATGTATGTGAAGCACTTTGTCATGCACAAAGAGCTAGTACTGATGTTGGCTTTTCTTTAGGGTTTTTATTTTCATCGTTTATGTTAAAAACTATATTGGGAGCCGGCTGGGCCGCCATCTGTGGATGCACCTTCTGTAGAGCACGCTGCTCGTGCGATGGCTGTGCTCCGGGTCATTTCTCATGCGGTACTGGAAGCACTTGTTAAATGGGACTTCCGAAGCTGCAAAGCAAGCATTGTGACCGCTTATCATCATTATGTGAACTCGGTATTATCCTTTTGCCAAAAACATCTGCCTGAAAGATTGCTGCAGGAAGCAACTGGTAAAAAGTAAGATTCTAGCTTAGCCTGTCATTCACTTCGCTCGAATTAAACCCATTTGCATTTCTAAAATGTATTAGTTCTATTCAAAGCCTACCATAGAAATGGAAATGGCCTTGGGGAACAGCCTGTTTCTAATCAGTGATCCTGGAAGATGAGGCAGTGACTGACTTTGAAATCCAACCTAGCTTTCTCTGCAGGAAACCCCAGATGCAAGTTTCTAAAGGTAATCAGATGTAAATGCCACTTTCCTTCTGAGTGCCACTAATTACCCAGGGTCCTGGCACTTGGAGCTGTCAGAGCTGATTCAAGAGCCAGTGAAGAGAATTTCCTCTAGAGGATACGAGATAAAAGTTGCAAAACAATAACTGCAAACCAAAAAGCTATTCTTTCTATTTATTTACTTACTTGTATTTATTTATTTATTTGTTTTTGAGACAGAGTCGCACTTTGTCGCCCGTGCTGGAGTGCGGTGGCATGATCTCGGCTCACTGCAACCTCCGCCTCCCGGGTCCAGGCAATTCTGCCTCAGCTTCTTGAGTAGCTGGGATTACAGATGTGTACCACCACACCCATCTAATTTTTGTATTTTTAGTAGAGACAAGGTTTCACCTTGTTGGCCAGCTGGTCTCAAACTCCCAACCTCAGGTGATCCACACGCCTCAGCCCCCAAAGTACTGGGATTACTGGCGTGAGCCACCACCCCCGGCCCAAAAAGCCATTCTTAAATCTTTAGTGAACTTCTTTTGGTTAGGAAAGACAGAAGACCCTGGTGAAAAGTTGAAAGGGTTCTAAAATCCTGGTTCTATCAAGGAAGGGAATAATGAGGAGTTAAGCTCAGAAAAACAATCCTTAGGAGGAAAAAACTAAAAGTTTTCTGTTATTTATTTATTTTGGTCAAGATCTCACTCTGTCACCCGGGCTGGAGTGCTGTAGTGTCATCTCAGCTCACTGCAGCCTCGAACTCCCAGGCTCAAGTGACCCTCCCACCTCAGCATTCAGGGTAGCTGGGACTATAGGCATGCACCCCTACACCAGGCCAATTTTTTTGTATATTTTTGTAGAAACGGAGTTTTCTATAAAGCCATGTTTCCCAGGCTTGTCTCAACCTCCTGGGCTCAAGAGATCCGCCCACCTCAGCCTCCCAAAGTTCTAGTATGTTACAGGCATGAGCCACCACAACTTCCCTGGTTTTTTATTTTTTAATGAACCACTAAAAATTGCTACTAAGAATTGGTATGCTCCAAAACCAGCAATGATGATCCATGAGTGTGTCATCTGTCCCTTCACATGAGTCTACAGGCAGTGCCAGCCCAGCACTATTCCAGACACTAGCTGTCACTCTGAGGTCAGATGTGTGCCCCACGTGATTTATTGGTGTTTGGGGGAGTTCCCAAACTTTCGTCCATATTTCCCAGAGCCAGATTCTTCTTGGGTTTGAAATAGGCTCACAATTATAATTACAAACATGGATTCATAATGTAACACGCAAAAAAGTCCAAACACCCATGTGGGTATTCATTTGCACTTTGCAAAACATCACCCAGACTGTGCGTCCACCAAGGTGCTTGAATAGTGAGTGAGTCTTGGGTCTGCATGACTCTGTGATTTGCCACCGTTACTAGGGACACGACAGATTTTGTGAAAGATAAAATGCATCTAAGTGAAAAACGGCTCTCACGTGAAAAAGAAAAATTGGATGAATAAAATTTAAAAGATTTTTCTTAGAAAGGTATGCAAAGGAAATGTGTGCCTGATGATTGAAATGTGACTTTGGGATGACATCTTCGATCTATTCTACCATTTTATTTTTACTGGTGAATTTTGGGATTTACAGTTCTCAGGTCTGGTCCCCTGTAACTGCTGAGGACCTGTGGTATTTGCCTGCCTCAATTCCTGCCCTTTTGGGAATTGCAGGCCCTCTTAAAAGTTTCTTTTAAATATTTCAGGGCGCCTAGAGGAGATACCACATGTTTATTCAATAACTAATTACTGTGTACCAAGTGCCATACACTGTGTCAAAAAATGGGAATACAACGGTATTATCTCTGCTGGTATGGAGCGCTGCTATAAAATCATCATTTCTTTCTCTCCTATTCTGATCCCCAGAGGGACTAAGCGTCGGACTCCCTGGAAATCTCAGACATTGCTGATGATCATGAAAAATGAAATCATCATTGTATTCAGTTCCTATGACTGCTGAAACATATCACTACAATCTCTGTGGCTTAAAACAATACAATACGATCGTGTAGGTTGTGTACAGATATTTGGAATGAGTCTTGGGGAGCTGATATAACTTAAATATTGACAAGTCCCCTGAAGAAGTAAAGGAGAATGATATGGCGTGTGACCGGGGAGGTGCTGGGCACGGGAGACCTTTCTGAGGAGATGGCTTGAAGCTGAGACCCAGACCATGTGCAGAAGCAACTAGGAAGAAAGCCCAGGGAGCCCTTGAGACAGAGGAAGCAGCTGGTGCAAAGGCTGTGGGTAGGAATGAAACTGGCACACTGGCGAAGGCCAGTGTGGCCAGGGGTATGGGAGTTAGGAGAGATTGGCACTGGATGGAGACTGCTGGTGCAGACGGAGGCCAGATTGCAGAAAGCATCTGTAGGTCTGGTAGAGGACTTTGGCTCTGTCCTGGGAGCAATGGAATGCCAAGAGAGGTTTTTTTGTTTGTTTTTTTGTTTTTGTTTTTGTTGTTGTTGTTAAGTAATTGGAATTGCTAAATGAACTCTTTTGTTATTGTACGGAGAATAGGCTCTTTGAGAAGCAGAGATATGGGCTTCAAGATAAGTTCAGTAATCTGGGCAAGAGATAGTGAGAGTTTATTGTATAATGGAAGTTATGGGGGATTCAGGATGTATTTTTGAATATTTTTTATCCTCCTGGTAGATGAAGTTGCATAAAAAAATACTCAAGGAAAACATTGTTTTTTTTTCTCAAGAAGATATGCAGGTTTGCTTAGGAAGAGTGGGAAAACAGGAACACAAATGGATTACAAAGGTTGGTGGGGGCAGCTGGAGTGGAGCTCCATTTGGGATAAGTCAAGTCTGTTGGAAGAAGAGATTCAGATCTACAGCTGGCGATCTCAGTCTGAAGCTTAGAGGAATGACCCGGGAGGGAAATATAAATGAGGAGTCATAAGAGATACAGAGACACCCACAGCAGGACACTCTGCTGCTACCACCAATGTGATCAGTTCTCTGAGGCCTGGATGCTGCAAAGACAGGTGGACTCTGGGAAAGAGGAGAAGCAGCCCCTGGGCACAGAGAGTTATTCATGGCCTAGAAGACACAAAGCCAATTTCAGACTGAATGAGACTCGGCTGATCTCTGGCCCAGCCCAAGTCCCTGTGCAGCAATACGGGCTCACCAAGGAAGGAGCCACCAGGAAAAGATGTCACAGCCTAAAGGAGAAACTACACTCTGGTGTCCTCGCAGGCAGGCATCAGCAGCAGCCTGGGTGTGTTTGTCACCGACCATTTTTTAAATATTGAATTATTTGCCAATATATTAAACTTTAGAGGGTTTTTTCCCTCTCAAAAATTATGAAAAGGCATAATAACCCAGAGCCCATATTTCCTCTTGACAACCATCAGCTGCAGCTGAGATACCTACTCTCTAGTCACCACCGTGCTCACTCAGAAGGGTGTTAAGCCCTGCACCTTGAATAAATAAAAAGCCAGATTATATAGAGGAAGAAAAAAATCACTGTTTCTGCCATTGGGCCAACAGAATCCCCAGCCAAAGGTTACCACCCTAAAGCATTGCTGTATTCCGCTAAGCAAAGGAATAAGAGCCACTTGCTAAAAAGGTCTAGCTCTCCATGAAGGAGCTTGGTCACCCATCAAGATTTAGGGACATGTGCTTGAAAAGGCCATGAAAAGGTTGACTCTCACTTCTCTCACAATTTTCTAGTACAAAATTTTTCTTTGCAGAAATAGAGCTTACATGATACCTAGACAGCAGCTTCTAATGTACCTTCTCCCAATTATCCAACACCACCTCTATCAAAAAAAAAAAAAAAATTGCCTGCAAAGACAGAAAAAAGATAAAAACTCAAAGCACATCAAAACTCAAAGCACATCAAACAATAAGCCTGACAAGTAGCTGAAAGTTACCATCTGAAATTTTATTCTAGAAAGAACAGATTTTAAGAAAAAAAAAAAAAAAAAAGCCAGGTTTCAGCAAGTAGTAGACTCCCATTTCTCTAAATGATGATGCCCTTTCGTAAATCCCCAATATCATCCACTAGCCCAGAGACCAGCCCAGGCCTGTCCTAACCATGTATAGCCATCTCTCATCTTAACCTATCAGGTGATGATCTGTGTATTAACCTCTTTCCTCAATCAAGGCTATGACCATCTTCAATCTCCACACCAAATCTAGAAAATAAAAAACAACTGGACACGGAAGTTATATAGAGTAGCGCTGGTGCATGTCATCTCAGAGGATAGTCCCATCAAAGATAACCAAGTTTCTAGGCGGGAGCCCCTTGCTTTTTGAATGTCAGGCTAAAATTGGTTCAATCTCTCATTCTATTTCTGTGCAACGTAAGGATACTCATATTCTCAAAAGCATCCTTTTTCTTCTGGCTCAGAAGGTGGTATCTAAGCAGTGCTTCAACTCAGTTCCAAAATATCTCATCTTCCTCGATTCACCAGCAAAAATTATTCTTTCAAAGGACTGGTGAATACAGAATTTGCTCAAGATGAGCTGGTTGGAGGCACAGAGAACAAAGGAAGGTTTACGTAGCAGAACTACACTGAATCAACTAGGTAAGGCTAAGCTAACAAATGACCCCCAATCTTACTGATTGCCAATAATAAAGTTGTACTATTCATTCACCCTAATGCACTTCACAGTCAGCTCTGGCTCTGTTCCCATTTTCTTCTTCATGGACCAAAGCCGGCAGAGCATTTGTTACCTGGAAGAAGGCCAGTCATCACAGAAGAGGGAATCACTCAGTCACAAACTCAAAGCTTTTGCTTGGAAAACCACGCACATCAATTTCACTCATGATTTATTAACTAAAGCAAGTCACATGGCTGAAACTGAGTGCTGAGAGTGTGGGGATGTATAATCCTCCCACAGAGGGTGGCACCAAATATAGATGAACAGTAATACAATCTACCACATCAGCATTTTAAAATGCAGGAGTGGATATCATCATCTTAAAATGCTTTGGCAAGACCTTAGGAGACTTAGCAGCCCTCATCTCTCTACTGCCTCTTTTCTGCCCTCCAGAGCAATACAATTCTTCCCCTTGTCTCATGCAAAACTCCTTAAATTTTAGCTAAATACACAAACCCTCTACACCAACCACTTATCTAAGTATTTTGTTCAAGCAAGGAATGTTGGTGTCAATTGCTAAAATAATGTTTCCTCTGTCTGATTACACAAGAAAACTATAAGTAGGAATGCTAAAAAGTAGAACCCTGAATGCCAAAAGTAGCAATTTTGCATCAAAATTTGTGCCCATTCCAAATACCAGAAAAGCCATAGTAGGCTTAGGGAGAAGTGTCATTTTGGAAGGGCACAGGGATGCCAAGAGACAGCTTTACAGAAGCTAGGCATTGGGTTCAGACTCACTTATGCCCATCTACCTTCAGCTCTAGCTCTAGCTCAAAAGGGATTCCAATAAAACCCATGAATAGAGAGCAGAGCCAAGGGCACTCTGTTGGCAAAGACCTATTCAAGATATACCTCATCTTTGTTTTGTTTGTGAGGTTGGTAAAAGAAAAGAGCATCTTTTAATGGACTTATTGGCTCTTGCATAACTTCCTTTTAAAGGGTGTGTTCTAGTGATTTGTCCAATAAGAAAAAAGTCAAATAACTTTAATTTTTAAGAGGCAGGTGATTTAATCAGGAACTTTGCCAAAGTGCATGCCCAAGTGTCTAACAGACAAATGGAAAGATACCAACACTTACCTAAAAAAATTAACCAAAATACACAACATAATTACCGTAATACAAAGTTTTGGGGGGATGTAGTGTCACTAAAAATCTTAAATATTGAGAATATAAATTGTTACAAACACAGTTAATAACTAGTTGGTTGTGTCTACTAAATCTAAATATAGACCTACTCTATGAACCGCCATTCCCACTCATTGTTTTATACACAAGAGAAATGAGTAAATTTTCCCACAAAAAGAAATAAGATTATTTATGGCAGATTTATTCATAATTGCCAAAAGCTGAAAATAACTCCACTGATCATCAGCAGAAGAATGGATACATGAATTGTGGTAGAGTCAAATAATGGACTACTATATACCAATAAAAAGGTAACCAAACATTGATACATACATAATTTGGATGAATCTTTAAAGCATAGAATATGCAAAATAAGCCAGATAGAAAATGTGCAAACCATATTTATATACAGTTCAAGAATAAGAAAATCTAACTGACAGTAATTGAAGTCAAAATGTGACTATTCTGAGTGGAGTACTAATGACAAAGGCATGGAAAAGAACTTCCTGAAAATATTCTCTATCTTAATCTGTATGATGATTACATAGATGTATATAAAATTTTATCAAGCTCTACATATGGTGATTATTCTTCATGTGCTTGTAGTCTCTGTGATACACATTTATGCTTATTTCACCAAAAAATGGAAACTTTGCCAACTCCCACAAGAAAATTAATTTTCCCATTTCAAAAATAACCTCTAAACGGTGAGGTTTAAAAAAATTCAGGGTGCATCTTGAAAGACCGGTAAACATTGATCAGGTAAAAAAGAATCAACTTTCAAAGACTGGGAAGCAATACAAAATAAGAACCATTGAGAGGATTATAATCAGTATGGAACCAACATGAAATACATGTGAAATATTCTAGATCATTAACATCTTGAGAAACTTGCTCTTGAATTTCCAGAAAAATAGGAATCATTATGAAAATGCAAAGTCAACTAAAAGGGCTACGTCAATGGTTCATTTACATGAATCAGTATTTTACTCTGGAAAATAAACAAAGAAACTGGTGCTCTGTTCTTTCTGAAGATGGAATCCAGCAGTTACCAAAGGAAGCCAGAGAAGTCTGGCTTGAATTTTAGCATCTACATCCTCATCCCAGATGCACGGGCAGAGGATTAATAAAAACACAAGTCAAATTGTTTTCTCTGTAACCACCAGCGGCATTCTTCGTGCGTAAGAATAAAGTCTTGGGTCCCCTTATTATCATTCTTCTTGTCCTCCTCAATTATGCCTGGGCAGAATGCCTGTGGGATATAGACTAGTGACTAAAAGTGTCCTATTCATTACCATGAATGTCAGCCTTTCAACCCAGACCAAGAAGCCCTGAAATGTGCAGGGGACAGGCATTCCTCAGCTAATAGTAGGCTGTTGTTTCAATTAACTAAAGCAGCACCTTGGCCTTCTAAGTAACTGACAGGGGCAGGCTTGGGAAGGCTTATCTCATGGGAACAGACTTGATGCTATCAGGTCTGGCTCTATGACATCTCTGTGTAACATCTCTCATCTTTTGGTGACCAGAGAAGTAGGTCAGAGGGGAGGCCTGGGTAAGCCACAGAGGCAGAAATGGGGCCGCGCCTCGCATGCACCATCATCACGTCATCTCCATGACACGGACATTTTCCCATCTGGTCTGGTCCCTTCTTGTCACTGGCTGTAACATGGGGGCCCATCTTGTGGTTTCAGCCTCTATCAGGAAGGAAAGATTCGTCACTGCAACTGTCTGCTTGAGTCAAAGATATTGTGGGTCTTTATCTCCCAGCTGTAAAAACTGATAAGAACCTAGAGGTGATGTGAGAATTTGTAGCTGATTATAGGAATTTTTGAGCTACAAATGGAGAGAGAGAGAGAGAGAGAGCAAGAGAGAGAGAGAGAAGAGAGAATGATTGCTTGCTGATTACTGCTACTGTGTATATCTTTTTATGCTTTTATGTTTTTGGATTTTGCCATGAAAAGTGAGAAAACCTCATTATATCTCATGAGTTTTACTTTGGAAGACACAGGGGTGAGGAGTGACTCTAATATTTCCTGAATATGAACCTTCAGGGGAGTTTCCTAAATTCCATGGATCTAGGATATTTCATCTGTGTAAGAAATTTCTCAACTAGAGGCTCCCATAGGTCCCTCTCATCTTTGACTTTCTGGAATTCTATAAGGTTTTGCTTTTTTTTTTTCTTCCAGATTAAAATATACCAAGATCAAATCTAGTAACTTGAAACAGAGCAGCACGTGCCTGCATTTTCAAACTCACACTGCTAGCTGAAGCTCACCTCTGCTTTCACTTACTGGACGTGGGACCTTCGGCTCTCTCTTTAAGATCCTTAAACCTGCTTCCTTCTCTTTAAAATGCAGGTAATAACGCTTGCATCTCAGAGTTGTTGCATTTTCTATAAAGCCAGATGAGATGGCTGACTTAGAACATCAACTATTATTATGATTATTCCTCAAGCTCCCGTGTACTTGAGCACTGACTCTGGAGCCAGACCTCTTAGGTTCAAATTCAAGCTCTGCCAGTTTCTATTTGTGTAAGCTTGGACAAATTGCTTAACTCCCCTGCCTCATTTTCATTATCTGTAAAATGGGGATAATAATACCATTTACCTCATTGGGTTGTTATATGAATTAAATGAATTAATACGTATAATGTCGTTAAAGTAGTATTTGGCATAAATACTATATAAGTGTTTTATAAGATAAATAAGTAAAATACACAAATATATTTGTGTGTGTGTGTATATACATATACATGTGCTGGGGTAACACAGGTTCAATAAATGTTGGACATGATGATCATCACCACAAACACCCTTCTTTAGGACTAGAGATGAAGGTTTAGAAGCCAGTTTCTGTGTGTGGCACGTGTTGGCACTGGAGAAGGCGACATAGAAACATGTCAGAGGAGAAGCACGAAGGCCAATTCAGCAGACCCAGTCACCAAGAATGCTTGTGCTTGGGGATAGAGGGAAGCAGAAGGCAGACACAGATGAAGCCTCTAGATTTCTCTCTGGACAGCACTGTAGATGGTGGTAGCTTTATTTGAATAAAAACTCCAGGAAAGCATCGGTTTGAGATGAAAGAAAATGGGTTCATGTCTGGATATATTGAGTTTGAGGTACCTACAAGATACTCCAAGGCAAAAGAAACTCTCTTTTCCAAACAAGACTTGCACAGAATCCTGGCCAAGGTGCTGCCCAACAACCATGTAAATCATTCTGTTTTGTCTGCAGCAACTCATACTCAGCTTGCACAAACACTAAAGACAATCAATAGATGTTTTTTTTTTTTCCCATTATTTATTTTATTGCATTTTAGGTTTTGGGGTACATGTGAAGAACACGCAAAACTGTTGCATAGGAACACACGTGGCAATATGATTTGCTGCCTTCCTCCCCATCACCTACATCTGGCATTTATCCCCTTGCTATCTCTCCCCAGCTCCCCACCCCCCACCGTCCCTCCCCTATTTCCCCCCAACTGACCCCAGTGTGTAGTGCTCCCCTCCCTGTGTCCATGTGTTCTCATTGTTCAACACCCGCCTATGAGTGAGAACATGCGGTGTTTGATCTTCTGCTCTTCTGTCAGTTTGCTGAGAATGATGGTTTCCAGGTTCATCCATGTCCCTACAAAGGACCCAAAATCATCGTTTTTGATGGCTGCATAATATTCCATGGTGTATATGTGCCACATTTTCCCTATCCAGTCTATCGTCGATGGGCATTTGGGTTGGTTCCAGGTCTTTGCTATTGTAAACAGTGCTGCAATGAACATTCGTGTGCACGTGTCCTTATAGTAGAACGATTTGTAATCCTTTGGATATATACCCAGTAATGGGATTGCTGGGTCAAATGGAATTTCTATTTCTAGGTCCTTGAGGAATCGCCACACTGTCTTCCACAATGGTTAAACTAATTTACACTCCCACCAACAGTGTAAAAGTGTTCCTATTTCTCCACATCCTCTCCAGCATCTGTTGTCTCCAGATTTTTTAATGATCGCCATTCTAACTGGCGTGAGATGGTATCTCAATGTAGTTTTGATTTGCATTTCTCTGATGACCAGTGATGATGAGCATTTTTTCATATGTTTGTTGGCCTCACGTATGTCTTCTTTTGTAAAGTGTCTGTTCATATCCTTTGCCCAGTTTTGAATGGGCTTGTTAGTTTTTTTCTTGTAAATCTGTTTTAGTTCTTTGTAAATTTTGGATATCAGCCCTTTGTCAGATGGGTAAACTGCAAAAATTTTTTCCCAATCTGTTGGTTGCCGATTCACTCTAATGATTGTTTCTTTTGCTGTGCAGAAGCTGTGGAGTTTGATTAGGTCCCATTTGTCTATTTTGGCTTTTGTTGTCAATGCTTTTGGTGTTTTGGTCATGAAGTCCTTGCCTACACCTACGTCCTGAATGGTTTTGCCTAGATTTTCTTCTAGGGTTTTCATGGTGTTAGGTCTTATATTTAAGTCTTTAATCCATCTGGAGTTAATTTTAGTGTAAGGTGTCAGGAAGGGGTCCAGTTTCTGCTTTCTGCACATGGCTAGCCAGCTTTCCCAACACCATTTATTAAACAGGGAATCCTTTCCCCATTGCTTGTTTTTGTCTGGTTTGTCAAAGATAAGATGGTTGTAGATATGTTGAGTTGCCTCCGAGACCTCTGTTCTGTTCCATTGGTCTATATCTCTGTTTTGGTACCAGTACCATGCTGTTTTGATTACTGTAGCCTTGTAGTATAGTTTGAAGTCTGGTAGTGTGATGCCCCCCGCTTTGTTCTTTTTGCTTAGAATTGACTTGGCTATGCGGGCTCTCTTTTGGTTCCATATGAAGTTTAAGGTGGTTTTTTCCAGTTCTGCGAAGAAGGTCATTGGTAGCTTGATGGGGATAGCATTGAATCTGTAAATTACTTTGGGCGGTATGGCCATTTTCACGATATTGATTCTTCCTAACCATGAACATGGAATGTTTCTCCATCTGTTTGTGTCCTCTCTTATTTCGTTGAGCAGTGGCTTGTAGTTCTCCTTGAAGAGGTCCTTTACATTCCTTGTTAGTTGTATTCCTAGGTATTTTATTCTCTTTGTGGCAATTGTGAATGGAAGTTTGTTCTTGATTTGGCTCTCTTTAAGTCTGTTATTGGTGTATAGGAATGCATGTGATTTTTGCACATTGATTTTGTATCCTGAGACTTTGCTGAACTTGCTTATCAGTTTCAGGAGGTTTGGGGCTGAGATGATGGGGTCTTCTAGATATACAATCATGTCGTCTGCAAATAGAGACAATTTGACTTCCTCCTTTCCTATTTGAATGCCCTTTATTTCTTTTTCTTGCCTGATTGCTCTGGCTAGAACTTCTAATACTATATTGAATAGCAGTGGTCAGAGCGGGCATCCTTGTCTGGTGCCACATTTCAAGGGGAAAAAACTCAAAGTCTAGCAGAAGACAAGAAATAGCTAAGATCAGAGCAGAACTGAAGGAGATAGAGACACAAAAAACCCTTCAAAAAATCAATAAATCCAGGAGCTGGTTTTTTGAAAAGATCAACAAAATAGACAGACCACTAGCCAGATTAATAAAAAAGAAAAGAGAGATTAACCAAATTGATGCAATAAAAAACGATAAAGGGGATATCACCACAGATTCCACAGAAATTCAAACCATCATCAGAGATTATTACAAACAACTCTATGCACACAAACTAATAAACATGGAAGAAATGGATAAATTCCTGGACACTTGCCTCCTGCCAAGCCTAAACCAGGAAGAAGCCGAAACCCTGAACAGACCCATAACAAGGTCTGAAGTTGAGGCAGCAATTAAGAGCTTACCACCCAAAAAAAGCCCAGGTCCAGATGGGTTCACAGCTGAATTCTACCAGACATACAAAGAGGAGCTGGTACCATTTCTTGTGAAACTATTCCAAACAATACAAAAAGAGGGAATTCTTCCCAAATCATTTTATGACACCAACATCATCCTCATTCCAAAACCCGGCAGAGACTCAACAAGAAAAGAAAACTTCAGGCCGATATCCATGATGAACATAGATGCAAAAATCTTCAATAAAATACTGACAAGCCGATTGCAACAGCACATCAAAAAGCTTATCCACCATGATCAAGTAGGCTTCATCCCAGGGATGCAAGGCTGGTTCAACATACGCAAGTCTATAAACGTAATTCACCACATAAACAGAACCAAAGACAAAAACCACATGATCATCTCAATTGATGCAGAGAAGGCCTTTGACAAAATTCAACAGCCCTTTATGCTAAAAACACTCAATAAGCTAGGTATTGATGGAACGTATCTCAAAATAATAAAAGCTATTTATGACAAACCAACAGCCAATATCATACTGAATGGACAATCAATAGATGTTATTTGTCCCCTGCCACCTGCCTGTGAGGCCTTTTGGAGGTCTACAATACCAAGGTCGTCCTAAGATCAACAGCCCTTGACAATGTTCAGCCATTTGTCTTTTACAAAGTGTTTTCATGTCTCTGATCCTATCTGAGCTTGTGAAAAGACTACTATCCCTATTTTACTTATAGGAACTGGAGTTGGGATTAGACTCAGGTCTTCTCTTTGTCCAGAACATTCTTTGCTATCACTGGATTAGCACCAGCTGATAGGTACTGTTACCTACTTAACCCATGTTATGTTATTTAATCCTCCAATCAACCAAGGAGATAGATGCCATCAGCTCTGTTTTCAAATGATGTAGAGGGATTTGTATAAGATCACATGGGCATTTGACAAATTTGGGATAACTGAATCTAAATCTGTGTTATATTTTTGTACTTTTGGGGGATTTTATTATAATAATGTTTAGATGATAATACAAGTTTCTTCAAGACAGACCAGTCTTCATGGGTTCAAATCCTGGCTATGGCTATTAACAGCTGTGGGACTTTGGGCAAGTTATTTAACTGTGTCTCTATTTCCATTCTTATATATTATGATAATAATGGCATTTGACAAGATGCATTGTAATGCAAATTAATGAAAATTTGTAAAAAGCTTAACGAAGACCTCAAAATTCTGCAGGCTCCTGGTTAATATTAGGTACTGCCATGGCTACAGGTACAATTACCACAGAACTCATTTTCTATAAAAGTGGAGATCAAACTTTGGACATCAGCTATATACAACATTAGGGCCACAAGTTCACCTTTGAATTTCTAGCAGTCAATGCAAAGAAGAAACTGTGATTACAGAATCCAAAAGAGAAAAGAAACAGTTGAGGCTCAACTGGTCTTTAAGATGAGTTCAGAGAGGAACGTCTCTCATTGTTCATAATTCAATAAACAATGAACAATATGTTCACAAATGCTCCCATTGTCAAACCCAGCCTGGTCAACAAGTGGCAATCTTTTTAGAAGTTGCTGGCCCAAAAGATTCCTCAAAGAAGTAGCCATAGCGGATCATTAGCATTGTGGTGAAGCTGTTTCTGTTTTTTCCACCAGAGTTCTGGGCCTTCTCAGCCCTCAAGAACCCCTTTCTTTTACTTTGGCATTTCTTTTTTGGTTTAGAGGTTGGGCTGTAAATAATAATAATAATAATAGTAATAATAATAACAACATCAATAACTAAATCAGGTATCGGACACCAGTTGAATAGGGTTTGAGG
Source organism: Sapajus apella (assembly GCF_009761245.1). Taxonomy (NCBI): domain Eukaryota; kingdom Metazoa; phylum Chordata; class Mammalia; order Primates; family Cebidae; genus Sapajus; species Sapajus apella. Next base: position 13,546,639 of record NW_022436971.1, read on the forward strand.
TCCCCGCGGCTTCTCTGCGTCATCAGTGTATTGCCTTCATTGATCTTGATAAGATCAATGAAGAGAAGAGACTTTACAATCAGGTAGACCCCATCAGTCCAGGTCCCCACGTGTCTCAGGACCCCAGAGGAGCACTCGGTTCTCCACGTTCTCATTGTGATGTCTCAGGGCCATTAACCCCTTTCCATTCCAACTTTCAGAATCTCTAAAAATACTGGGCTCATTAGAGTAGCCTCAGATGCACCTTCATTTATCTCAAAATTGTAATTCTCTTAGTATTCAACTCTAGTTGGTTTTGCTTGAAAGAGGCAATGCTCCTCCTTGCCCCCAGTGTCTTCCCTCCTGGGTCTCTCCTCAGCTCTGCCATTACCAACAGGCACAGCCCCATCTCCAGCCTTCCCTAAATAATCCACAGACTTTTCCCCATGGCACCTTCGCTGTGGGTAACTGCAATTTATATGTACTCTATCTAATCCCTGAAAGGATTCAAATAGTTAAAGCTGAAGACATTGCTTTCTTAAAAGCCATAAAAAATTAAAATAAGCCTTTCATATCTCCACTGCAGATACAATCTCTCCCATCTCTGAGCTCCTTAAGCGTCTTAATTCTTTTAAATTACTCATCACATCTTACATGGTTTCATCGCTATTCAGAACCATAGTTTTGCTGTCCTTTTAACCTAAATCATGACTTTCTTGAGGCAAAACCCATATAAAAGCCATATAAGTGATTCTTAAATGTCCAAGAAATGAATGAAAAGTATTTAGAAGACATCTTGGGGGTGGGAATAGGGCAGTGAGAGAGGGGCATCTCTCTGAAGGAGTTCCTCATATAGTGGGTGAGATAGCTACAGGAGCATGATTACAGTTCAGATTTATAAGCACCATGATAGATTCAGTAAGTGTAGGGGCATGGAGAAGAAGTGCCCAAAAGACTCGGGCAAATGAATTCTTTATAGCAAGCATAATAAAAAGGACATGAACAAGCCATGAAAGGAGACGAATGGGAAGCACTGACAGTTAACATAATACTTGTTTATTACAGTCCCCAGGAGGAAACGGAAACAGAGTGCCTTGTAGAGCTCCGAGTATCAAATCAAACACTCTAATTTACAGGGAAGACTGGCTTTTATCCTCTGGTCCTGCTTTTGACAATACCTTACCTAAGGGATGCTGAGTTACACAATGAAGAACGTAACAGAAATAATAGTTCTCAACTGTAGAAATGACAAAATTCAACGGCATGTTTCTGATCCCTTTGAGTAAAGTAAATACCCATGAAAAACTGAAGAAGCAAAAAGCTGGTGTGGTTGTGGAGAAACTGGATTATTCACGCATTGCTGGTGGGAATATAAAATGCTGCAACCAGGCTGGGAAACGGCTTGCTATTTCTGACAAAACCAAATCTGCATCTAGCATACAACCTTTCGATTGCATCTCAAATATGTAACCCAGAATATAAAAACATGTAGGCCTGGCGTGGTGGCGCATGCCTGTAATTCCAGCACTTTGGGAGGCTGAGGCGGGTAGATCACCTGATGTCGGGAATTCACGACCAGCCTGACCAACAAGGAAAAAACCCATATCTACTAAATACAAAATTAGCTGGGTGTGGTGGTGCATGCCTGTAACAGCTACTTGGGAGGCTGAGGCAGGAAAATGGCTTGAACCCGGGAGGCGGATGTTGCGGTGAGCCGAGATCACACCATTGCACTCCAGCCTGGGCAATAAGAGTGAAAAAAAAGAAAAAAAGAAAACAAAAGAAAATCATGTTTGCATAAAAGCCTGTGCAGAAATGTTTATAGCAACTTCCTTTGTAATAACCCAAACCTGGAAACAACCCAGATCTCGGTGAACCGGTGGTGAACAGCTAAACACACTGTGGTACATCCACACCGTGGAACACCACTCAGCAATGCAAAGGAACCAGCTGCTGTTACAAGCAACACCTTGAATGGATCTCCAGGGAATTCTGCTGCGTGAACAAAGCCAGCCCCAAAAGGTTACATACTATATGATTCCATAAATCTTGATAGATACAATAGAAGTTATAGAAAATGATAGAAATGAATAACCGATTACTGGTTGTCAGAGAGGCTGGGGTGGGAAGGCTGTAAAGGGCCAGGTTAAAGATTCTTTGGGGCCGGGCGCAGTGGCTTATGCCTGTAATCCCAGCACTTTCGGAGGCCAAGGTGGGTGGATCACAAGGTCAAGAGATTGAGAGCATCCTGGCCAACATGGTGAAACTCCATCTCTCCTAAAAATACAAAAATTAGCTGGGCATGGTGGCGTGTGCCTGTAGTCCCGGCTACTAGGGAGGCTGAGGCAGGAGAATTGATTGAACCCGGGAGGCAAAGGTTGCAGTGAATCAATATTGAACCACAGCACTCTAGCCTGGTGACAGAGTGAGACTCCATTTCAAAAAAAAAAAAAAAAGGAAAAAAAACAAGATTCTTTGGTGGTGAAAATATTTTTATCTTGACTGTAGCAGTGTCCAACCTGATTGTGATATTGTTCTATGGTTTTGTGGGAGGTCATCTTAGAGGGAAACTGAGTAAAGGGTCCACTGGATCACAGTATTTCTCTGTAGTCCACTTTACAACTGCAAGTTGTTCTACAAGTGTCTCAAAATAAAGTTTATTTTTAAAAAAAGCAAATCAGTAAAATGACATAGCCATTTCATGAGACAGTTGATCTGTTTCTTAGAAACATCAGAATAGACTTACTGTAAAACTCAGCAATCCCACGAGCAGGTATTTGCTGAAGAGAAACAAAAACATATATGCACACAAAAACCTGTTTGCTAATATTTATAGCAACTTTATTCATGGTCCCCAGAACTTGGAACAACTCAACTTCCCTTCAACTGGTGAATGGGCATACAAACTAGTATGTATCCGCAACAATGGAATAATAAAAAGAAACTCCTGCTAAGTATAATGACCTGGATGAATCTCGAGTGCATTACACTATGTGAAAAAAGCCAGACACAAGCCACTACCCACGGCGTAATTTCATTGAATGACATTCTAGAAAAGGCAAAAACAGATTGCTGGTTGCCAGGGGCTGTATGGTGTATGGGTGGGGAAAAGGTATGAACTGCAATGAAACATTGGGGATGATGAAAATGTTCTTTTTTTCCTCTTCCCTTCAGCCTTTATTTTTTCTTTTTTCAGTTCCAGGATACCTGTGTAGGATGTGCAGTTGTGTTACATAGGGAAATGTGTGCCATGGTGGTGTGTTACACCTATCAACCCATCGCCTAACCATCAAGCTCCACATGCATTAGCTGATGGCAATGTTCTATATCTTGACTGCGATGGTAGTTACAAGTTCTATGCAGTTTTTTCAAAACCCACATAACTCTAAACCTAAAAAGGCAGAAATTTACTGTATATAAATTACGCTTCAAGAAAGTCAACTTTAAATTAAAAAGTGGATCGTTAAACTTTCTGCTGTTTTTATGCTGAGGTTCAGAGAAGTTAGAGGACTGTTATACACACACCCTTTGCTCATAAGGTATGGACAATATGTCACACAGAAAAAGGAACACAACGCACTGTCCCATGTAATACACCCACCTACCTTGTGTTGGCAATATGGTCACTGAGGCACAGAGATTTTAAGAGATCCATACAAGGCCTCTGCACTAATACTAAGTGACAAAACTGGAACTCAAAACCAGATTTCTGGGGGCTGGGAAATAGTGCTTTTTTTTTTTTTTACAAAGGTGCTGTGGTGAGGGATAGGAGTGCAGGAATTTTAAATTGGCAATTCAGAGTAATGTTGAGCTGGTAATGGTGTGTGCACTTAGTTCTGAACAACCCAGCTTGGACTTGGAATCCTACTATGGGCCCTTCCCCTCTGCTCAGAGATCAATGGGCCAAAGGCCTATGAGCCGCCCCTGAATCTGGCTAGGAAAGCAGCTTCAGATCCTTCATATCCTACCATTCAAGGAAGACAAATCCCAGTTTTCTATCCAAACAGACCTGGGGGCCCAGCCAACCTGCTGAGTTGATGTAGCATTTGGGCAGCCAAGATTCCTTGTTATTGAAATAACAAGGACACAGACCAAGGTCTGCTGCAGACGAGAGATGCTGGCAGGAGGGGAACAGAGAGCTGCCTTGTCCCCATCACCACCGCTCAGCTCATGGCCAGGACAAGAGGTCCCAGAAGGAGACACTGAGGGAGACCCTCCCATCTATGCAACTGTGGTGCAATGAGCACTAAACAGCCTGTCTGTCGGTGCTGTTTTGGCATCCTGCAGGAATGTCATCCCCAGCATCCGTTCATTCAGCAAATCATTGATAGAGAGCCTGGAATACCCAGTGATGAAACCAGGCAGGTCCCCGTCACATTTGAGGTTGTCCTTCCTCTTCCTGGAGCAGCACTGCCATGACTGTCTATGTAAGTCCTTCAACTCTTCAAGGAAAGTGCCCTCTCTTCTGGAAACCTTCCATCTCACACTTCCTGTCTCACCGCACCACCCCCAAACAGAATTTGTGGCTCCCTTCTTTGTGTCTGTCCCATAAGACTGTGACCTTCTCAGGCAGCCAAGACCCAGTCTTCCTTATCTCATTACGCTTACTCCTAATCCAGTACCTGGAATATGGTCAAATTCTAGTGTACCTTTTTTTTTTTTTTAATAAATGAGGGATCCCTCTCAACTCCTGTAATAAAGGTCAGCATAATCAAGGAAAATGAAGTCAACTGCCAAAAAAATTAGGTCCTGGAGGCCACCATACAATGACACTATCTTAGGGAACCACAGATTCTTAGGGGTACATTGGGAGCTGAGGAGTGGTCCACAGCAAGTCAGAAAGAATAATTTCAAGTTTTTATTCACTCATTTACTAATTTTTTACCAAAGGTCCCTTCTGTACCAGGAAAAATTATGTACATTATTCATTAATCATTCCCCCCCAAAAATATGGTGTGTGCATTTCGTTCTGAGGAACCCAACTTGGACTTGGAATCCTGCTATGGGCCCCACCCCTCTTCTCAGAGATATAGGTATAATTATATTTATACCCATAAACATACTTCTGTAGGTATAATTATATTTATTCTAGTGAGGAGGAAACTGAAGCTCATAGAAGTTAAGTGAAAGCCAGAATCACACAACTGGTGAATACTGAACAGGATTGGAATTCAGGCCTCTATGCTCAGAAGTGTGCTGTCCAGTTGCACTGTTCCTCTCCTCAAAGCCATTTCCCTCCTTACCTTCCCCTTTCCTTTCATTTTCTGCCTCTTTTAAAGGTAATCTTGGGGCATAATACCTCCAAATACAGAATAGAACAGAGTCCCCTTATTCTTGAAAGGCAAAAGGCACAGCATCTTAATTGAAACAAGATAATCCAAACATTAGCTTCGCTTCAAGTTCACAAATTCCATTTTGTTGACTTATATTTTCACAAATGGCTGTCATGTTAAAGTTATTTTATTTTTACAGAAGTTAAGAAAATATAAAGAGAAGGAGTTTTAGAACAAAGTAGCTTACAACATATTTGATTCCTCTTTTCTTGGTGCTGTAAGGGAAGTTTAGAGGTTTCCAGGATGAAATTTTCAGGCCATGTAACACCATGCCTCCAGGCACCCTGCCCCTGGGCCAGACAGTTCGATACCCTGGATCGCCAGCAGCCATGACCCTAGAACCCTGTTCCTGTCTGTTAAAATTGCCTTCCTCACCTCCAACCATGAGCTAATTTTCTAGCAGGGCCCCCCTTGCAAAATCAGAGATAGAAATAAAGGCAGAAGCCTTCTACATTCATCTAGTCACCACACCAGCAAAGATGCTTTTAACCCCAAATGACCAAAGTCAGCTTTCTCTTCTCTTAAAGAAGTCTTAATGTATATTAAATCCAGGACCTTGGGTCATCTTTGATATAGAACAAGGGAGGTGATACCCACTCTGGTTGTGCATGTGCCTGAGCATGGGGCCCCACTGTGCTCTTCTGACCTAAAGCCCCACTGATCTCTGATCTTCAGATGCTCTGAAGGGATATGATGTGGTAAGAAGTCAACGGCTCTGGAATCAAAAGAGCTGGCTTCTCATGCAGGCTCCACCATTCCCTTGCATTTAAGACATTTGAGGTTGAGTTCCTTCATCTGCAAAATGATTATAATTCCATCTACCTTTCCACTTCATCAGTTTGCTGAGCCTCACGTGTGATGACATGTGTGACAGCCTTTGAAAGCTACCTTGGAGCACCTTTTGAAGGCCATTACCACGTCCCTACCTACAGATTCACTCTTAGCACTACTCAGTCACAAGTAGAACCCCCTCCACTGCCTTCCAACTAACTCGCCTATTTACGCATCTCCTCCTCGCCTTCTCCAGGGAGGCTTCTACAACCACCCCAAGATGCAGCCACCACAGTCTCTCTGAAAGCACCAGGCTCAAATCTCTAAGCCTTTACTTACCATCTTCCTGTGCCAATACTGTGAATACAATGATGGCATATGGTGTGGATTCCCCTGGGAAAAGCAGACCCTGAGAGCCGGATTCACATGCAGGTGGTTAATTTTAAAAGAACACTGTCAAGAAGGTAGAGAAATGATACCTGAATGGGAAGGCAGTCGGCAAAGGGCCTGTCTGGGGCTTCATGGCATGCGACGTGGGCAATCCCACAGTTAATGCGGATTAGCTGTGGGATGGTGCAGGCCGCATGCCATAAAGGGCTCCTGCTTGATTTAATGCTGTGGGGTCTCTGCTTGAAATTCTCAATGATTTCATTCTTGAACTTTAGTATATGGGCTGTAGAATACAAGCTGTATAATTTTGGTAATTACACATACTAGTTAAATGCTCTCATATTTGCATTTAAAACTGACATGGCACACTATAAAGATGGATGTTAAAACTCATTGCTAATAATTTAAATTTTTTATTTTCCTTACTTAGAACAACATTAAATAACAATTTTTTTAAAAAATGCCATGACAAATTTAGGGAGAGGCCATGGAAAAAAAGGAAAAATTTTACATTTTAATATGCTTAACAGCACTTTTCCCTTGATTTTTTATAAAGCGGCCCTACATTTTCACAAATGATGTAGACGGCCCTGGATGTGTTACTAAGCCTGTTAACACAGTGAATGAATGATGCTTAATAAAACAGAGAAGCTTGGTGAAAGTGACATAAAACACAGGTCTTTGAGCTATCCCACTTGAGGAATGAGGAGCTGGGGTATTTATACACCCACTCCCATCACGCCTCAGCTGAGAACTGCTGAGAGGAGATGGGGAGTTGTTAATTACACCTCGACTGGTTTGACAATAAGGACCAAAGGATGTGGACAGGGTGTTGACAGCAATAACAAGGAGGACCTTAGGAACTCACAGTGCATTGTAGGAACAACAGCAAGTGTGTAAACAGGCCGCTTACCAAGTGTTTAGGTGTAGCTACAGAAATAAACACAAGGGCTTTGGGAGAATAGAGGACAGGTCCCCAGCCAAGCCTGGTCACTCCACAGAAGCCCTCAGAGCACTGGTGCCTGGTCAGAGCATGCAGAGGATGGGCTTGACTGATGAAGAAGAGAGAAAAGAAAACTCTAGGTAGGAGTCCTTATTTATTTTCTGTCACTGTTGTAAAAAAACGATAGCAGATTTAGTGACTTAAAACACCACAGGGTGGAGAAGATATTGTGCCCTTCCAACAGGAGGATGGACACCCTCTGGGAGAAGTGGTGCTGCTCCATGGTGGAGGTGGAGTAGAGAGCTGCAGAGGGCGGTCGAACTTCTGCGGGCACCTGTTAGTAAAGCCCCTGTGGTCCAGGTCATGACACAGACACGCAATCAGCAATCCTTTGCGCTCAAGCTCTGTGAAAAGCGTGTGGTTGTTCTGTATGACGTACATGCAGCGCGCTACCGTGACCGCATGCTTCCAGTTGTGATAGAGAACTCGCCAGTAGCTCTTCACAGACATAATAAAACAATACCACTTTTCAAGTTCAAAGCAGGATGTCCCATAGGACCGATGAACCATATAGACAAAAATTCCAGGCCACATGTTTTCGAAAGGACCGATGTCAAGGTGGAATAATTCAATTTATTAGTGGAGACGCACGGGAAGGGTGAATCGCATGAAGCCCTGCAACTCTTCTGCAGTACAAATGCTGTGATAGCACAGCTTTTCCATTGTTACCCGGTAAATGCACTCTGAGTAATGAATTCTATGATACATATTAGCACAGTGTAAGGCTAAAGCACAAAAGACGGAAAACATTTTAACATTGTTTTCATCTGCTTTAGAGAAGGCACTGACACTTATTTTGTTGACCGTTTGCACAACACCTATCACGCTTCCTCGGCTGATGGGCATGCACAGGGTGTTCCGTGTGGTGTGGCCTGTGTACAAGTCTACTTCTCTGTTAAAGCGTGGGTCTGCATAGGCATCTGGAATGTTCAGGGCTTCCCCTGTTCTTGCTACATGGCCAGCAATTCCTTTTTCTACTGAAAATCTTATCTCTTTGGTCCTCTTGAAGACAGGTTTTCCTTCCTTTTCCTCTCCAGTGTCAAAAAGGTCTGAATATAACTCCTTGTTCTTATGGTCTACCTGGAAAAGTGGACAACGACCGGCATTCACCAGGTTTTTTGCATATATCATCATGCGTTCAAGTAGAGAATCTACTGCAACTATGTTATCAAAATATGTTTTTGATACATGGAGTAGAAAGTCATTCAATTCAGTCGGTTTGGCAAGGCCTCTGCATACCTGCACCTGACGTATTGCTACTAAAGCCCAGGCAAGATTTGCTGTTGCAGCCTCTTGGTGACTAAGACAGAAGGCTCCTTTGCCCCAGTGCCGATGCAGCTCAAGAATACCAATCAAGTCACCAACTGCAGTGATAATTGGTAAGCAAAGAACAGACCGGATGCGAGTCCCTGATTCCAGTCCAGTATGTCGTGGGAATCATTCATCCCCAAGGATGTCTTCTACCAGTCATGTTTTCCTGGACTTGGCTACATAAGCAGAGATGGTGGCTCCCTGGGTGACGGGCACAGCAGGGATGTGGCGGGGTTTTCCTTCCTTTATCCTGGGTGGTGTGAATATGCACAGCCTATTATTGCCCTCTCCAAGGAGATACAGTGCAAATCCATCAGCTTTTGTGGCTATTTTTAACGATGCTGCTCAGTTCACAGAGGAGTAGCTGTTTGTCTCCTCCTGTGTCCAACCATTGTTCTGTGTAGCTGTTTAGCTCATAAACAACTCCCTGCATATTGGTATCTTGGTACCTGCTGACTTCCGTAGGAGCCGATTCATCTTCTGATTTGTCGTTCTTCCTCTGCAGCCATTTCTCTACTCTCTCTGCACTAACACTTTCAGATACAAATTCATCTAATACCTTGGGGTGAAGAGAAAGATATGCCTTCACTTTTTCATTGGTAAAGCCATATAATGTTGCCATACCAGTTAACTGTCAACTGCTGGGTCACAGGCAGGAGCGGGAGTATGTCTCTGGCCAACAGCCCGGGGCTGGTGAGCGGGCCTTCACGGCCTCTTCCACAGCCTTCCTCCCTGGTTTGGCATCAGTTACACCAACTAGCCTAGGAACGCAGACTTGCACAAATCCTTAGATTACTTTCTTTCTACCTGGAGGCAAAGGTAACAGGCTGATGGGGTCTCCCATGGCCAGACTCTCAGGCCCAGGATTGGCCAACTGCCCTCCCAACGGATTCCAACTCTACTTCTTTGGGGTATATACCCCTCATCTATTTCTAAGGGTTTATATGATTATGTTGAGCCCACCCAGATAATCCAGGATAATCTCCTTATTTCCACCTGCAAATATGACATGTCACATAGATTCCAGGTATTAGGTCATAGGTCTCCTCGGGAGACCATTTTTCTGCCTCCCTCAAGGCCAGTATGACCACAGTTTGGGAACAGTGTGGTGGCTTCAAGAGTCTAAAAACCCTTTTATGTTGATACTACACTAGTGCTTCTTAAATACGAGGACACAGGCAACCTGTTTAAAGTAACAGAATTCTTGAGCAGAGCTCAAGAATACATCCACTAGCCCCCAACCTGATAGAGAGTACACTGGAGATTAACTGTCAGGTTAACAATCATTGGCTCTGATAGGACCCAGAACACACAGCTACACCCAGACACCAAGGTCTTGTAGCAGGACTGTGTAACGATAATCGTCCAATCAATGCAAACCATATTTTATGCAATTTTTTTAGATCACATCAAAAGAAAAGAAAATTTTTTTCTATTCCCATAGAATTCACATCGAAGAATTTGGGGTCCCTGGGTATCTGTAGATTCCAGGGTGAGAAATATTTGGCTAATGCTTGATAGTTTCATTCATTTCTATGTCTCCAGTGCCTAGAACACTGCTTGGTGCATGGAAAGCCCTCAGGAAAGACTGCTGAATACATGGATGGGTTATAACAGGGGAAAATGGCAGAGGCAGGTGTGTGGGATGATACTGACAGAGGCCTGAGAGGCCATGAATAGGTTTATTTAGAGTGTGTTCTGTACCATCTTTAAGAGTCATCTAAGGGTTCTTATTGTCTCGAGATCTCACTTGGTGACTAGCATTTATTTCTTTATAATACTTTCCATCTTCATTAACAGGGACAAGTAATGTGTTAAATCCCTTTGAAGGGACTAGGGCAAACATGTCAGCAAAACATGTGTGGTTTTGAAGTGATGCCAGTGAAGAATTGGCCTCAGGATCTCTTTGCTCTAGAAACTCGACCCCTCTCTTCTTTTACCCTTTCCTTCTAGAAAGTTCTGGGAGGTGCTGTGTATGAGATGTAAAAGATATCCAGTGAATCAGAATATTAAAAACAAAAACAAAATCAAATTGGCCATGAGGATTGAATGTGGAGTAGACACACAACGCTCAGGACCTGTTTGGTCATAGTATCTCATTGCTTAGGGGGAGGAGGGGGGGATTTTGTTGAGTCTTTTATAAGAAACAAATCCCTTAAACCCAAATGAGGGAAGGAGTCACTGTGGTCTGTTCTCCTTGGAATTAATGCAGCAAAGGCAGGCGGTGGTCCCAGACAGCATTCCTGAGACTTCTGAGAAGGAGAGACGTTTCATTCTTGAAATGTAAATACACTATTTTCACTTTATTCTTTTAAACACAACTCAGTCCTGAAAGTTGATCTGTCTGTTGAAAGGAAAGCTGGCCTTAGCCAAAATGTCTGAATCCCACAACTGAAAATACATTCAACAAATAGCCACTATTTCCTATTTGTATAAACATTTCTTTGTCCAAGCTCTAAAAACTTTGAAAATCTTCAGAAATTAGGCTGTGTCAATGTGTTTCAAGAGGACTGTCCATGGAAATAAAGATGTAGATCTTTCTCAATAACACGATTTCATGAAAACCCTTTTTTAAAACCAACTTGTATCAATACTTGAGCTCAAATTGAAAAATCTCAAGGATAAATTATTTGTAACTTGGTAGTTACAGACATTCTTTGTAACTTGGCAGTTACAGAGAAAAAAACATGCACTGTGTTTCCAGACTCTAAATGTTAGACAAAGCCTAAGAACTGTGCGATTCACATGGCACTTTAACTGGGCATTGTGACTCCTCTACTCTCGTCCGGGTTTGGCCACCTGGAGCAGGTCACAACTCTTCTCTGGGCTGAACTTCCCTCACTGCAATAGGACGGAGTCACCAAGGGTCTCTCTCCCAGGAGTCTGTGAATTCTTTGCAACATATCTAAAGAACCCAAATATAGTCTATAATCCTGGAGATGTATTTAATCCCAGAAATAAACAATGTCTCTTCCCTTCCAAAATATACACTTTCTTTTGAAAAATAAATCTCTCCCAAGAAAGTATGGAAGCCATTCTTTTTTATAGGCCCCTCTCACATTATGCCACTAAGTGTTTCCACCTGTACCCAGCGTGGACGTGGCCACTTAATCAAGATGTGATTATCTAGCTCAGAGTTTAGCCAGAGTATGTGTTTTAAAGAAATGGAGAGCTGAGCTACATGGTTAATGGCAAAGAATTCCTGGTCTCCAGAGGACTCTCTATCCAACATCTTTATTGGCAGTGAACGTTCAGAAGGTCATAAGCTTTCAAGGGCAAATATACTATAGCCGTAATGAGAAAGGATTGGCAGCACAAACCCTCACCTCTCATGCTCCCCTGCTCAGCAAGTCCTCCTGGCTTCTACCTCTAAAATATATCAAGCCTGTGCCCTGAAAATCCCTCAGCTGATGCTCTTATTCAGAATCCCTTTCCTCTCTTTTTTTAGTTATTGATCTTGCCTGCAGGGCTCCCCTTTCTAAATCATCCTCCATGGAGCCAGAGTAATATTTATAAAACAGGAATTTGACTACATCACTTCTCTGTTTAAAAACCTCCTAAGGCCACTCCACAAGATTGCAGCTGGAGCTCTCCCACTTTAAAGAACTTTCAGAGAAGTATATAATGTGGTCTCATCTGCTTTATGTTCTAGTCTATGGTTGCCAGATTTAGCAAATAAAAACACAGAACACCAACTTTAAATTTAAATTTGCGAAAACAGAAAATAGTGTTTTTAATGTAACCATTTTTCATGCAATACTTGGGACATGCCAAACATCTTCATCGTCTATCTGAGATGTGAATCAAACTGGGCCTCCTGTATGTTATCTGGCAGTGGCACTCCAGTTATGCTGCTCTAATCATTATTTCCCAAGCCATGCACTTGCCTCCCTTGTGTAATTATTCATGCCTCTTCACTACCTAAAGTGCTACTTTCTCTTTCCCAACCTGAAAATTCCTATTCATCCTTTGTTGCCCAGCACATCCTCTGTAAAGCTTCCCTGACAGCCAATATTATAAACCACTCCCTTCTCTGCTTTTCTTTATGTATTTGCCCTTCTATACTCTCTGCAGTGCTTTATAATTACTTATGAGTCACTCTCTTCCACTAGAATGAAAGATCCTCAAAGTGCAGAGATCGACTTTAGTCCCCCTTTCACCCCCCAACCCTCAGCTCAAGACCAGCAGAGGACAGGGGTTCAATGAACTGTGTTAAATGAACGAAGAGTAAACCAGTAAATAATAATTAGTGGGTACGATTTCAAACACATTCTCCCACTCCCCATCAGAGTGAAATTCTGTGAAAAGAATATTTTTAATGATTTAAATTCTCTTCATCAAGAAACTGGGCAGGGGCCCTAGAAACAGGTTTCCAAGCCATGAAAGTAAACACCTGCTCCCCAAAAGTGTTTCCACCACCCTTCATACCCAGCCCAGCAACGACTGCATTGCATTCAAGATCCCTATTCGTAGGTAGGATCTCCAAATCCCCTGCTTCTCTGCAGGTTTTAATCTTGTCCACCCCTTTCCCAAATGTGAATATGGATTGCAATTGTCCTGAGTAATGAGTAATTTGTCTAGATTGCTCAGAGCTGTCCTTGTCACCTGCCCCACTCACTCTCCCACAGCACTCTGGTAGCCCCTCCACGGAGGACTTACACCTCTTGCTTTTTGCTCTGGGCTGTTCGAGGTGGCAGCTCCACCTCTAACACCCCATGGTCGGCACCCAGTAAAGACATACTGAATAACTTGACACACTCACAGTCTCCCCTTCAATCCTGTGCCTCCTTATTCATGACAGTGTCCCTCCCTGACTGACCTCCTGGTCTCTATTCAGCCTCTCCTCTGTAGGAGTTGATGTTCACCCCCAAAATGGAGCTCCTTAAAGTAGTATACCATCTTAAGCATCTGCAGAACTTCTGTGGCTCATGCATGGTATATTTTTTTTATTATATGAATGAATGAATGAATGAATGAATCGTGCAAGTTCAAGAGCCATTCACTAAGAATCTAGTGAGAACCTGGATATCGGCATAAGATAATGATTACAATATAATTTCTAACTGCAAGGAGTTTGAAATCTAAGGTAGCAACACTAATAGTTTCAATCTTTCCTGGACATATATTTAACTTCAAAGATAATTTGCTGTCACACAGAAGATATCCAATTGGTAGAAGAAAGGAAGAGTATTTTTTAAAGGATCTTCCTGACTGGTTATGCATTTACCCAAAAGATAAGCATTATGTTAGAGTCTGGAATTACTCAGACCTACTGTCCCTTCCCCACTTTGGATAGTGTCCCTGTAACCCTTTGCAAGCAAGAGGAAGGGACATGAAAGTCAAGCGGTCCAGTGAAGACTAAGAAACACAGAGAATCCTCCAAAGCAGAGGATGTGCTCTACTGTGTCAAGAAGGGAAGAAATGTTAGCCACACAAAACAGGTCTAAAGAAATGATGGAAGTGTGGAGAGCTGAAAGTGGGTGTTCACATAGGGTTGTAATCTTTATTTTTAATAGTGCTTAAATGAACCAGGACTATATTTTATTTCATGTATTTATATCTAGAAATTTTAAAATATTACTAAGTGAAGATATCGTTCAACGTATAAAGAAAATATCGGTGAGATGTGCTTAACTCTTGCGCATTTTGGAAGCTAAGTATGATGGTGAGGACAACGACAGAGCTTTAAATTGTGTGTACCTTCTATGCAGCAAGTACTGAGCTGGCCTTTGACACATATAATCTCATATAAATCTCAGAACTGCCTTGAAAATAAGCATTATTAGCCTCCTTCTTCAGAGGAAACTGCAGCTCAGGGAACATCTGCTGTATGTAATGTCACATAGGTCATAAGGGTCTCAGCGTACCTCACACTGAATTGCCTCTCTAAAGCCCCTGTCTTTTCACTCCCTAAGCCTCCATCTGACATGAATGAAGATTATGATCAGTCACTCAATCAACAGTTTTTGGAATATGTGATGAGCACAGGGAAAGAGCAATATATTGAGGCATTCCCAAGAAAGTGTACAAAGGTCCCAGATGAGTATCCTAGGATCATGGACTCGAGCGCCAGCCCTCTGCCAACAAGCCCTGTGGCCTTGGACAAACCCTCTACCTCAGCTGGGTCTCACTGTCATCATATGTTTCATCTGTGGTGACAATAGCCTCCCCACAGTCACACAGAGTTGGTGTAAACACTGGATGAACCAATGTGTAAGAAAGTGTTTTTGTAAAGTGTCAAATGCTGTACAAATTTGAAATGCAAACTTGTTTTTTCTGACAAGTCTTAAGGTAAATGGGGACTGGAATAATTACCGGAGGTTTTCTCAAGCAGGAAGTGGAGTGAGAAGAGGCAGAAGGAGCCCTGCATTGTCAAGGGCCCCCCTCCCCTCAGCGAGACCACCATGCACACAAAGGAAGCTGAGTCACCCCTGCTCAGCAGGACCCCTGCGGTCCTGAGGCCATCAATTGAGTCTCCCTGTGAGAAAGCGGAAACCCAAATCCTGCTGTCCCCATGGCCTCTTCTGCTGCCAGCCCCTGTGGTTGGCCAAGTCACCCTCAGGGCCCTGCGGTTCCCTTCTGTGGCTCAGCTGACAAAAACAGCCAGCGTGGTCCCTGCCCCACCAGCCCACATGCCTCTTCGGGTGGGTGGTAAGAAGTCAGAGCGGCCGCTGCAAACCCAGAGACTCCGAAGCGACTCTTCTGTGGCTCTCGCCCTTGAATGCATTCTGCCTGCTGGGACAAGTGCCTGTCCAGCCTACTGGTTTGGTTGATTTCGAGGTCACATGCAGTAGGAGACCTTCAAGCCCCATTTATGACGAGGATCTCATAGGAGGTAGAGGAGGGTATGATGAAGCCCTTATAGCTTTGAAGGCCAGAGGCCCTCTGTGGAGAACAGGAGCATCTCAGAGCCCCGACACACTCAGCAGACAGCTCAGGCACAGAGACCTGTGCGGCGTGGCAGAGAGACCAGTGTTCCTTCTGCCGGCTGCCTCTGTTGTGACACCCCTGGTCTTTTGGCCTGAGAAGACAGAAGACAGAAAAATTAAAGGCAGGCGGGTAGCCATTTAAGAAGATGATTTATTCAGGTATCAAGAATAAGAATCAAAACCTTCCTAGAGCTGTCCCCCAGGCCAGGGCAGATGAAACATGAAGGTTGTGGAGTCACCTACACTAGGGGCCAACCTCCTGCCTCGCCACTTCTTAGCCACTGCCCTTGTACAAGGCAATATAAACTCTCTGGGCTTCCATTATTTCTCTTATTCTAAGGAGGTGATATCTACCTTACCCTAATTCAACCTCACACGGCTGTTGTGAGCAAAAATAATATAACTAAGCAAACCATACATTCAAGTCCAACCCCCCAGTACCTTAGAAACTGACCTTATTTAAAAACAGAGTCTTTGCAGATTTAACCATGATAAGGACATTAGGGTGGGCTCTAATCCAAGTGACTAGTGTCCTTATATAAAAGGGAGATATGGACACAGATACAGACATGCAGAGGGAAGCGATGGGAAGAGACACAGGAAGAAGATGGCCATGTGAAGATAGAGGCCATGTGTGATGCATTGGCAAGATAAAAAGCACCAAAGAAGGCAGCAAACCACCAAAAGCTAAAAGGAGGCAAGGGAGGATTCTCCCCAGAATCTCAGTGGTACCAAGGCACTGCTGGCACCTTGATTTTAGACATCCAACCTCCAGAAAGGACAGATGGCCTTAGGTTGTTCTCAGCCACCCAGTTTGTGCCTAGGAAACCAGGATACCTAGGAGTGTGGATTACTTTGGTTCAGCAAATATTCACTGAGTTCAATTAGTAGGTAACACAGAGAGACAGACAATCACAGTCCTTATGAGAACTGATACACATTCAGAAGGGAATACAACTAACCACAGGGGACGAGGGCTGCAGGAAGCCCTCTTAGAGGAGACAATGGCTGAGTGAAATCTTTCTCACATGGGAAAATGCAAGTAATTTGAGTTCTGTACATTTGTAATCATTATTCTCAAGGCCAAAATAACCTTTTCACAATTATAAAGGAAGGAGGTGAGGCTCAGCCAATGAAAAATATGAATAGAATTAAAAAAAAAAAAAAGAAGAAGCTAAAACCAAAAAACAAGAAAAAAATTCAAACTCTGGTCCCTGTTGAATTCAGATGACTCGTCTGCTTGTTAAAGCAAGAACAATCACTATAGCTGTGGGTTCAAAATTATTAGGACCACCAGCCCGTTAAGATAGCCTGTAATTCCTTCCTTTTTTCTGACTCCACGTGGTATTTCATCAAGGCTGGGATTTGGCTCGGTTGTTGGTGTTTAGGCTCCTGAGAAGCTTTTTCTCACCCTCTGCACTGTCAACTCTCATTTAGATGACCCTCCCTTATACTCCCCAAGCCTCACTATTTCCCTCTACCTAAGGCCCACCCTACTGCACTGTGTCAGTTACATGTCAAGCAGATGCTATGGGAGCCCTTGCTGCAGGGATTTCTCTTTCCAATCACTGTATCCCTGAAGCCCGGCCCAAGACCTGGCATGGAGTAGTGTTCAATGCATGCCTGTAGAGGGGATTCTCCAAGGGCAACCATCCCAGAGTGGCCCAGGTCACTGTTTCTCAATGGAATCCATAATTTCTTGGGATTTTGAGGCCATGAATTCAGATTGGAGAAGCACACATCTAGCTAGTAATAGACAAGTATTTGTGGTAGGATTGCATGATTTTACATATTTGTTTAGTTTAATTCAATTAGCGAGGTTTTGAGTGTCTACTTTGCACCTGGTGTTGTGCTGGAAAAGAAAACATGGATGGGAAGAAATTTTTGTTGGCCTCAGTTACTGATGTGTCTATACCTTATTCATTCCCAGAAGAGTTAGTGTTTTTTCAAAGCCTTACTAGTCAGCTAATTCCACCTCCTTTCATGTTAAAGGAAGAGAAGGTGAAGCCAAGAGAGGTGAACTGCAAGAAGCAGGGCACTGTGCTTACAAGCTCCAGGTTGGGAACCAGACCAGCATCCATCTCTTAGTAGAGAGATCTTGGGAAGTTCCTTACTCTCTCTGAGCCTTGTTTACTTTATCTGCAGAAGGAAAATAATAACCACTGACTCAGAGCATTTATGACAATTGAATGAGACAATGCACGAAAGCCCTGAGTTCAGAACCTGTCACACAGTAAGACTTCAACAAACCTTAGCTTTAAATATTATGATCAAAGCCACACAGCTATTTAGTGGCAGAACTGGGATAATAAGCAAAGTTTTTTGACTCAACATGTATCATTTGACTTTCCATGCAAAGCTTTATAAAATAACAACAATAACAGTAATTGTATTATACTTTAGGGATGTGCTGTGATACATACATGTATAAATATAAATAATATTACTTAACTATAAAAATTCTCTGATATTGTTTGGCTGTGTCCCCAACCAAATATCGAATTGTAGCTCCCATAATTCGCATGTGTCATGGGAGGGATCCAGTTGGAGGTAACTGAATCATAAGGGTGGGTCTTTCCCGTAATGTTCTCTGGCTAGTGAATAAGTCTCATGAGATCTGATGGTTTCATAAAGGGGAGTTCCCATGGACATGTTCTTTCTCTTGCCTGCCACTATGTAAGACATGACTTGGCTCCTCCTTTGCCTTCCATTATGATGGTGAGGCCTCCCCAGCCACATGGAACTGTGAGTGCATTAAACCTCTTTCCCTTATCAATTACCCAGTCCTGGGTATGTCTTTATTAGCAGCATGAGAACAGACTAATACAATCCCATAAAGGAGATATTCTGTTTCCTTTTCAGGTAAGAAAGTTAAAACTTTGCTAAGAACACATAATTAGTGAAGGATGGAGCCAAGACTCACACCTGGGTTCTTGGTCTCCCCATCTTTCCATAGACAAGCTGCAAGACATCCCCACCCTTGTCTGCGACCTCATGCCAACCGCATATTACTTTGGTGTAGAGTGTTTGCTGTAGAGCCCCAGACATTTTACGTTCTGGACTTTTCTTTTTAAAATCACCAGGCTAAACGCACAAGTTTGTTGTAACAAAGGTTTTATCTGCTTGTAAGTCTCTTTCTCAGTGGTTTTTTATTCTTCCATATTAATGAGCAGATGGAAATCTGAAATATACTATAGCCCCACAGTTCCCCAAGAGGTTGCTTGAATATCTTCCTTACCTAAGTAGTACAAAAGAATCGGTCAATCATTCATTCTACAAGTATTTTTGGAGCACCTTCTTTGTGCCAGCACATTCTAGGCATGGTGGACACAGGAGTAAACAAAATAGTAAAAAATTACTGCCCTCCTAGGGCTTATCAGCTAGTAAGGGAGATGGACGTCAAACTAACTAATCAGATAAACAAAGACATGAACACATAAGTATATGTAAAGTGCACTCTAGAGAAACAGTGCAGGAGAATAGGGAATGTCGGAGTCAGGAAGGAGTGCCTAATCAATGCCTAATCAATGCTTGCATCGGCTGCCTTTTCTGTCTCAACACTGGTTGGTGTTGCAGAATACTTTCCCAATCACTATGCTGTTCACTCATTCAGCATATTCAGTACATACTTCAAGACGTACCATGTGTCACACACTGCTACCTTCCCCTGATGGCTGCCTTCTTCCTCTAAGAGTCATTTCTACTCTCCCTTCAAGTGTGTTATCAATCTATTACCCTCCTTTTTAGGCTGCTAAAAGAGAAAGGGAAAAGAAATCTTATTTCCACCGATTCAGGAAATATTAATAAGCCCCTAATAACCCTAAATAGCATATGTACTGCATTTATCAAATATTTCCACAACCATAATCTCCTATAGTGTCCAACAGAGTCATAATAAAGATACAATAGGAACCATTTCATTCATTTTATTCATATTGTACCTTCTTTGGAATAAGATCTGAGATATTAATTATTACAAAAAATAATAACCAGTAGGATTATAACCATTTTATAGATGAAGAAGTATAGTTTGAGAAAGTGTGTAGGACTTGCCTGACATCACACAGCAAAAAATAAAACTGGAATCAAAACTCAGGTCTTCTAACTCCAAATCCAAACTTTCCTCTGCCCCACACAATTGCCATGTTCGGTCCCTTGCCAAATCTTCTAGGTGCAATGATGAAGCAGAAGCAGTTCTGCTCTCATGAACTGTAAACTCCCGCAAAGACCATAAAGCAAGACTTAGAACAGCTGTAACAGGAGATGGTGGTGTCTGGGGAGGGATGCATGGAAGTTTGGAGGAGCATGAGTTTACATGCAACGTCAGCTGTGAGAGTCTTAAAAGACAGGATGGTGGAGGAGATGGTAGGACATAGACTATTTAAAGTCAAGAAAAAGTACTTCAGGTTGAAGGAGTATTAATTGGCCAACATGTTAGAAAACACTGGCCAAAAGCATCACAGTATCCCCTCCTCTCTCTCTTATTCACATAAATTTGTTGGCTTTCCCAAACTATTACAAGCCAGAAGTTTCTCTGGGAATGTTCTGATTCTCTTTCACACTTGGATTACAAAAGCTTCCAGGGAGACTAAAGGAAATGGGAAGAAACAAACATGTATTGAGAACCTACTACATACCAGAAATCGCTGCATCATTTAATCCTCACAGTAGCTCTGCCAGGTAAATAGAATCCCCATATTGTAAGTGAAGAAAGTGAAGCACAAAGACTTAGTTGACATGCCCGAAGTCAAACAACTAACAAGCAAAGAAATTGATTTGAACTCAGCACTACTGGAAGTCACAGCCAGGTCTCTCTGTGACTCCAAACTTTGAACCATATTACACAGCCAAGGAGCAAGGAGTGCCTGTTCAGTGAATGTGAAGTTGTGAGCAAATAAATTTGGGAACTGGTGAAGAATCAGCAAGTCAAGTTGATCTAAATTAGATTTATGAAACTAAATCACAAAGACAATGTTACAAATAAAAAGAAATATACAATTTAATGTATCCAAGTATAAATTCTATTTTTTTTTTTTTTTGAGACAGAGTCTCGCTCTGTTGCCCAGGCTAGAGGGCAGTAGTGTGACCTCAGCTCATTGCAACCCCCACCTCCCAGTTCAAGCAGCTCTCCTGCCTCAGCCTCCAAGGAGCTGGGATTACAGGCATACACCACCATGCCTGACTAATTTTTGTATTTTAGTAGAGAGGAAGTTTTGCCATGTTGGCCAGGCTGGTCTTGAACTTCTGATCTCAAGCGATCTGCCCACCTTGGCCTCCCAAACTGCTGGGATTATAGGAGTGAGCCACCGAGCCCAGCGAAGTATAAATTCTTTATGCAAGATTTTTCCATGTGGTAGAAATGTTTCTCTAATCATCATATTTTTTTCTGCATTCCGTAAGAAAGGCTGCTAAGATATGGTGGGTTCCTGTTTAAGTTTGTGTCTATCAGATCCCACAAAAGCAATTATGATTGTCCATTGATTCATGAATGTGAATGTGGACATCATTAAATATTTACACAAACACATTGATTACTTATATTTATAAGCCTATGGGAAGCACCAGGCTGTTCTTTAGCACGACGTTGGAAAAAATAAGTTTCTTTGCAAATACAGTAATCAGCCCATATTCACTACTCATTAGACTAACTCTTGAAATAATCTTCAGTTTGTTTGCAAAGATGATTCACATCTGCACCAGCACAGCTGTGGTGGAGGCAAAGTGGGTGTGTGTAAAAGGAAGTGCTTTTGGGCTACAAATCCAGAGTAGCTTTCGGCGTTTACAGGAACAGGAGCAACCCCAGTATCAACAGTAATAGCAGCAGCAACTGCAGCAAAATTCATTTCCAGCAAACCAACTCTGCCTCTGTCAATGCTGAGGTATAGGGTAAACGGTACTGTCACTGGAGGTTTTGATAGCAAAAGACACTAAGCAAGATGTCTTCTCTCCTTTCATCCCACCTTTATCACTGGATTCTGATGGCAAAAGGGTTTTAAAACTATGGAATTCCCAGAGGATTATTAGTATGACTGGATTCACAGCTGATAAACACAGCATTCAATTTGTGTTTCAAAATATCAAAGTGGCATAAACTGTTGTTATTTGTTTGTTTACTGATGTCAATCTGAAGGTTCTACAGTTTGCAAAACATCCCTGTGAGCAGACAGAAAAAAAAAAATGGAGAGATGAAATTTCGAATCAAGAGTGAATTAGAATCAGTTGCAAGAGTTGTTTTTTTGTTTTTGTTTTTGTTTTTTTTTTTGAGAGACGAGTCTTGCTCTGTCACCCAGGCTGGAGTGCAGTGGTAGAATCTCTGCTGAATGCAACTTCTGCCTCCTGAGTTCAAGTGATTCTTCTGCCTCAGCCTCCCTAGTAGCTGGGACTACAGGCACCTGCCACCATACCTGGCTAATTTTGTATTTTTTAGTAGAGACAGGGCTTCAGTATATTGTCCAAGCTGGTCTCGAACTCCTGACTTCAGGTGATCACCCACCTCAGCCTCAAAGTAGTAGGATAACAGGTGTGAGCCTCCATGCCCCACCAAGATGTTTTATTAACCCATGAGCTTCCTGGATTTATTTTTTCCCAGCACTACACAAAAGGTATTTGCAACTTTTGTGTAACCCTGTTGCCATCTATTTTCACTCTTCTCAATCAGCTTAAGGAGAGAAAAAAATTCTAATGACAATATTAATGTCAAATGCAAACTTTATCTAGAAACAACTTTATTCAGAAACACAAACTGGAACAATTATGCTCTTCTACATTTAATGTCTGTTGGTTGATACTGCAGTCAATGTAAGGTTGTGTGTGTGCATGTGTGTGACAGAGAGGGCAGGGTGGAAGAAATAAGGATTCACTTAAAGTAGGAAAAGATGAATTTAAGTCAGGAAGTCAACTCCATTTGAAACTGAATGACGAGGACCATTGCTTCTAAAGGGACACTACAAATAAAAGGTGAAAGCCATTAGAAATGATTTCCTGATACGGCCTCTAAGAGTAGGTTAAGGCCGTAACAGGAGAAAACCTACATTCCTTGAGTACCTGCTCTTGCCAAGTAGCACGGTAACAACCATCTGTCCCAGAGCAAGATCCCTGGAATCAGACTCTAAGGGAGAAAGTTGCACATAGAGGAATGCTCCTGGAAGGTACACCTCAAACAAAATGAAGAAGCAGGTCTGGGCAGAAGGGGAAAGTGAGCAACAGTGCAGATGCCACTGAGCCTTCGCTGGGCCCTCTAGGGGCTCTGGATCCGGGATCACCCTTCTCCAGATCCCTGCTTGAGGCACAGAGCCTATACCTTTGTATCCCTGCATCATGACAAGAGCTACCCTCTACAGGGTATGAAACCTTGATTAAGGCCATTCCCTCCCTACAGCCAAGGGCAACTCCCAGTGAGGCAGGCTGTGAACCAGTGGCAGTGGTTGGTATTTTCAGCAGCTGGGCACTTGGCATATTGACCTTGGAGAAGGGATCCAGCCTGAACAGCACAGCCTTTCTTAAGTCAGTCCTTGCGGCATTCAGATTCACCTGCTTCCTCTGGTAAGTTTGCCCCTTCGGGGAAGAGCTTCTCCAGCGTTCTGATTTGTCTTGTTCCCAGGAAAAACTTAAATGAGGGGATTTGTGGTACAAAATACAATCCCCACAGCTGCCATTGATCTCCTGGCTGTAAATGATACTCACCACCCCCTCTTCTCCAGGGTATCAGTCAGGGATTTCCAAAGAAACAAAACTTATGAGAGAGAGAGAGAAAAAGAGAGAGAGAGAGAGAGGAGGAGGAGATAGATAAAAGATGATAGAAACATGACAAATGATAGATGATAGTGAATAAATAGATGGATGGATGGATATAGTTGGAAGCATGACAGGTAGATGGATAGATTAGACAGACAGACAATAGATAGATATACATACATGGATGGATGGATGGATGGATGATTGGATGGATGGATGGATGGATGGATGGAAATAGAGATATGGAGAGAAAGTTTTATCTTAAAGAATTGGCTGGTGTAATTATTGAGACCAACAAGTCCTAAATCTGCAGGTGACCAGTAGGCTGGAGACACAGGAAAGAGCTGATGATGAAGTCTGAGTCCAAAGCTATCTGCTGACAACATTCCCTCTTCCTTGGGGGACATCAGTCTTTTTTCTCCTAAGGCCTTCAACTGATTGAATGGGGCCACCCCACATTAAGAAGGGTCATCTGCTTCACTTAAATCAGTCTACTGATTTAGATGTTAATCTCAACCAAAAAACATCTTCACAGCAACATCTAGATTAGTATTTGACCAAATATCTGGGCCATGGCCTACCAGGTTGACAGATCAAGTAAACCATCACATCCAGCATCCGTTTTAATTTCCCCTTATCTTGACCTGGCATCTCTGCTGGTGACCTATGGGTGACCCAGACCCTCATCGCTGAAGGGTCTGAGCCCTTAGCTACCAGTTACCTGTGGCTTTGCTGTGGTCTGTGACTACAAACTGCAGAACCAGCAGGAAAGCCTAAATGGGGGCCCAAAGACAGTTCAAGGACGGCTCCATGCAAACATCACCCACTTCTGGGAAACTCCTTGAAGTGGTGTCTAATTGATGGAAGTCAGTAGTAACCCTCGTGCCCATTAAAATGCACTGGCCTCACGTTAGTAGGCATTCCCCAAGCACCTGCACTATACCCAGGCATCCTGCACTGGGTGCTGAGACCTCAGAGTTGAATAACACACCATTCTCATCTTGAATGAGCACACAGACCAGGGAGTGAAAGAATGGCAAACAAATTAATGAGTTACAGTGTTCCAGAAACTCTAAGTCTGCATGGGACACAACGAACATGTAAAGGAGAGAGCAACCCATGCTCCCTGGGGTAAGAAGAAAGGGATGCCAATTTCCCGAAAGAAAGGAGGTGGTTGTTATTGTAAGAGGAACGGAATGCTAAAAATCCAAAATCAACAGATGTCCACAGCACTAATAATAAAGTACCACGTTTTTAAATGTTACTTTTTTCATAAATTAGAGCGCATGAAAGGTTATCCCCATCATAATGTCACTCTCACTGGCATAGCAATATGTGCTCCAAAATGGGAAAGGAAGGAATGAAATTAGAGTGAACAGCTGGGGACAGGGCTGGGAAAGGCACCCAACAGATGTTCGCTGAGCCCCAGGTCCTGGGCACTGTGCTAGGCACGTGGGAGGAAACAGAATGAGATCCCTGTCCTGTGTCACCTCAAGACCAGGAGTGAAAACGACCAAACTAAGGCAGGTAGCCCCAGCCACCAAGACCTCAAACCATTCAGAAATGGGATCTGCAAAATAGGGTCTTCTACCTCCATTCTAGAGAAAACTGCTATTTGATTTTGCTTTCATCTCTGCCAACTTCCAGATCAGGAAAAGACATTTTGCTCAACAAAATTGCTATCTGAGTCTGTCAGTCTATTGCTTCCCCCACCTACAAGAAGGACCCATTTCAAACCCTCACCGGGGCTGCTGGGATTTTCAGATTCTGCTTGGGGACTGTGGGGATTTGTTTCATGATCTTGTTGGAAAAAAAAATTAAATAAATAAATTGGTGGCATTGCAACTGCTGTTGTTTTGAAATGTTTCGGTTTTATTTTGAGGCCTGTATTTTATGAGTATCTGTTTCTACATTTGGAGCTCATGCAATATGCATGGCTTCTTTATGAGATGTGATATGCATTTGTGGAGACTACATTGCCTGCCAGACTTTGTTGAGAAAATACATTTCAGTTACACCTGACCGGAAAACCATCTGCCCGTGCCGCGTGGACACATGGCCGATACTGGGATAGCATGGGAAGTCCCAACAATTGCTCAAGAATCTCTCAGCTAGAAGACATCCCAGAAGAGAAGTGGTAGATTATAACTCTTGAGAATACTTATTATCTGAAATAAATATAAATTTTTAATGACCTTTTCAAGGAAAAGTGACAAGTAATTGAAGATTTTTTGAGGGATAGCAAATGGTAACCAATTCCTAACTAGAATTCTTCCTCTCAAGCTGTGTGAAGGGTAAGCACAGGAGCAAAAGCATGAGTATGCAGCTGAAAATGGCTAAAAAGTGGTGAAAATTATTAGTATTCTTGTTTTCGCCTTCACAGTATTATTGCCTAGCACAGGGCCTGGCACATACTGAGTACTCAAAAAATGGCAGCTACATTTTGCTATTTTTAATACTGCATTTGAACCTTCAGCACTTGGCTCAGGACCTGGGACACAGTAGGCACTCAGCAAATGTCTATCAAGTGCATGAATGAATAGCAGGCAGAGCTGGTATTTGGCTGCAAACTCCTTGGCAGATTATGATACTAATATTCTTTCTCTTGACTCAGCTGCAAAGATCCAGACGATGAGCCACTAGGAGCCTCTTCCTGGAGAAGATGGCCCCATCAAACCTGAAGATTCCAAAGCCCTGGCTGAAACTGTAGCTACAGACACTACATGTAGAATTGGCATTGAATTCACTCCCTGCCAAGTCCTGAGCAAGCTTGGTGGTAGGCTTAAGGCTGCTTCTCAAATTCAGTGGGATGTTGATTGAAGATCTCAGTTGAAAATACACTTTGTACATGCAGAGCACACCCACGGCAGCTTTAATCATGGTCCAAAAGAAAGGGAACTTGTTCTGTTTTGTTGCTCTGAGCCTATGCCCACATCCTCTGCAGGCCAGTAGCAGCAACGCCTAGCAAGGAGCAGCAGAAACCCTCTGGGGTGTTCATCCTTCCGTGCATGCAAATGAGAAGTGCAAATCGATTCCTCGTCTCCTTGTAATACTGCTTTTCTCTCCCCTGTTTCTTCTTCATCTCTCTCTCTCCCTTTTGGGGTCCTTAGTGGTTGTGGTCTCCTAGATGCTAGAACTCATCATTACCCTCTATCATCATTTAGATGTTCTTTGCTCGTCCTGGATAGAAGTTCATGATGGTAAAAAACATGGCAACTATCATTTCATGGGCACCAAGAAGGGATAAGTGATTTCTTTACATTGATCCCAAGCCACACAAGGTGGACTTAATGATTCTCATTGTATATGAAGAAACTAAGTCTAGAGAGGCTAGTAAATAATGGAACTTACATTTGAAACCAAATTCATCTGTCTCCCAAGACCAAGCTTCCCTAAGCATTATTTCCAATAGGGGGAGAATGGGAGCCAGACAGCCTATATTTTATCATAAAGACTAGGCAGGTCTCCAGTTTCAGAACGCTCGGAGAAGTTCTTAAGCAATGGCAGTGTTCAGTGTTCCCTCCTCTTTCATTGTTTCCATCCAAAAATCCATTATCTGATCCTGTCAAATGAATATTTTGGCCAACCACCCTTCTAGGTCCTCAGCTTTTTCCATGCTGTCTTCTGGAATTCCTTTTCCCATCTCTGGAATAGGACAAATAACTCAAGAAGAGCAAAGAACATCGGATCTAACCTATACTTCCACACTTAGAAGTTTTATGACCTTGGAAGAATTGTATCACTTCCATGATCCTCAGTCTCCCTTTCTGTTAACCAGGAACTAAGTGATTCTACCACCCCACAGAGTTTCCATGTGAATTACATGATTCCCACCCTGTGAGCTTCAATTCCTTAGAAGATCCTGGAGAAGGCAACTTAGTTTCACTGACTAAGAGATGGAGTTTTAGCATTGATCTGTTCCTTCACACCACAGTCCATATCTGTTTCTCAAAATATTTTTCTGTGTGCCTTGTTCTTCTGAGCAAAGTTTACTCCAAAACCTGAAGTTCATCCCTGGCAAGGTCTACAGAGCCTTGGGCTTCTCAAAGGCACCAACCTCCTGGAAGCCCAAGCTTTTTATGCACCTGTATTATAACATCAATTCTGCCTGCTAGTATCTGCCCTCATGTCCATGGAGGGCTAATAGCAGCCTGAATCAGGCCGAACTCTACCACATCCCTCAGACACTGCAATTTGGACTCTCTACTCTGCACCTTAGGGACAGGCTAAAGCCTACTTTATTCTCTCAGCACCAATCTTGTTCTCAGAGCAGAACTTTGAAGTCAGAAAAACCTCAGCTTAAATTCTGACCCTGTGTTCTCTCACTATGGGATCTTGGGTAAATTCTTCATTATTGATGGTTTTATGGTTTTGGTGATTGGCTTTGTGCACATGCAAACCTACTGGCACATTATAAATACTTCTATATTTGTTTTCCATCAGCACCCATCATCTTTCCCATAAAAGCATTGCGCAAGGTCCACTATTGTTTCTTTTCCTTCTTTTTTTTTTTTCTTTGTATAGACAGCGTCTCCCTCTCTTGCTCAGGCTGGGGGACAGTGGCGCAAGCATAACTGACTGTAGTTGTGAACTCCTAGCCTCAAGCAATCCTTCCACCAAGTGCTGGTATTGCAGGCATGAGCCATCATTCCCAGCCTGGTCCAGCATTCTTTATAGCTGAATTCATCCAAATTAAGAAAGGTTAGATAAGAAACATTATCTGAAGGTGTCTGACATATAACAAAAGCTCAGTAAATATCAGTTGTTGCTGCTGTAGTATTTCATCATCATTGTTATCATCCTTATTATCATTATCTACTATGTATGGAGCTTCTTCTATGTGCTAAAACCTGATAAACACTATTTCTAATCACTGTAACCCTGAAAGGTAGAAATCATCCTTTCTCCTACAGACAAGGAAATTGAAGCTCAAGAGAGAAAGTGACAGACTCCAAGCCGCACAGCTAGTTAAGTGGCCAAGTCAGGACTGTCTAATTG
Organism: Sapajus apella; assembly: GCF_009761245.1. NCBI lineage: Eukaryota > Metazoa > Chordata > Mammalia > Primates > Cebidae > Sapajus > Sapajus apella. The sequence continues at coordinate 13,575,087 of NW_022436971.1, forward strand.
GATCTAACGAATTTGTAATCCCTGTTTAAGAATGGAGTGAAAGAGAAACGTAAAAAAATAAGGGGATTCCTGCTCTCCCACAAGACTGCTCAGAAGAACAAGGTTAAGTACATCCAACTAGGACCCATGCAAAGAACTGAGAACGGAGCTGTCCGGAAGAGAGAGGACACATGCAGGGGAGCTGGGGGACACCTCCAGGGCAGAGTGGGCTTGGGCTGGACCTGAAGATGTGGAGAACAAAGGAGAACTTCTGGGAGCTTGAGCAAGAGGAGACAGGGATGGGGTAAGAATGCCGGGGAGCAGCCACCAATACTCACTGAGCATCTACTGTGTTCCTGTTCAGGGTGGACAGTATGCATATGAGCTCGCTGAATCCTGACAGAACTATCGGGTAAGTATCTTTTATCCCCACTTTACAGAGGAAGTAGCACAGTCATACAAGTAATAAGTATGAAAGCAAAGGTGAAAAGGGGGCAGGGCATACGCAGGGCAGGATTCTACTTCAGCACGTCCCTAGGAAGTCCCTTTACCAGGGACTCACAAAGGAGAAATTATCAGGTCACTTTCACCCCAAGTACAGCAGACTGTTTCAGAATTTCATTTTGTTCTCAATATCTGTCTGTTCAGCCTGGGTAGTGGGCTTCACATGTAGAACAAAGGTGTCCATTCTTTCTCGATTCAATAGTGTGGATCTCATGATTTCACTCATTCCTTCAGCCAACCAACCAACCTTCATGGACCTTCTCTTACTGTGTGGCTCCTGTTATAGAGGCTAGGGCATAAAGATCAGTCACTCCAGAGACCCTGCCTTCAAAGCTGCTCTGCCATGGCTCCTGAACTCATGCTAAATGTTGTGCTGTCACCAAATGAACATAATGGTGAGTGCATTGAATGTTAATTATAGCATGGAGTAAACTCAGCTATACCATGTTTCATTGTCTACTTTCTTGATTGTCCAATCTGTAATCCACTGACCAGCCATAAATACTTATAATTATTTTCTTTCATCATGCTCAAAACCACTAATTAGAGTAATTACTGCAAAGTATAGTTAACATGAATCAAGCTGGCATGAAGCAAATCATACCCTATTCCCCATTTTGCCTTTCCTCGAGGTCCTTAGTCTTGTCTTAGTTTCCCAGGCCAAGATCCACTCCATTTGCTGAAATGTTTCAATTTCCTGACTAGGCCACACCCTCCTATCCACTGTGACTTTAGGCAGGATAAACATAGATAATGAATATTTCTATAGATTCATATTTGACTGGTCAGATCTCTGATAATTTCCAACTCCCTTGTAACCAGCTATTCTCTCTCATCTCATGTGGCTTAATTTTATGGCCTGGATCCCAGGCCTGAAGGCTTGAGTGTCTGTTGCTTTGTCATGATAGTCCTATTAGCATGAAGATTTATTTTTAAAGACATTGTCCCTGGCACACAAAGAGAAATGGTGTACAGTAGTAAAAAGAGCTCACCCCATAAGATGCACATTCAGTGCAAGGTCCCCGGCACTCATTCACTCTGGAGCAGGGGGCTGTCACTTCAACCCGCTAAGCCTGGGTTCCCTCAGTGGTACAGGTGAATGCTAATACCTGTCTCAGAGGATGGGTGGGGTGTGTACATGAGGGTGCTTTATAAACTGTTAAGCACTCTCCAGTTGGAATTATTTTTACTCTGTAAAGCTCTGGCCATGCTGTGAATAGGGAAAGAAGTAGTAAACTCCATAAGGAAAGAAATGCATTTCATGGCATAGGCTCTGATTTTACGTTCACAGGTGTTTCAGTGGTGGTGGTGATGGTGGTGGTAGTATTTCATTTTTGATGGGTTTGTTCTTTCAGAAAATCCACCTGCATCCTCAATCGTCCTCACTCATGCCTTAAAATGAGTCTACAAAGAACAAGTTGGCAGGTCCCCTTCCTTGCCCTCGGGTGGTGGCACTAGCCTGATCCACACGTGATACTCCAGGCACGTCTGCTCCTGATGCTCCCCACACCCCACCAACATGGTCAGAGCCAAGGGCTGCTGTCAACTCAAAAGCCAATTTACCAGGAAGCCCATGAGGCTTAAGCCCCAGGATCCTTCATTTGGGAAGATCCTTTCCAAAGCCCTGAACTCTGTTCCCCCAAATGCATACATTGAAGCTCTAACCCCAAGTTCATCAGAATGTGACTATATTTGGACATACAGTCTTTAAAGAGGTAACTAAGTTAAAACGAGGTCACTAGGGTGCATCCTAATCCAATCTGACTAGTGTCCTTGCAAGAAGAGATTAGTATATGCACCTACCATGTACTCACAAAAATGAAAAATTAGAAAAGAAAGAACAAAATAAAAAGAGATTAGGATATAGACACACACACAAAGGGATGGCCACGTGAGGCCACAGGGAGAAAGCAGCCACCTGCAATCCCAGAAGAGAGGTTCAAAAGAAACCAACCCCGCCAACACCGTGAGCTCAGATTCCCAGCCTCCAGAATCTCGGTTGCTTCTACAATGTCTGTTGTGTAGGCCATGCAGCCTGTGGTACTTTGTTTTGGCAGCCAGGGCCATTTGTCTATTCTTTTTTTTTAAAGGTCGCCAAAAATGTGAAAACCCCAAGCCCCGCAGAGCCTGCTCCACCTCGATGTGAACACATGATTGGCTCACACACCAATGTTGGGCCAGAGCTGATCAGAAACGAAAGTATCGGAAGAGAGTGTAAGCGAGATGCATTTTACTGCAGAGACAGAATGAGATCTTCACATGGGGAAGGAAGAACAGGTCCTGAAACAAACGGCCGATTCTCACTTTGACTCAGTTTCCATCGGGGCAAACCCATTCTCAAGTCCTGTGTAGTGGGTGTCCCCTGCTCAGCTTCCGGTCCGTTTAGTTGCGTGTACCAGACATCCCTACCCCACCAGTGTGAGTTCTCTTTCCCTAGGCCCCTGAAAAGAAGGGACAAGCAGATCCGGGAAAGAGCTACCATCAAAGTGACAATGGCAGAAAATCAAAGCAATTTCTGGAGGCCTTTCTAAAATGCCCAGCTCACAGGGCAAAGGCCTACCAAGATTCGGATTCAGGAAAATTACAGGCTGTTCAGCTTCTCAAGTTATCTTATAATCACTGAGTGGAGAGAAAAGCAGATGGTGTTATCTACCTAAGAACTTTAAAAGGGAAAGCAGAGGGCAGAGATGATAGACGTGTATTATTTATTTCTCAGAGAGAAAGACAGATCTTCAAGTATAATGACAGCTAGCATTCGAGTGGCCTAGTGTGCAAAACACTTTCACCTTCTCTGTCTCATGTCATGTTCACAATGACCAGACAAATCAATGACCTTATCATTATCCCCTTTTACTAAATAAGGAAACAGAGCCCCAGGTCTACACAAACAGTAACATTGAATTCTGGTCCTTTGAATCCAAACTCCTTTGTCATCTTAGCATACATTTATAGATATAGCCCCTCCTATGTGTGCCCGTGAAATCCTCTGTGCTTGCTATTTATAATGAGAAAACCATAACATGATTTTTTATAGTCAAAAACACATCAGGGATTTCCATTTCCTAATATTCAGGCTCAGGCTGACTGCTTAAGCCACTTGGCACTTGGCTTTCGAGTCCTCCCAGGTAGATGGAGCCCTCCTCTTCCTCTCCTCTGTGTCCCACACCCTACAGTACCTGGCATACAAAAGGCATCCTCAAAGTTGGCTGGGCCCTGCTGTCCCTGCCTGTGGCTTCTCAGATCCAGGCCCACCCTTGGCTTTGATTCCTGCCCTCAGCCCCCCACCTGACTACCCAACTCCCAGAATTCCATCCTTCCAAATAGGACTTCCTGCCCCCACCCCTCCATCCTCAGCAAGCAGCCAGGGGTGAGAGCCCTGCTGTCTCTGATCTGACCACCACAGGTGACACCCTCTCCTGACTCACCCCTGCAGCCTTCCACCCACTGGACCTGGACCCTTCTTCTCATTCTACAGGACCTGGTAGCTCCAGTATCTCTGTCATGATGAAGCGGACCACCCACCTCTGGTTCTCCCAGGCAGGCTCTAGCCCTCCCTAATAATGAGAATAAAAATAACTGGCATTTACTGAGTCCTTACTATGAAACAGATATGCCATGGACTGAGTGTTTATGTCCTCCCCAAATTCATATGCTGAAATCCTAACCCCAAGATGATGGTGTTAAGAGGTAGGATACCTGGGAGGCCTTCAGGTTTCAAGAGTGGGATCCTTATGAATAGGATCTGTACCCTTATTAAAAGGACCCCAGAGGGCTCTCTCACCTTCTCTCCACCACATGAGGACACCATGAGAAGACAGCAGTCTGCAGGCCGAAGGAGGACCCTCACCAGAGCCTAACCCTGCTGGCACCCTGATCTTGGACTTCCAGCCTGCAGAACTCTGAGAAAAAATTTCTTGTTTATAAGCCACCCAATCTGTGGTTCTTTGTTACAGCAGCCCAAACAGACAAAAACACAGATATTATAAAAAGGGCTTCCTATCCATTATCTCATTCAATCCCCACACAATCAGTGAACTTGTAAATGGTATATATTTTATCCCCTGAGTTAGGTACTATGAGCTGCATTTCATGAAGGAGGAAACTGAGGCATAGGAAAGGAAAAGGATGTGGCTCAGGGACAGGCAGCCAGGAACAGAAACAGATCCTTTATGTCCCCTGCTACTGGCACTGCCTCACATCTACAGATGCAGAAACAAAGCTAAGCCTTGTAATGGTGTGGCCATAGTCACATGCTTCACCCTGAGCAGACCCAGGGCTCTCATCCCAGGCTATCTGCTCCCAGGAGTGGGGCTCTGCCTTCCATGTTCTGCTGTCTCCCTACATAGAGAAGGTTTGGGGCAAGGTTATGGCTCTCAGAGTGTGACAAGGATAAACTGAGTCTGAGGTTGTACTCAGATCATTCAGCTCAACTGATATTCTGAGGCAGGGTGGAGTCGGGGAGTTGGGCCAGCCATTGGGAAGTCACATGACATCCAAGGAGAAGACATATGACATGGTTCAAGAAGGAAAGAGGAAATTGAATCAGGGCTTGAGCTGGGGAAAGGGGAGAGGTGACCTGGGCAGCCCAGATATGAGCAGGGACCAGGTACATGTGCCGCTGATGAGTTTCTTCAGTGCAAACATGTTGCTTTGGGTTGACTGGCTCAATTAGACATAGAGTGGCCCTCCCTGAGCCTTATTTTAAAGGACCCACAGAGGACCAAGATCTCCCTTGACCTAAGTACCTGGGGTAGCCCAAGGACGCAACAGATCTCACCCATAAGTATGGGGACATCTAAACCCATGTAATAAGCCATAGACCTTCTGAATGGGGAATTCAGCTTTTATAGCCCCCCTTGCATCTCTGCCCAATGCAAACCTGGAAACAGCACTATAAGGGCCTGTAGAGGAGGAATGCTGGAGTCAATCAGCCCAGCCTGGCTCTGAAGGAAGGTCTGGCCTGCACTTGCACACCTGGACCAAGTAATTATGAATCATACCTTTCTTCCCAAATATAAGACCTGAAACCCCACCAAGGTCTGTTTTGGGGTTTGTTTTGATGGAGTAACATAGCCATACCTCAGGGGCTTGGCTCACTCATCCGTGGAGACAAGTCTTGGAAAATGTTTTCTGTTTGCAAATCTTTGAGCTTGATGAGCTGTGACGATGTTTGCCCAACACGGCAGTCCTGTGTGCTTGGGGTTTGGGCATTGCTCACACACCAGTGGCACTGCAGCACATGCTACACCCATAAATATAGATAGCATCTGCCCTGAAGGGTTCAAGGGCTTTGTTATGGTTATCATGAGGGGTTGTGGTTTTCCTTTATTTTATAAAACCCACAAAATTATTGTTATGCTTTTCTAACAAAAACAACAATACGATGTTGCTAAAAATTCTTGAGCTTGGATTCAGACAGCCTGGGTACAAGGCCCAGCTCTGAATTTACTCTCTTTATAACCAGGAAGAAATCAACAAACCACTGTGGGTCTCAGTTTTCTCATCTGTAAAATGGGGATAATAATATTCATTTGATGGATTGAGTGCATGCCCTTCCTGTTTTCCACAGATGTTATAAGACTCCAAATCAAAGCATTCATGAGAGTATAGTGTGAATTGCCAATCACTATATAAGTGGGATATACACCATTTTTTTCTTGATTTTGAACTCAATGAGAAATGGTGCACTAGGTCAGGTGACACATGCCTGAGAGAAAGTTACAGCCATATAGATCATTGTATATGTCAGAGGAAAGTCTCTAATCTGTAGGTTTACCTAAAAGGCTGCAAGAACCAGTTACTGACTCCTTTTTATGCACCAGGTATGACTAGATATTGAGAATGCAGTACTAACTAGCATAGTTCTTCCCTAGAGTGAAAGCCACAGTCCAAATTTTAAGTGAATAACTAGAACCCAAAAGTGTAAGAGCTGTCTAAAGAAATGGTGCTAACGCCATGAGGGACTAATGAAAAGGCCCTCCTAGAGGAGAGGACCATTGAGCTGGATGCTGAAAAGGGAGGAGAAACTTGCTAATGGAGCAAGCAAGTCAGCATACACAAGACAAAGAAAGTGGCCCAGGCATTGCAGAGGAGTATGCTGAGAAAGACATGCGCTTCCTTGCACAGTGCTGGGTTGGTGGGGAGAGGGGAGCCGCAATGATGTATGAGGCGCAGCCCAGCTTTCCTGACCACACGGCCACCTCACTTGGTGGGAGAGAGAGAGGTAGGAAGGTGGGAAATTTCAAGGAGTGGTGATGAGGGGTGGAAGGGGCGAAAGAATGACTATGACGAGGGGCTGCTGAAGAGAGACGTGGTCAGGAAGGCTTTGCCCACTCTGGAGTGAAGGGAAGAGTCGATGCCACCTACACACCTTTGGCATCCCCCACTTTCTCCTAAATTCTTGATGCATGACAAGCCACCAACCTGCTCAGAAGCAAGTGAAAAGAGAGAAGCAAATCTAGAACTACCTAAACGTGAGTGTCAGCTTTGTAGGAGGTGGGGCTCGAGGAAACTCCTGAGTGACTCTGCAGTTGGCGTCCCCAAGGTGACATAATGTAAAGGAAAGTTCAAGGTTCAGTGTTGCAGAGTAATTTTACCACTCCGTTTTTGCATCCTAACTGGTGGCTTTCAAACCATCTTCTCTCAGCTGTCATCTTCTCCAAGGCATGAGAATGGGCAGCTTGGGGGCATTCTCTGGCCTCATTCCCTCTGGTGGATGAAGTGCCTTCTCCTTAAACCAGAACCATCTGTGAAAAATGACTGGGAGGCACAAAAAGTGCTGGAACCACAAGATTCCAGCTTTGGTTTTGGCTTTCTGGCAACAAAAGAGTAAAAACACAGTTCTCATTTCTCCAAATATTTCCTTCTCCACTGTCTGCTCTGGCCTGACTTCAGTCCCCGACAGGGCAGGGCTGATGCCTCTGTGGCCCACTCCCTCTGCTGCCTTTGGAGATATTGCTGGAATGCACATTAAAATCATGGTATTGGCTGGGAATAAAACGAGTTTTTCAAAAAGGACAAACTTCATAAATCCAGGCTTGTTCCTACACAGGTATATAGAAGAAACAGAAGAAATGTTTTTTCCTGTGTTTATGTCTTGCCAAGACGCAAAAATGAAAAACTATTTTTTTTTCCACAGAAGGTGTCTGTTAAGGGACTTGAAGTGAGTCCAGAGAAAGGCAGGTTGTGAGCTCTTAAAGTGTCTTTTTCATTATCAGCCAACAATGGCCATCCAGGTCCTCACACAGCATCTGCGCACATTGTTATCATCAGGAGCTGCCTGTGTGTCACCTGATGAAGACTACAGCTCGGGCCGATGGATGCGGTGGGACCAAGATATTTACAGAGATGACAGAGGGATGTTGGAAAATTCACTCTCCTCCACACCGCAGGAAGGTTTAAAGATCCAAACCAAACCAGAGCTCATTCAAGTGTTAGGAGACGTAAAATAATGCGGTTTGGGGTGCACACATGTTTTTAGCTATAAATACCTTTTAGATTGTTCCAATGCATTGAGCCAAAACCTAAATGCTGTGAGGTTTCAACCAACCGAATGGTTCCTTAAATAAACACTATGTGAGGACGAAAATTACCAAAGTGAATTTGAAAGAGGAGAGACGGACTAAATGGATGACCTGAAGTGAGGAGAGGTGTGTCCACGCCTTCCATAGCAAGCGTTAGCTGGGGGCTTTCAGTAGGCTGAGCTCTGGTCAGACTCATTCAGCTCCACGGCTGTGTTCACTCTTCCACCAGGAATCCCATGAGAAGGACACTGGTGCCTTGCACTGTAAAAAGGAAAAAGCCAAACCTCCAGGAAGTTTAAGAAAATCGGCTCCCAACTGGAAGTCAAGTTGGTCTGACTCCAAAGCCCGCCGTCCTTCATGGGACCCACTGCCCCCGTTCCATGGGTCTGTTTCTTCATAGGTATTACCTTTTCAGGGCAAAGGCACTGCCCCCTTCACCTAAGGCTCCTCGGTGTCAGGTGGCATCTGGGACACTGGACGTTGTCTGAGTTTCCCGGGGCTGCCATAGCAAATGACCATGGACCCGATGGCGAGACACAGCAAACATTTATTCTCTCACAGTTCTGGAAGTTAGAAGTCTAAAATCCAGGTGTCTTTGGGCCTCTCTCTGGCTTCTGGGGTTTACTACAAATCCCTGATGCTCCTTAGCTTGCAGACACATCACTCCCACCCGCCCTCCATCTTCACTTGGTATCCTCTCTGAGTCTGGGTTTGTCTTTTCTCCTCGTCCTAGAGGGGCAGCAAATCATATGGAATTCGGGCTCATTCTGATTTCCTGTGACATCATCCTAATTTGATTGCACCTGCGAAGACCCAACTTCTAGGTATGGTCACATTCACAGGTACCTGGGGCTAGGGCTCCAACATAATTTTGGTAGGACAAAAGTCAACCCATAATAGAGATAATAAACTCAGATTTCTTGAGTGAATAAAAAACCAAAACGATCCTCCAGTGGATGCAATGCTCTGGGAACCTCTCTGGGCACATCAGGTCCCTGAACGTTGCTGCTCTATTTTCCTCCCATCACCTGAAGAAACCAGCCAGGCTGCCAAAGCTCACACCATGCTGGGACATCCTGTAGCCTGATGGAGTAAGAGAAACCTCTTCACCTGTAAGGATCACACCCCATTCCCTTTCTCCCAACAACAAAAAAAAAAACAGGTCACTTTTACCACTGCACAATGGAGGCAGAAACTTCCAGAAAGAGTAAAAACATGAATCTAAGAGCCACTTTTTGGTCTATGACTCAGAGTACAGGAAGAATGCCTGTTATCCTGAAAAAAATTCACTCAGCAGGAGTAAACACTAAAACTGATCACATTTTTAAATGTCGCAATTACCTGTATAATACTGATCAACCAATGACATTATCAAGAAATACCAGCTTAGGCTTCTACTACTTGGCTATAAAATCTTTCTTGTTTTGTTTTTTAATAACTGATTTTTCAAGAATGTTATATTTATAAACACACGTATATTTTATGTCCTATCTCCAAGATAGCTCCACATGAGAACGTTACTAGCCAAGGAGCCAACATCAACAAAAATGTATAAAAAGTGGTTAATGACGTCCACATTAAGGAAACAGGAGAAAGTAGCTAAGAAAATGTGAACTCATTGAGGAAATAAGCCTTTGCATATACTGTTAAATATAATTTCCACCAGGCGCATGAAGCACATGAGTAATTATAGACCAGGAAAAAGAAACTGATAACCTTTTCTCAGCATGGACACCACCTCCTTTGATTATGAGGCAGAGCTTTGAAGAGTTAAATGCCGTCTGCAAATGCCAGGGGGTGGCGTTGGTGCTGCCTGAACTGTTCCTCCGCACAGCCAGGGCTGCACATGAACCAGTTGCACAGGGGATATTTCCTCCTCCCTCTTCTTTCATCTCTGTGGAAATACATGTTTCATATAAGCCTGTGGTGCTTGGAACATGTTCCAAAGAACCCCGCGTTCTAACACCAAAATCAAAGAATGCTTGTCTTTTATCAGTTTGCAGCAAGAACAATAAGTAAACAAGCAGAAATTTCTCACTGATAAGTGTTATTCTATAATTTTTTCCTAAATATTTGGAACTCACTATCTCTAGCCTAATAGGAAGTACTGGAGATAATGCAGCAAAAGAGCATCGCATCCCCCCCAGGGCCCCCACCGTGCCAAGTGCAGGCCACCCCTCACTGCGCGCCAGGAGGGGTAAGGTCAGCTTGCATTTGCTTATCAGTCCAACCATCCCACCCTGAGGGTGATGACAGCAGGGGCCCTCTGGGCACCTGTGCTTATCCCAGACCCTGGCACCTGTGAGCTGACAGTGAGGGTTTGCTGTAAGAATGAGCAGATAAAAATGCAAATCAAAACCACAATGAGATATCACCTTGCACTCATTTGAATGGCCACCATCAGAAAACACACATACACACACACACACACACACACACAAATAACCATTGGCAAGGATGTGGAGAAGTTGAAACTCTTGTGCATTGCTAGTAAGAGCGTTAAATGGTGCAGTCATTGTGGAAAACAGTATGATGGTTCCTCAAAAGATTAAATCTAGAATTTCCACATGATCCAGAAATTCCCCTTTTGGGCAAATTTCCAAAAGAATTGAAAGCAGGGTCTCACACAGACACTCGTGCACTCATATTCACGGCAGAACTATTTACAACAGCCAAAAGGCGGAAGCATCCCAGGTGTTCATCAGTGGATCAATGGAGAAACAAAATGTGGCACATACCTACAATGGAATATTATTCAGTCTTGCAGAGGAAAGAAATTCTGACACACCACAACACAGATGAACCTTGAGGATGTTATCCTAAGTGAAGTAAACCAGGCCCAGAAAGACAAATATGGTATGATCGCACTTACATGAGGTCCCTAGAGTAGCCAAAATCATAGAAACGGAAAGTAGGCTGGTGGTTACCAGGTGAGGAGTGAGGAACTACTGGTAATAGGGACAGGGTTTCAGCCTGTGATGATGGAAAGAGCTCTGGATGGAAAGAGCTCTGGAGTTGGATGATGGCTGCACAACAATGTGAATATGTACCTAATGCCACTGAACGGCACACTTAAAAATGGTTAAATTGTAAATTTTATGTTAGGAATAGTTTACCTAAATTATTTAAAAAGAGGCAGATGATAAATGTCAACATTGAATAGCATTCTCTTGCAAGCACATGGCTTCTAGTAGCCCCACCACCTAACAAGCTTCAGAAACTTGACTGCAGTTGGTAAGGTACAACTGGTGGGTATTTTAAGAGTGTTAATTAAAAAAAAAAAAACTGTAACTAGATTTTAATACAGAGATCTAGAAAGCCAGAAAACACTGGCTTATATAATTCCACCGCTCAAATAATCCCAACTGACCATATTTCTTAAAGTAAAAATAATACCCTGCCCAGGATCAGGCTGCTCAGTGGTGTGCAAAGTTATAAAATGAAAAGTACACACATCTTTCCCTCCCTGGTCCCTCCCGCAAATGATAATCACTATTATCAGGTACTTAACACGTCCTTTTAAGAACAGCAACCACACACACTAAGCTTAGACTTAATGTCACGATGACACATACGTATGCACTTGAAATTTTTAATTTTCACTTGGCATGTTTGCCTTTACATTGTGTTTCTATACATTTTATTTTATATTTATATTTTTAAAATGTTAGTATGATGAGGATTCACTTCCTGGTCTGTGTTTCTGAAACACATGGTTCTGTGAAAGTTCTGATTTGTGGGGGGAAATGTTTACAATTTGGTCCATACGATGTGCATTTTACAGGATTTTAAATTTTCCCTTGAAAATATTTTTAGGGATTTTTCCATGTTAAGATATATGAAGCTACTTGGTGACTGTTTAGCATTCCTGATTAAACATTTAGGCTGCTTCTCAGCGTGTTGTTTTGTTTTCCTTTTGTTTATTTTCTTCACTCTAGCAAGTATTCATAGCAATGAAATTTGCAGATCAAAATATGGGCAATTTGTATTTTAACAGACATTGGTAAATTACAATCCATAATAGTAGCAACAACATGCACCCCCATAATTTGTGGTAATATCTGTTCCCCACCATCACCCAGTCACCAGCAGCACTTCCCCTGAGCTGGTGTTTTAATGTTTGCCTTCCTGAGGAAAAAACACAGTAATTCATAATTTTTATTTGCAGCTCCTTAACTAAGAGATATACTGAACATCTTTTAAATGTCCTTGTTCCTATTCTTTACTGGCCTTTCTATTAATTTATAAATGTCTTATTGATGGGCTCTTTAAAGATGAAGAAAATTAGCCTCTCATTTGTCATATCTGTTGCAGATCCATTCCCCAGATTTGTTTTCCTTTGAGCTCTCCTGTGCCAAACAGAAATGCAAAATTTGCCTATAGTCATATGTATATGTCTTTTCTTTTACAGCTTCTGGGGTTTCTTTGTTGCCTAGAGAGATTTTCGCTTCACCAAGTTTAAAAATAAACACACTCAAACTTTTAGGCAGGCTCTCTTTGATCTGTTTATACAAGGGTGAGCCAGTGGTATTGCCTTGAATGGGATAAGAGATAAGATCATGAATGGGAATGTTAAGGCCAGCTATTAAAATGGAAGGGAATAATACTTATTTCAATTAATTTTCAACAAGCATGACAAGACAATTCAGTAGGGGAAAGAAGTATATTTTCAACAAATGGCATTGGGACAACGGGATGTTTTACAAAACTGTTGTTTTAAAACAATATGTAAAATGTGAGGTTGGACCACTACGTCACTGGTGTCTCCTTTGGCCAAGTGTTTAAGGGTTGGATTTAAAGATAAGCAATTTCCTTTCACACAGAGAAGAATTCTCCACTGACTGTTTATGTATTTACGGCAATGACTGTCAGTAGTACATGCTACCTGGCAGATATTTTCCAAAAGGCAAAACATGCTTAATCTGTCTTTTCAAAATAAAGATAACATTTTAATAATGAGTAAGAAAGCAATCACTTTTCAAAGACTATTTCTACCATGGGGAGAGCATTTGAAAAACTGTATTTGGAAATGTTTCCATTGTTACACAATTTTGTTGCTGAAAACAATGTCTATTAAAAATACTGCTTATTTTTAAGTTATTATCTATATAGTTTACAAAATTTTTAAAAACATGTGAAGATTATTCCAACTATCTAAGCCTTCTGAACAAAGAGCTTGAAAAATTGAGTTCTAAACCTAAAAAAATCAACTCAAAATGGACCATATACCTAAATATAAAAGCTAAGGTTATTAAACTTCTAGAAGAAAACATAAGAGTGATTCTGTGTGTCTTTGGTTTAGGCAATGGTTTCAATCTACATATAACACTAAAAGCACAAGTGATAAAGGAAAAAACAGATAAATTGGAATTCATAAAAATTGAAAACTTTTGGGTTTCAAAGAACATCGTCATCAAGTGAACATATAACCCACAAAATGGGAAAAATTACTTGAAAATCACATTAATAAGAAATTTATATTCAGAATATACATACACATATATGTGTGTGTGTGTGTGTACATATATATATATTTTTTTTTCAATCTCATAAAATGTAACAACAAAAAGAACCCAATTTTTAAAAGGGCAAAGGATTTAAACAGACATCTCTATAAAGAAGATACATAAATGACCAATAAGCACATGAAAAAAATGCTCATCATCCTTAGCCAATAGGAAAATTCAAATAAAAAAATACAATGAAATACTACTTTATATCCACTGCAATGATGAAAATAAAGAAGACAGACAAAATACCAGTCCACAAAAGAAGTGTAAAGCAAAATGAAAAATAAAAAGTTTTGGCAACAGACACAGGGAAATGGAAACCCTCATTCATTGCTAGGTGGACCGTAGAATGGTAGAGTTACTTTGAAAAAACAGTTCAGCAATTCCTTAAAATATCAGGCAGAGTTACCACATGAACCAGCAATTCCATTGCTAGGTATATATCCAGGACATATGAAAACACATGCTATCATAAAAATCTATACATGAATGTTCACAGCAACATTATTCATAATAGCCACAAGATGGAAAAAATCCAAGGGTCTATCTACAGATGAATATGCAAACAAGGCATGGTATGTCCACATACTAGACTATTAGGCAGTGATAAAAAGGAATGGAATACTCATGAGTGCTACAACATGGATGAACCCCGAAAGCATCATGCTACATAAAAGAAACCGGTCACAAGAAACTACATCTTGTATAATTCCATTTATTTGAAATGTTCAGAATAGGCAATTTCATAGAGTCAGAAAGAGGATTTGTGGTTGCCTAGGGTTAAGTGGGGCCTGAGATAATGGGGAGTGATTCAATGCGTATAGGATTTCTTTCCAGGTGATAGAATTGTTTTACAGTGGTCATGATTGCACAAATCTCTAAATATGCTAAAAATCTCTAAATTGCATACTTTACAATGGTGAATTTTTTGGCACATAGATCATATATCAATGAAGTTGTTATTTACTTCGGCTTTATTTTGAAAAACAAGCAGTGGGCCATAGTTTGGCAACTTTTACACTAGTATGTAAACATCTATAAAATGTATTATGATAGAAACTGAAAACACTAGAGCTAATATGTGATAAGAAAGGAAAATGAGTGAGAAAGAGATGGGAGGTGAAGATCAGAAACTGACAGAGAGATGAAACATCTGAGAATGACTTCGGGAAACAAAAACCACCTTTCTTTCTTCTACATATACAGACCTGTAGATAAAATGCTTCATCGTCCAGGAAAAACATCAGGTTTGAAAGCAAGAACCTGGTGACGTCTGTCCCAGGCATCTGTGGAGTGGACCAGTAAGTAAGTCACCACACAGGTGTCGAAATTCAGTCTCACTGTTTCCTAAATGATGAGGCCTCAGCTGAGTCACTTGGTCACTCTGGACATCTGTTTCCTTCTCTCTAAAAGGGCAGTGATACCTATCTTTCCAATACGAAGCTTACTTAGAAAACACTTGGAAAATCCTGATACATTATAAAATATAAACATTATTAACAGAAAACAGATATTTCTCTGTTGGTGTGCCATGACTTATGGCTTGATTTTTTCTTAATATGAATTTAAATAAGCTCAGAGCGGAGTAAGAAATCAATATTCATCTTCCAAATTAAATTTGATACAATTCAATTTGACAGACAGAAGTTCCAGTTCAACCCATGTAATCCTCAGCAGTTTACGCATATTACCTGGGCCACAGTTTTCCCACCTGTGAAGTGGTACAATCAGATAATCTCTTTGGTGCCTCCCAGTTCTGCAGTTCAAAGATGTCAAAATGTTGCTTAGGCGTCAGATTCAGAATGTGCTTGTAATGAGTGCTGTAATGAGTAATGCACATGTAAAGCCCTTGTATTTTTTTAAGTGATTCCCAAAAGGAAAAAAAGTAAAGTTTTATAGGATACATGTGATCCCTGGAATAATAATAATAATAATAACTCTTTCAGCTTTGCTTATCATGTTTATTACAACTCGATGTTACTGTTATTGGTCCATTCTCACATGGCTAATAAAGGTATACCTGACACTCGGTAATTTATAAAGGAAAGAGTTTTAATTGACTCACAGTTCAGCAGGGTTGGGAGGCCTCAGGAAACTTACAATCATGGTGGAAGGGGAAGCAAACACATTCTTCTTTACATGGCAGCAGCAAAGAGAAGAATGAGCAAAGGGGGTGAAAAACCCCTAACGAAACCATCAGATCTCATGAGAACTCACTATCATGAGAACAGCAACACGGGGGTAACTGCCTCAGTTACCTCCCATTGGGTCCCTCCTATGACATGTGGGGATTATAGGAACTACAATTCAAGACGAGACATGGGTGGGGGCATGGCCAAATCATATCAGTAATTTTTAGGAATTTTATACGTATATAACAGAGCAGTGAATGGGATTATAACTAAATGAGAAAACTTACATCAGCACTGAACCAACTTCTGAGTCTGAGTATTGTGTTTTCGGGGCCCACTTTCCCCCAACCTCTCATTTTTCTCAAATTATTATTATTATTATTATTATTATTATTATTATTTGGCCTACCAGCCTCTGATCTCATATTGTCCTCTACGTGCCACTTCTTGTCAGATTTGTCACCAACACTCAGGTCTGACATGGTTGGCCCCAGCTTTCTTGTAGTTCTCCTCTTATTTGTCTTCACAGGGCCACACCTTCAGATTCAGACTTCCTACTTAGCATGGAAAGCACAGACACATCCTCACTTGCTATAGCATCTTACTCTGCTGGGCATTGGCTGCCATACTTGATTGCATTAGCTCCTGAGTTCCTCTCTCTCTTAGCATAGAGTAACTTAGGTGTGTGCCACAAAATCAGGTAAGGAAAGTAGCAGGCAGAGTCCTGGAAGCCAGAACATCAATTGCTGAATTGAGGCTGTACCATGGCCCGTCTCTGTGAATATTGTGGCAAGAAACATACTCAAAAAAGCACTGAAAAACTTTCATAAGGGAGATGTATATGGTGAGACACACAAAATGCATTCAAAAGGTAGTCTGGACTTGCCAGAGTCTCAAAGTCTTCTTTGAGGGAATTGAGAGGAGCTGGAAGGAAATGTTGAAAACACACATGTTCTGATCTTTGCCCATTTTAAGGTCACCCAACTAGTAGACTCTATGGATGTTCACAAAGAGGAGATGTATTTCTTCCGTAAAAAAAGTGAGAATGCTAAAGTGTCAACAAGTCTTTCCCCTTCTGGATACTGTCAGCTGCTAGATGTTTTTTATCTCCATTTAGGCCACCAACAGAGAAAATGCCTAGTGTGTCCACCTCACCAGAGTCCTGTACAGAGCAGGGTTTGCCACCAACTATGTCCCACCTGTGCTGGTCCTGTGGGCAGCAGGGATCAGGCTACCACGGAAACTCTGTCTGTGACCAGCGCTATCAAACTGAAGCAAACGAGGGCCTTTGATTTTCAGCTGCCCCACAGCTGGGGTTCAGTTACCCATGTAGCCCTGCACCAGGTCCTTCAGGAGGTCACAATGTACCTATGGTTCATCTTCCCAGCAGCCTTCTATCACAATTCCCAGAGGAGCTCGAGTCTTTGTTGCCTATCACTTACCCCAACACTTCTCTAGCTGTGGGGCAGAGCCAAGCCTTGACTTAGTGCAGGCTCCTCAGCCACCCCTGCCCTCACATTACAGATGGCATTGAGTTCTGCTAAGAAATCAAGCAACCATCAAGCTTGGAGTTTTGCCAGGAGATTTTCAGAGATTTTCTTATAGTAGTGAATTACAATGCTGGATAAACCTGCCCTCCCTCTGAAATGTCCAGTCCTGAAGACAGAATTAGCTGATTATTATGATTGCTTTCATTTTTTAAGAAAATCTTCTTTTCACAGCTTAGCACCTTGCCCAGTCTCCCTTTGTCTCTGGGGTGGTACTTCAAGTCCCACCACATCCCACCACAAGGTTGGTCCACACCCCTTGCACCCTAGAGCCAACAGAAATATCAGTGGTAAATTCTTGAGCTGGATCCATAGCTATAATTTAATAAGCAATGTTACAGAAATTAAGTCAAATATCTGTTATAATTACTCCTTGGAATCCTCACTGCAGCTAGTGCCAACAAGGTGTCACATTGCAACTCAACAATCCAGTCTTTCATGGCTCTAACTGTGTGTTCCAGTACTATCCTCTATGCTCTCTCATTTTGTTACTGAAACACCAGTGTTTCAGTCTAGGTTCTGCTTCTCACTGCACAAAAAACCAATCACTGACAGAACAAATATTGCCAGGGAAGAAGGCTTTAATCAGGTTCTCCAGCTGAGGAGATGGGAGTTTAGTCTCAAATCCATCTCCCTGGCTGACTAAAATTAGGTGTTTATATAACAGAGAAGAAACGTATCTACAAGAAAAAAAAAAAAACAGGAATTAGCAAGTAAAAAGGAAGAGGGAAGAAGAGCTGGTCAACAGGTAGCAGGTAATTGGTCAGGCAGTCATGATGGGTGAGGGGTCTGGCTTCTCATTGTCCAGATGCAGTGATCTGGTAAGTTTCAGTTCCTTGATACTACCTGGGAGATCTGATGGATGGTTTACTGGGAAAGGAACTCAGATAAGACAAATGTAACTTTCTCAAGTTTCAAGACTGGGAAGGTCAATTTCTATGCTTATTCAGAATAATCCATAAACATCAGTTCTATGGAACAATTGGGTCAGTTTCAAATTATACCACATGCAACTCTGTTGGGGGATTATGATGAGTATCCCTATATCATAGATGAGGAAACTGAGACACAAAGGGATTAGATACTTGCTCAAAGTCACACTGCTATGAAGCGGTAAACTTAGAACATGCCTGGCAGTCTGGTTAAAGAGCCTGCACCTTTAACCATCATACCACACTTCCCTGTATCCAAAAGACACACCTGACCCCAAGGGAGAAGGGGAGAAGCTTCAAAAAACACTTTAAATATGAAATGGATTTCCTTAGCAGTACCAATGGGGAAATTACATTTTGAGACACACAGCAAAAATTCTAAAAGTAACTTTATTATTCCCAAATGTTACTTACTTTGACAGCTACTCTTATCTAAAATCTCCCTTCTCTCATTCATTTCTAAATTCTCTCTGAAGTCTATAGACCACCTGGCTCTCCAGGCCCTCACTTCTCCCATTCCTTTCTTGATATTTTACAGAAAATTTGGACCCGTTTCTTTCCATTTTTGTTTTCAGTCATCATCCTGGTCAGCAAAACAAAGCCATTAAAGTTCACAGAGTTCCAAAGGAAAAGGCTGGAAGGCCTCCTTCATGCCTTTGCCTCATAGTCACATTTATGTTAACTGGTTAGGTTTAGGTAAATCAGAACCTAAACACTGCCCACATGGAATTTCCCCACTTCTTTTGAACACACAGGTATGCCCTTGACCTTGACTGTCACCTCCATGTCAGCTTCCACTCCCTCCCAATTCCTCCAAATCCCATCCACAGCCTAAGGCAAGGCTGCACCTTTGTCTTTCCAAAGGATACACAGAAAAACAAAACATCTTATTTAAGTTCTGCCATCAACTCTGCATCCTGACTTCTTTGTCTCTTATTGCATCTTCCCGTGAAAATCCCAATGGCAGATTATACCAGGAGACTTGACAGTACTGACGGAATCAGTGGAGACATTGACTTGAACACGCTGAGTTCTAACAACACTGTGATTTTGTATTTAAAACCAAGATTATCAAATCATCTCTGTGTGGCCCCGTTAACCTACCTAAACCTAACTGCTCTCTGACTTCAGGCTGCACTGCCCCTGACCAGCCAGGCCCTTCTCAGATATGAGCCATCAAGAGCAAGGGATGAGCTGCAGAGACCTGCAGCCAGGTGGGGATAACTTAGCTAAAATTCAGGGCCATGCACCTGTCCCCATGATGCATCAAGGCCATTGCATTCCACTGAAGAAACCTGGACTTCAGAATTGAAGTACTTTCCAGAAGTGAATCCACTGAAGTTCTTCCTTTAAGCCCTGACAACCCCAGAAAGGGACTGAAGAAGAAAGAGAATGGTATCAAATTAGAAAATAGCCATTCCTCTGACTTGCCGCTTCCACAGGAGATAGGTGCCAACCTCAAGAGGTGTGTATGTAACCTCTGAGGATGGATGGAAATCTGCAAAGAGACACAGAGCATTTGAAGAACTATATTCTATACTTAAATACATTTGTTGTAAAACTAAAAGTGAATACTTTTAAGCTACAAAAGGCATCAAGCAAAGCTTAAAATCTTGTTGGGTGGGGTAAGGTGGAATTTAAAGGGCAAGAAACACTAATCTACTATATGCCACGCATAGACCTAGGAGCATCCTGCATGGTGTGGCATGTAACCGCACGACAAACACATAACGGAGGTGGTTCCACAGACTCAGTAACTTCATTCCCTAAAATTTGAATAATAGCACAATCCTCATAGAGTTGTTGTTGTGAGTATCAATTGAGTTTTGTTAAAAGTAAACCTTCAGCCGAATTACATTTAAAGGAGTTTAATTGAGCAATGAATGATGAACACATCGGGCAGCCCTCAGAATCACAGCCAATTCAGACACACTTCAGGGATGCCTCGTGGTCAGAACAAATTTATACACAAAAAAGGGGAGTGACATACAGAAATCGGCAGTGAGGTATGGAAACAGCTGAACTGGTTACAGGTTGGCATTTACCCTATTTGAACACAGTTTAAACACTTAGCAGTCTATGAGTGGTTGAAGTATGGCCACTGGGATTGGCCAAGAATCAGCTACTGTTACAAGCACATACTCCTAAGTTAGGTTTTCAATCTTGTCTGCCTGTTAAGTTAGATTTCAGTTCATCCACAAGGACTCAAATATAGAAGTATAGAGTCCTTCTTGGGCCATATTTAGATTGCTTTAACAGTTTGTATATATACAAAGTGCCACACACATATATGGCACTGGGAACAGAGCCTGCACACAGTAATCACAACATAATGACTAATTGCTTATCAGCTATCATCCTTTACAGATCATCATTTTACAGACGAAAAAGATGAGAGCCGTGCTCCTGCAGAGCAGCAGAACTGAGACTTGATCCCAGGTTCTGAATCCAAATTCTAATCAATGCTACAGACCCACTAATGCTACCTTTCCAAAAAAAAAAAAAAATATATATATATATATATATATATATACACTAAATGTATAGCTTAATCTCAGTTAGCAAAGGTGCCTTAAAGTTGTTTTAAAAGGGAAAAAGACCTCAGCTTGAAGTCAAAGAACTTGTGTTCAAATGCTTGGTAACAGAGGTGGAAGAAGAGGTATTGAATTTAGGCGGCTTGTAGGGAACTTGAAAGGTAGGTCTGAAGTTCAAAAGAAATTCAAGGCTACAAATATATAATGAGTTATTCATTTAGGGATATATGGTGAATGAAGCCTGGGAAAGCATGAGATGGACCAGAGAAAATGAGTAGCATTAAAGAGGAGGCAAAAGAAAGAATACGGGGAAGAACAATGCCCTGCTCCAGGGAAATAAAGATTTAGGAAATGTCAAACGCACCTTGATACCATCAGTTCCAAGGCATCACAGCGATGCCCAGCAGAGAATGAGCACTCCTGTATAATTCTCCCGCATAATTGCATCTCACCCTTTCTACATAATACAGATTTGCTCTGAGATAAGCTATCTAGGACTTTCAATTTCTCCCCTGGCTGAGATCCAGCTTGAAGTTGGCATTTCCCAGAGTGTTAACAACCACGTCTGTATTTTGGTTCTGTACCTATTAGGAGTTCTCTGAAAATAGCCTCTAGCAGCTTCTGATCTGTCTTTCCGAATGTGACACTGCAAACACTTGCAGCTGAATCTAATTTTCAACACTTCGTTTCTTCTAAGGAGAATCAGAGTGGGGGTTCACACTGGTTCCTTCAAAGCCTAGAGAGTGGCACTCCTGTCATCTTCTGGCAGTCACACCACATCACAGGGCCATGTTTGATGGTGGTTGGCAACTGCATATTGCATATTTCTGTATCATAAAAGTTTTACACTGGTCAGCATTAATTTTCAAGTGGGAATTCAAGTCAAATAGCCATAAAAAAAGAAAGAGAGAGAGATTACTAGCATGCAATATGAATTCAACTCCTCCTAAAAGTTATGTTGAAGATAGAGTGCATTGAGGAGAGCCAAGCTAAAAGGAGGGGGTGGGGGAATAGCGCATAAGAAAACTAACAGCCCACATGTGATGACTACATACCTTAAAAGAGAAGGGTGATAAATTCACTTTTCCTTTGATCAACCAAGAGCTATGAATGTGTGCTAGGAGCCAGATGCTGTTCAGGCATTTGTGCACCTATTTTCTTTACTATTCATAACATGGAAATGAAGCTTTTTAGCATTGTTGTGCAGATAAAGGAACCATTGATCAGAGAGATTAACTGCCTCTCCATACCACACAGCAAAGAAGTATTAGTCAGGATTCAAACGCAGTTCTTCAGAATCTAATGTTTGTTGTTTGCTGAGACATCTTGCATTAAACTGCACAGAGATGCCACGTCCCATACACTAATCATATCTTCTAGAATAAGGCAATGTGCACACACTTGCACGAGACTGAAATGACATGACAGAGTCAGGGTAAAGAAGCCAGTGTCAAAATGCAAAGACCTGTGAGTGGCCCACTTGACTTCAGGAGCAGAGAGGTCTGACCAGCTGCCTGTCAGCTCTTAAAGATACAAAATGAGCAATACATATTCTCAAGCATATGGAAATACTGTGATGAGAGAGTATAGGTATAGGAGTGTTTGAAAAGTGAGGACGAACTTGCTGCTGTGAAAGCTCAGTGTCTGTGGGAATGAAATGGGAACTTAAGCTAGAACGGAGTTAGGACTGGAACATGAAGAGCTGTGAGTGCCATGAAAAGAGATGGGCTGTTATTCTGTAGAAAAGAGAGGGACAGAGAGCCACTGAGGGTGGAAAGTGTGGGAGTGTGTCCCAGATCTTGCACTGGGGCAGTGGAGAGGCTGGATGTGGAGGATGGAGGAGCAGGAAGCCTGATTTGGAGGTTATTGGAATGTGCTGCTCTGTGGCTGGACTGTTGCAGGCCCAGTAGAAATGGAAGAAGGGGCAGAGAGGAGAGAGACTATCGGGAAGCAAGACGTGATGACTGACATGGGGCCTGAGAAGACGCAGCGGTTGACGTTATGAGTCAACTTAACTGGCCTGCAGGGCCCTCAGATATATGATCGAATATTTCTCTGGGTGTTTCTATGAGGTTGTTCTTGCATGAGATCAGTAAAGCAGATTACCCTTCTTAATGTGGCCAATATCTAATCAGTTGAAGGTCTGAATAGAACCAAAGGGCTGACCTTCCTCCAAGAAGAGAATTCCTCCTACCTGATTACCTTCACACTGAAATACTGGATTTTTCCTGCCTTTGGACTTGAACTGAAACATTTGCTCTTCCTGGGTCTCCAACTTGCCTACTCACCCTGAAGATCTTGGGGATGTGTTCACATCCATAATCACATGAGTTAACTCCTTTTAATAAATCTCTTTCTGCAGATACAGACACGCATCTGATTGGTTCTGTTTCCCTAGTGAACCCTGACTAATAGAAGATGACATCCAAAGTCTAGCCCAGGTGAATTGGTGACTGGTGGTGGCAGTCCCAAAGATCAGAGGAAAAGTGGGTTCAGGGAAAAATGGAGAATTTAAATCAGACATAAGGTCTGAGGTGGATAAGAACTAGGAGACTGTTGGATACATGAGTCAAAAACCCAGGAGAGAGGTCAGGCATAGTGGCTTGCGCCTGTAATCCCAGCACTTTGGGAGGCTGAGGCAAGCGGATCAATTGAGGTCAGGAGTTCAAGTCCAGCCTGACATACATGGTAAAACCTCGTCTCTGCTGAAGAAAGAAAGAAAAAAAAAAAAGCCAGGCATGGTGACACATGCTTACAATCCCAGCTACTCAGGAGGCTGAGGCAGGGGGATTGCTTGAACTTGGGAAGCAGAAGTTGCAGTGAGCTGAGATTGTGCCACTGCACTCCTCCCTGGGTGACAGAGTAAGACTCTGTCTTAAACAAACGAACCAGGAGAGAGATCTGGGATTAATCCAGTGATTTGGGAGCCTTCAACTGGTGTGTAGTGGGTGATGGCATGGGCAGAATCACCAGGAAAAGGTCTAGGGCAGAGCTGACTCTGCTCAGGACAGGCAGCCTGGCCTCAAGCCAGAGGCACAATGCCTTTGGGAAAAGTGACCCTGAATATGTCTTTCCAGGCATACAGGATCTCTCTTCATTTACATCTCTGGGAAATGGAATGAAAACCTCTCAATCATCTTCCAGAAAGATAATCTCTGAGATGACCCCATTCTTGTTTTCTTATCCTTTCCCTTGTTCCACATCACCAAAGTCTGCAGAGCCCTGAACTGTTGTTCAGATCAGCTCAGTCCTTCATTCTTTTTTCTAGATTTTCAGCTCCCTTAATGTGTCATTATTAAAACTGAATATCCCTGTCACCCCAGAAAAAAATTCATAGGTCTGTCCCTAACTAAGCTATTTCCTGCCAGGGTGGAAGACTTCTGTCTTTGGATTCATTCTGATCATGGGGAATCCATCAGGCAAAGCTCCAAAATTTTGAAAACCTGGACAAAAGTGACCTCTTCACCCACTTCACGGGGATGATAACGCGTTCACAGGATTCTGAAAATGTCACTTGACTCCAGAGCTAAGCTTTGAAATAAGGGTGGAGATGGAAACCCCCATTTAGCCCTTCCCATATCCATCCAGTCTTGGTAGGACACCATTCCATTGCATGGATGACTGGAATAGCCCACTGCTCAGCAGAGCTAAGAATGAGACAAACGATGCTATGATAGCCAAGGAGAAACAGGGGCAATTAAAAGCAAACCTGGGCAAGGCCTCGTGGGGCTCTCTGATGCCCCAGAGTGCTACGACCGGCAGGAAGATGCCAGCTCCTACACTGTGTGTGCGAGTGTGTGTGTCCATATGCACTATTTATAGTCTAATCATTTCCACTCAAAAGCAAAGGCGAATACAGGTCACAGTCCAAATCGTGCCTGTGAAGCTGGGGTCTACCAGCTGTGCTGTAGTTTAGCCTCCAATGAATTAAAGCTATTGGAGGCCAATGGACAGTTTATTTTCCTTGATAAATGACTAGGAAAATGAATCATATTCAGGCTCACCCACCTCCAAGGCAGCTGTTCTTAGATTAATTGGAAGGTTGGCCTGCTTAAGCCTCCCATATTTCTTTGGTAAGGAAAAAATCACAAAATCATGTGACCTTCATATTTGGTTCATGACTAGAAACAAATCTTCCTTAGCTGCTATTTCCAAGAATGCTTGTGGGGAAATGAAACAGTGGCCATGTTTACAGGGCACTAAATTGTGTGATTAACAAATGTGGTTGGACAGTCAGAGCAGAAAATAATAGATGCCAACAGGCTCGGGAGCCAGAATTCTGCCGGAGGCTGCTGGGTTCCTCTTCCCCAGACTGATGGCCCGGATGTGTTTGGGGTGTGGTATCTGTGACAGTGACGGGGACACAGACACAGAAGAGAAGCCTAAGAAAAATGCCTGCAGAGTGAGGAGGGGAGTGAAGAGGAGTCATAGATGCAAGGGGAATTCCAAGCCACTGAGTGCATCTCCCTTTTCAGAGACGGGGAAACTGAGGCAAAGTAGGGCAGCGACTTTCCCAAGACTGAACATCGCTTCAAGTGATCCTTCTCCAACATTAGCAGTCAATTACAAACTAACCCAGGCTCACCCCACTCTTCTTTCTTCCCCTCTCCAGCTTGCTCTCCCACACACCAGGGGTATGCAGCCACATGAGTTGCACACAGTAAAAACGTAATGAACGTGTGTTTCAGGAAAGAAATGTAGAATTGAATTGGTAGTGGCACACTCATTGGCCATCCTTGGGCACTGCATGACATTGCGTCTCTGGTATTTGTTTTAAAAACATAAAGAACTTCTATAAACATAAAGAACACCACCTAAACCAGAACTGGAACCTTTCCACCAATTAATATTTGTGTTCCTCCGTATATCATCCTTCTATCTCCTCTCCCCCACCAGAGGTAGCCAATATCCTGAATCTGGGCTTCATCATAATATTGCATTTATGTGTATATGTAACAATGTATCATTTAGTTTTCTTAATCTTTAACACCACAGTATCATCAAACTCTATGTATCAGACTTATTTTTTCCATTTACAATTATGTTGATACTATTTATCCACACTATCACTAAGTTCATTCACTTTCACAATTATATAACATTTGTTTAGGTGATTATTCCACAGTTTACTAATCCATTCCCCTGTCAGTAGCTGTATGAGTTATCTGATTTTTTATTAGAAACAGTACTGGCTGTAAATCTTCTTATACCCATCTCCTGGTACACATAAGCAAGATTTTCTCTTAGGTATATACCTACAAGGAAATTGCTGGGTGCTAGCAAAGTGAATATCCAAATTTATAAAAGAATCACAGCCAGGCATGGCGGCACACACCTGTAGTCGCAGCTACTTGGGAGGCTGAGGCAGGAGGATCCCTTGAGACCAGGAGTTCGAGGCCACAGTGTGCTATGATCATGCCTATGAAAAGCCACAGCACTCTAGCCTAGGCAACACAGTGAGACCTAGTCTCTTAAAAAAGAATTGCAACTTGCTTTTCAAAATGATTATAGCAGTTTACATTTCCATAGCAAAGCAGCAGAAAAACCATTGTTCTACATTCCTTCCAAAACACAGAAATGTCAAACTTCTTAAATTTTGCCACTCAAATGCATGTAAGATGACATCACATGTGGTAGCAGCTTCCATTTCACATGTCTATTCACCCTGTGTCTTCTTTCCCATGAAGCGCCTGTTTGTGCCTTTGCTCATATTTATTAGTTAGATTTTTCATATTGATTTGAGGGGTTCTTAATACTAGGATTTTGTCAGTTATTGGTGTTACATTCATCATCTCCTACTTTGCAGCTGGTGTTCTCACTTTCTTTATGATGTCTTTTGAGGATCAAAACATCTCAATGTAGTGTAATTTATCAGTCTTTGTTTTATGTTGATATATTCAATTCAATTTTTACTTCTCAAACCTAGATCACATTTTATTTTATAAATAGTATTTCTTAACTTACTTGAATTTCAAAAACCTGATGAATGTGGTTTTAACATTGTTCCCATTTCACAAATGAGGAAACTGAGTCTCAAAAGTAAGTGGTTTTTCCCAAGCTCACAAAGCCCAGAGGTAGCTACGTGGGGACAAGAGCCCAGGCCTTCTGGTCTTCAGAGGCCCACGCTGCCTCTCCCTCCTCACACTAAACACTTATTTGGGGATCTTAAATGCATTATGCAGAGTGCTGAGCCCTAGAGAGAGAAACAGGACATCATCTCCATCCTTGAAGAGTTTGTATCAGAGGTAATGTCGCTAGCCAAGGCTACACATGAGACATCTGAGCTTGGACTTAAAGAATAAGTAGATGTTTTTCAACATGTGGGGAGATTTAGAAGGGGTAGGAACATTCTTGGAGAAGGAAGCAGCATGAGCAAACGTATAGAGGCATGAAAGAGCATGGCAAGGCAGTGAATAGGGAGCTGTGCCATGTGGGGCCAGCCGGGTCAAGTTGTAGGAAAAGAGGGTGGACCCATAGGCAAGAGGAAGAAGCTTGTATGTCATGCCAACTGGCAGGGACTTTAATTCATCTTTGACTTCAAAGCTCTGAGATGTGGCCTGCAAAGTCACCCCAATCTGTAATATTCTCTAGATTTCTTTCTAGAAGATTTCCACCTGCCAGATAGGACACTCCTTTTATTGGCCCAAGTGTTTTCTTCTTGAGGTAGCACTCTCCAATTTGCTAAGCACAGCCTCATTCTCACTCAAGAAATCCCTAATATTCCATCCTTTTTACCCTAACTACCCTCAGCATCTTCAACCATCCCATGAACACCAGCACAGTGTTGACCTCAGGCTACAGCCTGACAGAGAGCACAGCAAGGTGAAAAGAACACAGGCTTGGGTTTGACGTTTTTCAGCATTGTCACTGATCATGACCTCATTTTCTCATGTTCCTGAGTCCACTTTTGCTGACTATCAGGAGGATTTAATGAGATATTGAACAGTTGAAGGCAAAGGAAAGATCCAACAGTTATCAGAAGACTCCTCACCCAAAGTCCTAGATGATGCCCTTCAGGGATGTGTAATTTAGACAGAAAAAGAAATTTCCTATAGAAACCAAGGCCCGAGGCTTTGTGTGAACCCTAAAAGAGAAGCCCTGCACTAGAAGAGGTGGCTGGCCTGGAAACCCTGACTCTGAATCATCCTCCCCAGGGGTCCTTGGCCTGTACATTTGAACTGTTCCATGCCAATCCCTGGGAATCATGAACAGGAGAGAGTGAGTTGCACTTGGCTCCTATGACAAGCGAAAAAGTCAGAGTAAACAGTCCTCATCTTTCAGAATTCTTCTTCATAATAGAACTATCCAGGCTTACTATAACAGCAAAATATCAAAATAAAAACCAACTTAATATGGACAAAGCAGATCAGATAGCTAACAGATTTCACAGGCCTTCAACTGGGCATGGTGACACCCAAACAAGAGCCATCCCTAAGTTAAAATGACCCTGAAAGTCACTTTTACCAACAGTCGTTTGGATCTACTTAGAAGAATCATCACACAGAAGTTAATGAGTAATGAGGAATTCAAATACAGAACAATTTTTGTTTTAAATGCACACATGCACACTTATAAGCATGTACCTTTGAAATTTGGAGAAAGGACACTAGAAATCCAGACAGGTATGCCTAGCCCAGGAAGGTGCACAGCAAAGCAGAAACGGGAGAAAATGAAGCAAAATACACTTGCTCCCTCACACACAGGGAATAGTTACAAAAATTTATCATCTACTAAGCCACCAAGCAAGGCTCAGCAAATTCCAAAAGGCTATTTTGAACACTGGGTCCCCTGGCACAGTTTTGTATTTGCTTCTGATATGCACCCCCTGAAGTTTCAATGGATCCAGTTTGTAGGGTTTTTTCCCCCCACTTCAGATTCCCATAACATGTGCCAAGCATTTGGATATCACATTTGAATGTGTCACAAGATCCTTCCAGAAAACTATCCCTCAACCAAGAGCCACTGTAAGAGAGAAGCCTTCTCACATCTCTCATCAGGCAGGATTTATCTTCAGACCCCCAAATTCTGCTTCTCTTTAAATCTAGTAGTATTGATGAGAAAGTATATAATTTTTTTTTAATTCCCCTTCCTTCTGTATGCCTTTCTGAAGGTTAGGAGGTCAATGCTATGCCAGACTGTGCCAAGAATCCCCTATTTCCTTCATCAGACCCTGCCTATCAGAATGTATGACATCACTCTTATCTATCCCCAGCCTGTGCCAACCTTGCTGGGAATAAGAAATAATTTTAAAAGATCCATTTCCAGCAGCTTATTTTGATCTAGTTACTAAGTGACAAAGACATGGTC
Organism: Sapajus apella; assembly: GCF_009761245.1. Classification (NCBI taxonomy): domain Eukaryota; kingdom Metazoa; phylum Chordata; class Mammalia; order Primates; family Cebidae; genus Sapajus; species Sapajus apella. The sequence continues at coordinate 13,604,055 of NW_022436971.1, forward strand.
AAAAACTACAATAATAGGGCTTCACAAATAGAAATAAAGAATGTCTCCTAGGGGAAGTAATAAACTGCAACACTCCTGCTACTGTGTAATAACATTATGCACCTCGTAGATTTCAAAGTGCGTTTATGTTCATGATCTTGTCTGATCCTCATCCAGCCAATGACCTACGCAGGGTTAAACAAACAAAAAACCCACTGGCTTGTCTGAGATCAGAGGAAAGGATATGAGGGGACTGGAGGCAGAGAGAGGAGGCCTGAGAGGAGATGGGATTATCACACACATAAAAATTCACCGTGAGCTGACCACACAGACCAATATAGGAAAATGCTGATTCATACAAAGTTAAACAGGGTGAATTATTAATTCATCACATTAAATTTAACTAAATATATTTGTATGTTTTGGTTAAAGAGTAAGTTCTATTCTACCTGTTATGTTTTCCCACTGCCTACAAATTGATTTACATACAACATTTTTAGGAGTAGACCTGTTGCATAAATTCTGGCTACAAATGTATGTTTCGAAGCAAGTGAAAGTCCATTATGTCTCAGTAGCAAAACAGGTCCCAGAAGTCCCAGGGGATTTTTTTGCTAGCTCCAACATAACTGTTCCCTTCCTAGTACTGGGTGCCATCTACATTCTATTGCTAATTAGAGGAAATATTTACAGGAATCAGAGAGGAGTCATACAGGTCACTGAAAGGAAAGAAACTCAGATTTATAATTTTTGAGGATCAGGATTTATGATCAAAGATAAAGTATGAAAGAATACATACAGCAAGACTCTAGGTTCAAATTTCAACTGACCATCTTTGAAATGCAGATAATAGGATCAATAGATTCAAAAATATTATAAAAACTATTTAAAATATCAAATGTTTGGAACACAACAGATATTCAAGTGTTTTACGTGTAGTATGTATTAACCAGATAGGGGAGTATATTCGTTTTCTAAGGTTTCCATAGGCACCATAGTCAGGTTGGATTAAACAATACAAAACATATTTTCTTACAACTCAGGAGGCTACAAGTCCAGAATCGAGGTGTTGGCAGGGCCAGTTTCTTCTGAGGCCTCTTTCTGTGGCTTGCAGATGGTAAATATAACAAAAGTGTTCTCTGAATGAGTCAACAGGAATGAGGAAGCAGAAAGTCATACCTTTCTTTTTTTTTTTTTTAAGACGGAGTTTCACTCTTGTTACCCAGGCTGGAGTGCAATGGCGTGATCTCGGCTCACCGCAACCTCTGCCTCCTGGGTTCAGGCAATTCTCCTGCCTCAGCCTCCTGAGTAGCTGGGATTACAGGCACGCGCCACCATGCCCATCTGATTTTTTTTGTATTTTTAGTAGAGATGGGGTTTCGCCATGTTGACCAGGATGGTCTTGATCTCTTGACCTCGTGATCCACCCGCCTCGGCCTCCCAAAGTGCTGGGATTACAGGCGTGAGCCACCGTGCCTGGCCCACCTTTATTTATGAACTGAATTGTGTCTCCAAAATTCATAGGTCAAAGCCTTAACCCCCAATGTGACTGTGTTTGGAGACAGGGTGTTAATCAAGGTAATAAGTGTGGGGTCCTAGTCTGCTAGGACTGGTGTCCTTATGAGAAGAGATTTGGGTACAGACCTGCACGCCCACAGAGATAAGACCATGGGAAGAAACAGCAATCAGATGGCTGTCTACAAACCAAGGAGGAACCAGCCCCGCCAGAGATTGGAAAGAGTTTTCAGCCAAAAATAAATCCTGTTGTCGAATCCACCCAGTCTATGGTATTTTGTTATGACAGCCCTTGCCAAACTAATATATCTCCTTTCTAAAGAAATTGGTCCAAAAGTAAAAATAAAAAGGAAATCTAGATTTTTCACCTATTTGGTGACTTTAGGTTGTGTTCTCTACCATGTGTCAACAAGTTAAGAAGGAAAAAGTAAAAGTAGTTCAATGTGCAGCCTGGCAACATGGCGAGACCCTGTGTCTACAAAATATTCTAAAGCTAGCCAGAGGTGGTGGCATGCACCTGTCATCATAGCTACTCAGGAGGCTGAAGTGGGAGAATCAGGAGCCCAGGGGGTTATGGCCACAGTGAGCCATATTTGTGACACTGCATTCCAGCCGGAGCAACAGAGCAAGACACTGTCTCAAAAAAAAAAATGTAGTCCTATGTGTAGCCCGTATGTTTGTATGTGGCTGTGTGTAGACATGTGTTTAAAGCTAAAGGAGTTACTAAGATATCCAATATTCATCCTTCTTATATTTTCCAACAAATATTCATTGGGGAGACTAGCCATGTGCTGGACACCATGCTTATAATGTATTGTCTACTTTAATCTTGTTCTTTCCCTTATAATCCTACCAATGTTAGGAATTCATAGCCCCATTTCTGCCCTAGAAAAAAAGAAAAGACTCACAGTTTATGTGACTTACCCAAGGTCAGGGAACTGATACGGGACAGAGCAGGGTTTTCAACACAGGCCTCTTGGGTGCCAAAAACTCCACACACACCCAAGCACATGTCCTTGTCTTTGTAATATAAAAAGAATTGCAAATGTTTCGTGCCATAATATACCCAGATCTGTTCCAAGCATATGTCAACTCACGTAGGGCTCTGTGCGTAGCCCTTTGGTAAGTACTACTATTATTTATCATCCCATTTAACAGATGAAAAAATGTAACTACAGAAGGGTTGAGGAACTCAGCCTGGGTCCCACATTTCATCTTACTAAATGAACAAACAGCGTGTGGCAGAGCAGATCTCTACACCCAGCTTGGGTACAGCATGATCATCACCTGCATGTGTTTGGCCTCCGAATGAGGGAAATGAACCCAACGGTCCCTTGCACCCCCTTCTACCCCTGGGATTTTATTGCTCTGGCTTTAACTCGTCAGCAAAACAGACAAGACTAAATGTTAAGATGTTTTTAACCACAGAGACTTTTCTCTTAGAGGGGATGGAAATTAATTCTCCTTTAGCACAAAATTTGACCTCAATTAACCACAAATTGTTGTTCTGCATTTTTATAGAGATCATTGTTGTAGCTGAGAAACCCACCAACAGCTAAGCACATTCAGCTGCAGAAACTCCTACGGTAACTATGGGTCTTGTGAGCCAGGCCTCATCATGGCTGTTTCAATTTCCCTCTGTACTGAGTGAGGGGTCCTGAAACACAATGGCAGAGGCCGCCTGGTTCCAGCCTTTGATTACGTCATCCTGATGGAATGTGGACATGATCGTGAGGACTTTCTGCTTAAGCCTTGTTTTATTTAAGTTTCTAACATTCTTGGAGACTTAAATCTCATCTACAGTTGCTTGGAATCTGGGCTTCAGTCGGATTATTGAAGGGATGCAGGAAACTTATCCTCCTAAAAGCTGAACTCAGCGAATGGTTAAGCCAAAGCCATCCTGACTCAAGGCTCAAAGCAAATCTTTCAGCTCATTACATTTTAAAGATTGCTAGCAGTCAGCAGCCTTTAGATTTATGTAACACTAAGTTATATACAGTAAAAGCATGTGCTAGTTACATAACAATGTTCACGTGAATGGTTAAAATGGGACAGGTAAATCAGATGTAGAAAACCAGGACAAAAAGGCTCCCAGCAGCTTTAGAATATATTGTTTAAATTCATAGCAAGCAGATAATTTTTTTCCTGTTCTCTCCAACGATTGCATATATCGAGTGCTCACAATATGCCAGACACTTCTGCAACACGGATCAGTAGGAGCAAAGCCTTTGGAGTGAGGCTACAGTGTACTTGATATGTGACACATGGCAAGTTTCCCTACCCCAGTTTACCCACCCACAAATGGAGCTAGCCACGCCTACCTCATAGAGTCAACGTGAGAATTAAATGAATCATGTTGCCAAGTGTCTGCCATAAAATGTATGCTCAATAAAGGCCAGTTTCCTAGTCTGCTGCCCTTAGCTGATTTTGTCTAATACCCCCTGCAAGCCTGGGAATGTGGTGGTATTATAATCCCCATTCACCAGGTGAGGAACCTGGAGGTCTCCGCCAGGGTGACGTTGCTGTCATGGTGCAGAGGGGCTTTAATACGTAACTCATTAGAGGCATATCTCAATTCTGCAGCTCACAGGTTATCCCATTTGCAGTGTGTGCAGGTCTTTCGGCTCCTCTGCTTTTCCGCTGGCTGCCTGCCATTTGGCACTTTCCCTGCTAATTAGCACCTCGACCACAGTATAGCAGGGGAAATCCAAAAGGGTGAGCTTTGGTTAGTAGCCCAATCATGTGGTTTAAGAGCTTTGGGGGAGAGATTTTTCTTAAGTTTGGTAAAGAAAGAGATGGCGTCTAAGCAGTGCCACAAATATTTTTAATTATATTTGGAATTCAGTTATTCATTATCGTGGCCTCCCACTAATAGGTAATTAAGAATGGATCATTATACTTAAGAAGCTGTCTGATCCTCAAGGTGATTAAAGTTTATTCATATGCTGGGACTTTAGGTGAGAATGTTTCTCAAAATCATATCAATTTATATTCATCTTAGCTATTACCACCCAACTACACTACTCTATATTTATGATATTAAATTCACATGTCAAAGTTCTAGCCCCCAATGTGACTGTATTTGAAGACAGACCCTTTACAGCATTAATTAAGGTTCTGTGTGGAGGGTCCTAGTCCAATAGGGCTGGTGTCCTTATAAGATGAGATTTGGCTAGAGACATACATGCCCCTGAGACAAGGCCATGTGAAGACACAGCAATAAGATGACCATCTACAAACCAAGGAGGCAGGTTTCAGGAGAAACCAGCCCTGCTGGCACCTTCGTCTTGGACTTTCAGCCACCTTCCTATAAGAAAATTAATTTCTGTTCTTGCAGCCACCCAGTCTGTGGTATTTTGTTATGGCAGCCCTAGCAAATTAATATGCTTCCTTTCTAAGGAAATTAGTCAAAAAAAAAAAAAAAAAAAAAAAGGAAACCTCTCCAGCCCTTAGTTTTCTAACCTGGAAAATATTAGTTCCTCATTCATACGAATGTTGTGAAGACAAAGGAAATTATAATCTAGTATTTAGAATAGTATTTACAGTACATAAGCACTGTAAAAGTATTTTATTACTATTGTCAATATCATCACCTCTAATAGTATTACCATCATGTGTATCGCCCTAGATTGTAACATACAAAAAAGAGAGAGCATTCTGGGACAATGGACTGGAAATGACATGGACAGAATCATTTACAACTATTGCCCCAGATCCATCCTTCTCAGTCCAGGTCCCAGGTGCTTGGCTTCCACTCTGACCCTATAGGACAATGGCAGGTTACTCACTACAAACCCACATCAGGCTTGACCAGGACTCAACGAGGGCCAGGCCAACTGCCATCCCCAGGGAGTTTGCTCTAGAAGAATTTGACCTATCAAATATGAGTGTGGTCCATCTCATGAGCCCTCATTTCCTGTTCTAAGAATTACATCATCCTGGGATGATTGAGGACTGAAACATTTGCTCAATGGCAAACCCCTTCCCTACCCGTTGGCCTACAGTCTCATCCCAAAGGCCCCAAAGGATAATCCCAAAGCATCCTGACCTGGATGTTTTTCTCAAAGTCTCTGCTATTCAGTCTTATCATGGACATCACATTAAATACAGTTTCCAAGTTTTATGCAATCAAAAGATAGCACTTTAATAATGAAAAGTCAATAATGGTTATGAGTGTTGTTAATACTGCCTTTAAGATTCTGCAGGATTGGCTGGGCACTGCGGCTCATACTTGTAATCCCAGCACTTTGGGAGGCCAAGGTGAGCAGATCACGAGGTCAAGAGATCGAGACCATCCTGGCCAACATGATGAAACCCCGTCTCTACTAAAACTACAAAAATTAGCCGGGCATGGTGGCAGACACCTGTAATCCCAGCTACTTGGGAGGCTGAGGTGGAAGAATCGCTTGAACCCAGGAAGCAGAGGTTGCAGTGAGCCAAGATTGTACCACTGCACTCCAGCCTGGCAACAGAGCAAGACTCCGTCTCAAAAAAATAAATAAATAAAAGATTCTGCAGGATTTTGTGTGATACCACAGAAATCAAACAGACTTGTATTCCAGAAATTATAAGTCTGGTGGTGTTTATGTAACTATGCACAAAACTGCAGTGGGATATTCCAGCTTTTTTTGTTTGTTTGTTTGTTTGTTTGTTTGAGATGGAGTCTTGCTCTGTTACCTAGGCTGGAATGCAGTAGCCTGATCTTGGCTCACTGCAACCTCTGCCTCCCAGGTTCAAAGCAATTCTCCTGCCTTAGCCTCCTGAGTAGCTGAGATTACAGGCATGCACTACCATGCCCAGCTAAATTTTTCATATTTTTAGTAGAGACGAGGATTCGCTATGTTTGCCAAGCTGGTCTCAAACTCCTGACCTCAAATGATCCTCCCACCTCAGTCTCCCAAAGTGTTGGGATTATAAGTGTGAGCCACCACACCCAGCCCGTTTCAACTCTTTCTAAAAAATAGTTGTTAGAAATCTGTTTGTTTCTTCTGAAATGTAAAAACAACAGCAACTTGCTATTTCTATCAATTCCATCTTTTCTGGGCAAATCTTATCAGAGTCAATAATTTGAACTCGGGTAAAAATTAGAGGCTTCTTTTATATTCAGATTTTACATGCTCAAAATCCTATCCTTCAGCAAAAAGTGTTTTTAAAATAGAAAAGAACTTGTTGATTTGGAGCACAGGAATATCATTGAAACCCTTAAATTCAAAATAACTTATGCTTCTCCAAGTTCCAGTTATTTTTCAAAATAAACAAAGATATCTTATTCAAAATTATTTCTACCTAACTTTGAAACACACCTGCTAAATTTCTCAAATAACATATTTTATGTGTTTCCGGGTATTGAAAAATGCCAGAAAACCAGTCCAAGGTTTAAGAAGGGTTCATTGATCTGGCTTGTGAGAAAAAATAAATAATGATCTTTTCTACCTTCAGCAAATGGAAAGCTTTCCAAAATCCCTCAAGCATCAGCTTCATAGCCATCAAAGCTGTCTGATTCAGTTATTTCTGGAGGGCAACTTACATGAGTGAGCAAGGAATTGCATTTATCTTCATGAATATACAAATATACACACTCATGTATTATTTGACCGAATCTGTAGCTTACCTGGTAATAGAGGAGGTGTTTCTGAATAAAACAAAAAACCTGGTATGTGAGAGTGACAAGGGCCCATTTGTAGTTTTACTTTGTGATACTATTTGCAAAACTCAGAGAGGTGAGGAGCTCATGCTGGTTCATGCGGCAATTCGGTCTCAGCAAGGACTGGAATCTCAGCATCCCGTCCCTGCAGCAGGGCCTTTTAAGACACCTGGCAGCTGGGACTCACACCACTGGTAGGAGAAATGCCCATGCATTCCTTTTTCCAACCCAGGGTGCTTATGGAACCTAAGTTTGGTGGTTCAGTGGGAAGATCACAGACTTCAAAACCAAACCAACTCAGGTTCAAATCCAATTCTGCCATTTACTGTAAACTCTTAATAACATTGAGAGTTTCTTTATCTTACAGTGGGAGTGTAGAGGTTGTGAGTGAGAAATGCTCAGAGCCAGTAAAGTGACTGGCACATAAAAGGTTCTCAGTGGTAGTCGAGACAATTGTTATCTGTCTATAAACTAACGTGTGGGGTGTGTGTGTGTGTGTGTGTGTGTGTGTGTGTGTCTGTGTGTGCGTGTGCATGTGTGTGTGTCTGTGTGTGTGCATGTGTGTGTGTCTGTGTGTGTGTGTGTCTGTGTGTGTGCGTGTGTGTGTGTGTGTGTGTGTGTGTTAGTCCATTTGGGCTGCCTTAACAAAATACCATACACTGGGTGGCTTACAAACAACAGAAATTTATTCTCTCAGCTCTCAATGCTAGAAAGTCCAAGATCAAGTCAGACTTGTTATCTGGTGAGGGTCCACTTTCTGGCTCAGAGGCAGTATCTTCTCGCTGTGTCCTCATATGGTAGGAGGGGTGAATGGGCTCCCGTGAGCCTATTTTATAAAGGCACTAATTACATTCATAAGGCTCAACCCTTATGACCTAATCACCTCCCAAAGCCTCACCCCCTAAAAATATCACCTTGGGGGTTACAATTTCAACGTACGAATTTTGAGAGGACATAAACATTTAGTTCACTGCAATATATACATTAGATATAGTTGATATATATAGAGAGATAATCTAACATGTATATTAATGTGTGCATAGATAGATGGATAGATGGATGGACAGACAGATTTGATGGATAGATGATAGATAAGATGGATGGATGGATGGTTAGACAGATAGGCAGACAGGCAGGCAGGCAGGCAGGCAGGCAGGCAGACAGACAGACAGACAGACAGACAGACAGACAGACAGACAGATAGATAGATAGATAGACAGACAGACAGATAGATGAGCAGACAGGCAGGCAGGAAGGCAGGCAGGCAGGCAGACAGGCAGACAGACAGACAGATAGAGCAAGCAGGCAGGCAGGCAGGCAGGTAGGCAGGAAGGCAGGCAGGCAGACAGACAGATAGACAGACAGATAGATAGATAGATGAGACCCATGCCTATACTAATATGTAACTATTATGCTCCTATAATCTTGGAGTAGAGATTAAAAAACTAACAGGTCCCTGAAATGCAACTAACAGGTCCCTTTTGGATAATCTGTGAAATGCCTCAATGCGCAGTCAAACTAAAGTTACAGGAAGTACTAACAGAACATACCTTTGCTAACAGTCTCCTGACAGCTGCAGAAGGTAAAGAGACTGGAAGAGAAAGGGCAGGAGGAAACAGAGTGAACAGAAAGTCCTAAGGTCAGGGATGAGGTGAAGGGGCATCTGCAAATCGGCCCAGTTATCCAGGAGGCAGTCAGCTGACCTCACTCTCAGCCCCACTGAGCCAGTGGACTCTTACTTCAATTCTATAGTTATTTGAAGCCCCAAATTTCTTGTGAAAATGTTCAAAGTTTTTTATCAGAGTTATTTATGAATTCCATCTTCTATCTCCTACAAGGCTGGGAGCTATTCGTAAGCCACCCTTTCTCACCCTCCAGCACCTCTCTCCCAACCTACGCCTTGCTATGCTTTACCTGCTCCGATTGTCCCTTTTGCATGGAATCCCTTTACATCTATTGCCATCCCTCCCTTATCCTACCCTGAAGTGATTCCCAATAATACTATCGCTTCTTCTTCCCTAGCTCCCCTTCAAACCATGAGCTCTTTAAGGACTAGGGCTCTGACTTCCCTATGTGTCCCCAGCTCCTAGTTTAGGGCCTAAGATGGCACATGACAAATTTGGCTGAATAAATGCACAGCCTTGTCCAGTTCTCCTTAGCTGTCTCTTATCCAAAAGCTCAAAGCCTGACTGCCTGCATTCTCATTCCATCCTATGACCTACAGCACCGTAACCCTGGGCAACTTATTCAACCCCTGACATCTGAGTTCTTTCTTCTGTGAAACAAGCATAATAAGACCTTTCTTACAGGATTGTTATGAGGATGAAATTGAATTACGCATTTTAAATGCTTGATATTCTTTCTGAAACATGGAAATTAATCACTGTTTTTTTCAATACATGTCTTTGAATAAACAAAAGAATAGATGCTAAATGTTTCTAGGAACATTTGAACTTTGGGATAGCTCTCTTATGTCTTCTTCCTACAGAGATTAACAGCTAAATTTGAGAAATTTCACTCAGAAATTATATTCTCTACTCCAATGTGTCAACAAGACTCCTAGTAATGGCTGGAGTATGGCAAGTTTAGGATGCTGTGTTCACCATCACCTCCATTAGACTGATGTCCACCATAGGGGCAAAAACAGATGTGGTGACCCCATGACTATTCCCAGCAGGCCGCTGAATTCTTTCTTGGGTTGCGTTGTGGCAGCTCCTATAAATCTTTATCAACACATAGACCTTATATTCCATTTTGCCTTTTGACTTTATTCTTAGCAGAAAAGGGTAAGAGCCTAGGACCAAATGTCTATTTGGTGAAACTTTGAAAAACACTTTGGCACGGGAAAGAGCAGCTCTTTAGGACCAAAGAGAAACTCAGAACTTGGCTCTCATTTTCCTCCCTTGCAGACATCCCCTCTGCTCAGATGGGCATCACAGGTGTCAGCCACTAACACGGCCACTGTGGCAGAGTTCACCAGAGTGGCCGTGTCAGTGGTTTGAAGAAAAACTATTTCATCCCTGCGCTGTTGTTATTAGAAATCTTCCTCCCTCAAAATCTCACCTATTTTTGCCCTCTGGAGTTGCACAAGCTGAATATATCCCCTAATCTGGCTCTGTAAATGTCAGAAGACATGGCCACGCTCTTCCTAAGATTTTTGTCTCCTGGCTAAGTTTCCCTGATTCCTTCAGCCACTCTTCATATGAGGGAATTCAGCCGGACTGAAAACTGCTTGAGACAGGATCTGTGCAAGATCCACTTGGTATTCTAACATAGAAGTGCAATAAAAATATGTATCAAACAAAAGAACAATAATTAAATACTTTCACAAAGCTTCTCATTAATGTATCTACTCAACAAAGGGGCATAGGGCACTGATTACCATGACCGTCTTATCCAACCAGTAGGGATGCCAAGTTGAGTAAGACATGGTCCATGCCCCAAATGAATCCATGGCTCGAAGAGGTCCTGCCTGCAAATGACTGTTGCAGATTCATCCACAGCATGTGCTGTAACACAAAACACAAGGTGTGTAGATGCCCTTGAAGGTCTTGAGGGAGGAGCCGCAACTCCCCAAGGGGCAGATAGGAAAGGCTTCCCAGAGTGACCACCAGCCTGGGTAAAGCCTCAATGGTCCGGGTTAATAGGACCTATTTCCTTTTAAACTGTAGCCCCCATAATTGGAACACAACACTCAAGTTAGGCCGTTGGGCATGCAAATCACACAAGAAATAACATTTCTTCTAAAAAAAAAAAAAAAAAAAAAAAAAAACCACAATTCTTTTAATAATGCAACTTACTTTTGAATTTGCTGTTTGACACAAACCATGTCACATGGTCTGTGTGCAGAGAGCACACAGCCATCTCAAACCCCTGAGACACATAGTTAAATATTTCTCTTCACTAAGCCCTAACTCACCAAGCTACACTGGCACAGTGGACTGATTTTTATATTTTTACTTAAATATTGGAGTTTTGCATTTCCCACCATCAAATTTCAATTCATCCCCCTGACCTATGCACCAACCACCACTCAACTGCGTGTCAAACCTCTCCTTTGTGAAGAATACAGGGTGTTGAGATTCTGCACTGTTTGGTTAGGAAATTTTGGAGGGAGCAAAATGGGATTTTGGTGAGGTCAGCATTCCAAAAGTAGCTGTCATTTCCGATCTCTTCGTGGTACACTGGAATCAAGTTAGCATAAACATTTTGATTGTAGGGAAGAAAACCACCTAGGTGTAATGGCTACATCTCTGCATTCCTGAATCAGTCCCAACTTCTAATGTTCTCCTGCTTCATTGTCTGGAAAAGTCACCAAAAGGTCCTAGAAGTTACAGCATTTTATTGCCTATATTTACTACATCTCCCAGGCTGTCATTACTTCATAAATGTTCCCAGTGTTCTGTGTCAGAAAATGCATCCTCAATGTTCTCTGAAATGAACTTTGAAGATTTGAGTGATGTTGCATGAAAAGTCCTTTCACGTACTGGTGATGTTCAGAGGTAGGAAGGAACTAGGCATGTTGGCAGCTGAATTCCAGCCCCACACTCTCTGTGGGTTTACAGGTTAAAATGGCCACATCATCTGATAGGTTTCCTGCTTCACTGCAAAATATGTCTAAAATTTCTTATTCTGTTTCTACACGGTTTTGGCAGGAATTGTTTAGTAGATAATGGAAAGAGGATATGGTAAACAACATTTATTATGCCTTTTCTATGTGACAGCATTTTATATACATAGGGCCATTTAATGCTCATAATTTTGAGGTGAATATGATCATCCCCATTTTACAAAGAATACTACAGTTTAAAGAATTTCAGTAATTTCCCGAAAGTCATACAGAGCTCAGTTCTGCTGAGCTATGAAGTCCATATTCTCTCAATATAGCACATACTTGATAACTATAGAAAATTCAAATTTGAAACAAACCTTGGAGGAGATCTACTTCAACCACTCATTTTTTAGATGTGTAAGCTGAAGCCCAAAGAGTGCGAGAGTTGATGGCAGCACGTTGGAGTTCATTCATAGCAAGACCTCAATGGGAACCCAGTTCTCCTGAAACACAGTCGCATGCCCTATTTTTTTCCACAGCACACAAGTTTTCTCTGAATTCTAAAACAATATACACTAAACCAGGAAACCACACAGTGACTTCCTGATAAGATGGTAGGATGGACAATTTGGGGAAGAAAAAGTGAAGTAATCCTGAAGAATTCCAACTGATATAAAAACTTATGAACCAGAGGTTACTTTCTTGCTTTTTAAATAATTAATCACTTCCATAGGGTAATTGGGCAGTAAAAATTATCTTATATAAAATAACCTAATGGCAAAATACACTTATCAGAAGAACTATTTTGAAAATTGTTTGAGAAACGATGTGTAAATAACAAAAGCAATTTCCTTACAAATGATGTAAATATTTGAACATGGTGTATTAGTCCATTTTCACAGTTAAAGACATAATTTATAAAGGAAAAGAGATTTAATGGACTCACAGTTCCTCATGGCTAGGGAGGCCTCACAATCATGACAGAAGGCAAAAGGCACATCTTACATGGCAGCAGACAAGAGAGAAGTGAGAAACAAGTAGAAGGGGAAATTCCTATAAAATCATCAGATCTTGTGAGGCTTAATGACAACTGCAAGAACAGTATGGGGAACCCACCCCTGTGATTCAATTATCTCCCACCAGGTCCCTCTCATAACATGTGAGAATTATGGGAGCTACAATTTATTGGTTTTTATTTTGTTTTGTTTTTTTTGAGACGGAGTTTCACTCTTGTTGCCGAGGTTGGAGTGCAATGGTGTGATCTTGGCTCACTGCAAACTCCACCTCCCAGGTTCAAATGACTCTCCTACCTCAGCCTCCTGAGTAGCTGGGATTACAGGTGCCGGCCACCACACCCAGCTAATTTTGTATTTTTAGTACAGATGGGATTTCACCATGTTGGCCAGGCTGATCACAAACTCTTGACCTCAGGTGATTCGCCCACCTCGCCCTCCCAAAGTGCTGGGTTTACAGGCATGAGCCACTGTGCCCAGCTGGGAGCTACAGTTTAAGATGAGATTTGGGTGGGGACATAGCCAAACCATATCACATGAAGAAGTCCCAAGAAGTGTTTTCCTTCTCTAGCTGAACAAAGTGGGAGAGTTTGTAGGTGATGTTCTAAGGAAAAGTACAATTTTTACCTAAATGAGTTTGTAAACATTTCGTGTGCTCATGGAAATGTCATTTATAATTAATTAGCAAATAAGAATTAGAAAATATGAGTAGACCATGGAGTTCACCTACTTTTATAGCAAGGCATTTGCCTTTAATGTGATCATCGGTGGTAAAAGTCACTGCATTAGGTTTGCTCCCAATGTGCCAAGAGGCATTTATAATGCTCTTCTCTCCATAACTAAGCCACAAGCAAAACTAGGTCACATATGCTCTTTGAAAATAATGACTAACATCTGCATAGCCCAGTTGTGGCTTAGAGTGAATTCATATCCATTATCTCATTTGATGCACACAAAAATCTGTGAAGCAGATATGATTTCCCTGTCAAGGCTTAAAGTTGGAATGACTTGGTCAAAGTTATACAATGACTATCAAGGCCCCTGCCCTCCCTCCAACATCTCCCAACACATCGTCAACTAGAACTATAACTAGCCATAAAATTTCTGTGAGTTCAGAATTCCTTGGGGCCCAATTAACCAGAATCTACAAATGTCTGGTTTTGTTATTTATTTTGTTTGTTTTTTGTGGGTGAAGGAGGTAGCGCTGGGGAACACCCTACTTTTAAGACGGAAAAAGAGCATAAGAACTCCTCCAATTTTTGTTTAGCTACTCTGATCTTTAACACTTTCCTGGATAATTTTTTGTTGTTTCCAATGAGAATCTAAAGTCAAAATATTCAATCATCAAAAAAATAAAATCAGCTCTATTTAACATAGTGTTCCATTTGGTTGTGAATTTGGCTGCAATATTTTCTAAAGATGTTCATTAAGAAGAGTGAAATGGGAAAGGTTTTTCTGGTGAGCCAGAAAAGCAAATTAATAAGAAGCTTTGTTCGTAAACTAGTGTATTACCACGGCACAAAGATGATCTTTGAGTCTGTCTATTGACAAATGTTGGCAAGGTTCTCTTTCACACTTGCTCTGCTCTTTCCTTTCCTCAAGGATGATAACCACAGCCAGGAAATAAGATGTCAACAAGGAATTTTCAATTTTTTATATGTATTTTTGCTTAATGTTAGAATTTAGGCATATAAAACTCAGGGTTGGAAGGGAGAGTTCTCTGTCAATTAGGATTACGCAGAATCTTCATGGGGAGATGTAGGAGAGGTCAAGAATATTCCCAAAGGGGAGGTTCTTCAGGCCTGCATTTTTTGGTAGAAGACAGCAGTTTGAGTTAGTATGGCTCTAGAGAGTGTCTGGAAGCAAGTCTTCCAGTGAGGGTTGAGGGGCCTGAAGTCTACACTGAAGATGAAAATGTTACAAGAAGAAACTTTGTTGGAATCGAAAACAGACCTTTATTTCCAAGAGTTTCTGCACATAAATCACAGTGTAATTTTTTTTCACAAGGAAAGAAAGATATTCTTACTAAAATGAAACAGATTTGATATATGCTCCTCAGAAGCAAATACTCCTCAGGCTATTAACTCAATAGACTTGAGGGAATGTGATATTACATGTGAAAAAATCAGAGATGAAAAAACATATCATGAAGCTTGGGTCTATACAATGTCAACTTCGAAATAACAGAATGAGTCAAGTAACCAAGATTTACCTTCCTAATGCCAACAAAACGGTGTGACTAGCTTTCTCCCCCACTGAAATTGTCTAATTGATGTTGGTGACTATATTCGTTTGAGTTGCCATAATGAAATACCACAGACTGAGTGGCTTAGACAACAGAAATTTATCTTGTCACCATTGAAGAGGCTGGAAGTCCAAGATCAGGGAGTGTGCAGGGACTGTTTTTTCTGAGGCCCCTCCTGGGGTTGCAGGTGGCTGCCTTCTCACTGTGTAACTCATATGGTTGCTCTGTGCTCTGTGTGTCTGTGTCCTCATTTCTCCTCTTATAAGGACATCGGACATATTGGATTAGGACCCACCCATATGACCTCATTTTACCTCCCTTATCTCTTTAAAGGCTTTATCTATAAATACAGTCACATTCTGAGGTACGGGGGGGGTTAGGACTTCAACATATGAGTTGGGGGACAATATTTAGCCTATAACACTCTGCCCTGTCACTCCATAAAAGTAATGTCCTTCTCAAACACATAATATATTCATCTTACCCCAGTATCTGCAAAAGTCTTAACCCATTCCAACATCAACTTCAAAATCTCCTCTAAATATCATGATATCAAGTATGTATAAAACTCAAGGTATAATTCATCATGTATAATTTTTACTTAAACGAATTTTAAACATTTAGCGTGCCCATAGAAATGTCATTTATAATCAATTAGCAAATAAGAATTTAGAAAATATGAATAGTCCATGGAGTTCACCTACTTTTATAGCAGGGCATTTGCCTTTAATGTGATCATTGGTGGTTAAAGTCACTGCATTAGGTTTGGTCCTGATGAGCCAAGAGGCATTTATAATGCTCTTCTCTCCATAACTAAGCCACAATCAAAACTAGGTCCTCCTCAATTGTGAACCTGTAAAATCAGACAAGTTCTCTGCTTCCAAAATGCAATGGGTAGGACAGGAATTGGACAGATATTTCCATTCCAAACACAAAAAATCAGAAGAAAGGGGTGACAGGTCTCAAGCAAGTCTGAAATTTAGTGAGGCAAATATCATTAGATTTGAAGGCTCAAAAACAATCCTCTTTGGCTCCTTTCTCTGTCCTCCGGACCACCAGGGAGGCAGCCCTGTCCCTGAAGCTCTGGATGGCTGCCCTGCTCTTAAGGCCCTGGGTGGTAGCCCCATCCTATGGGCCAAGAAGGAGATAGCCCCGCCTCCTGGCATGTCCTCTGGACCCATGGTGGCAGTGGCAATGGTATCCTTGCTGATCTCTGAACTGCTTTTGCAGTTTTTTTTTTTTTTTTTTTAAGGATAACGCATGTTCACAGCTGTTCACAGCTGGATAGCTCTATGGCCCATCCCATGGAATCTCAGAAGCCTGATATCCTTCCTTCATTCAGCCCCATCTACGATCCTTCAGTCCAAGATGGTAACATTGCTGCTGAGATGGTTGATTTGATCCATGAGTCACATCTGTAATCTCTTTATTGCAAATGATTGTCCAGCGCATCCCTGATGTTCTCCCAGAATGCACTTTCTTATTCCTTGCAATATGGATAGGCTGAGAACTTTCCACATCTTCAGGTTCCTGTTTGCTTAGCAATTCCCTTGTCAATTCCTCTCCCTCCTGTCTCACATTTTACTATCAGCAGCAAGGGAAACCATGAAGTGCCTTTGACACTTTGTTAAGAATTCCTCAGTTAAATATCCCAGTTGCAAGTTCTGTCTTCCACAAAATACAGGGAAACAATGGAGCCAAGCTCTTTGTGATTTTAATACAAGGATCATCTTCCGTCCAGTTTCCAATCATATGTTCATTTCTATCTGAGCCTTGACCAGAAGCACCTTAACAGTCATAGCTCCACCGGCAGCCTCTTCAAGGCAATCTCTGCTTTTTCTTTTGTTTTTTTAATTTATTTTATTGCATTTTAGGTTTTGAGGTACATGTGAAGAACATGCAAGATTGTTACATAGGTACACACGTAGCAGTGTGATTTGCTGCCTTCCTCCCCATCACCTATATCTGGCATTTCTCCCCATGCTATCTCTCCCCAACTCCCCACCCTCCACTGACCCTCCCCTATTTCCCCCCAACAGACCCCAGTGTGTAGTGCTCCCCTCCCTGTGTCTATGTGTTCTCATTGTTCATCACCCACCAATGAGTGAAAACATTCGGTGTTTGATCTTCTGCTCTTCTGTCAGTTTGCTGAGAATGATGCTTTCCAGGTTCATCCATGTCCCTACAAAGGACACAAACTCATCGTTTTTGATGGCTGCATAATATTCCATGATGTATATGTGCCACATTTTCCCTGTCCAGTCTATCATCGATGGGCATTTGGGTTGGTTCCAGGTCTTTGCTATTGTAAACAGTGCTGCAATGAACATTCGTGTGCACTTGTCCCTATAATAGAACGATTTATAATCGTTTGAATATATACCCAGTAATGGATTGCCGGGTCAAATGGAATTTCTATTTCTAGGTCCTTGAGGAATCGCCACACTGTCTTCCACAATGGTTGAACTAATTTACACTCCCGCCAACAGTGTAAAAGTGTTCCTATTTCTCCACATCCTCTCCAGCATCTGTTGTCTCTAGATTTTTTAATGATCACCATTCTAACTGGCGTGAGATGGTATCTCAATGTAGTTTTGATTTGCATTTCTCTGGTTACCAGCAATGATGAGCATTTTTTCATATGTTTGTTGGCCTCATGTATGTCTTCCTTTGTAAAGTATCTGTTCATATCCTTCACCCACTTTTGAATGGGCTTGTTTTTTTCTTGTAAATCTGTTTTAGTTCTTTGTAAATTCTGGATATCAACCCTTTGTCAGATGGGTAAACTGCAAAAATTTTTTTCCCATGCTGTTGGTTGCCGATTCACTCTAATGACTGTTTCTTTTGCGGTGCAGAAGCTGTGAAGTTTGATTAGGTCCCATTGGTCTATTTTGGCTTTTGTTGCCAATGCTTTTGGTGTTTTGGTCATGAAGTCCTTGCCTACACCTATGTCCTGAATGGTTTTGCCTAGATTTTCTTCTAGAGTTTTTATGGTGTTAGGTCTTATGTTTAAGTCTTTAATCCATCTGGAGTTAATTTTAGTGTAAGGTGTCAGGAAGGGGTCCAGTTTCTGCTTTCTGCTCATGGCTAGCCAGTTTTCCCAACACCATTTATTAAACAGGGAATCCCAATCTTTGACAAACCTAATCTCTGCTTTTTCTAACATGCACCTCAAAAACTCTTTCAGTCTCCACTCATTACCATTTCTAAATCCACTTCCCCAGTTTTAGGTATTTGTTAAAGCAGCACCCTACTTCTCAGTACCAAAATTCGTATCACTCAGAGTTCACCAGAGAAACAGAACCTTTGAACAACACAGGTTTGAACTGGGTAGGTCCACCTGTACAGAGATTTTTTTAAATAAAAGCTTCACCAAGTGTGCCTGTTTATCCTGCCTCCCCGGGGTGGGGGTGGGGGGGCGGAGAAAGAGAGAGAGAGAGAGAGAGAGTGCAAGCACGAGAGAGCCTTGACAAGTCCAGTATTGGCAGGGTAGGCTGTCAGGCTGGAGACTAAAACTAAGAGTTGCAATCCAAGTCAAAAGTGGGCTGGTGGTAGAATTCCCTCTTCTTCCGGGGATGTGAATCGTTTTCTATTATGGGGGGTAATCTGCTTTACTGAAGATCAGGAAATTATTGTCTCACTATTTAAATGGACAGATGCAAAGCCTGGAATGCACAGAAGACTTGGGTGTCTATCTGGGCCTACACTAAGATGCCTTTCATGGCGGATTGGATGGTATCTTTCCTGCTCTCAACACATGATAAAGCCAAAACTTGAGTTATCACCATGGAAATTGAACTCTAGCAGCAGAAAAGACTTTCCTAAGGCTAATGCAGGAGCTGAAGGAAATGTCAGTCTCCTTCTCTGGAAGTGCTGCCACTATTCTTCTAATGACATGTGACTAACTCTGCTGACAGGCACAGATTTAAGAAAGGTGCTCTCCAGCACTAAGATCCTATAAAATATAATCAAAGTTGCTGACCCAAACACAGACATCATTACTAGTATTAATAAAAAGTCTCTTAAAAGCAGGGGAAAATATTTTCCTTGCTCTACAGTTTAGGATTAGTAGAGACTAGATTTAGTAACTTAACCTTGTCTTCTGAGACCAGTGACATACAGATCTAGGGAGAGGATTTGTGGAGTTTCAACCTCTTGGAAAGAAAGAAGCAGAATGAACTAACCAGCTGTCCAGCACAGGGCTCTTTTCCCATGCATTGTCTCAGTCTGTCTGCAAATCCTGCAGAATAGATATTATCTCTACAAGAGAGCAGCTGTGAGGGTTGCCAGCAAGTTGGAAAATTAGGGAAGTAAAGTTAATAACATTATTAACAGAGTTAATAATAGCATCACAGACACCAGCTCAGAGCCGAGATGTTGAAAGTTAACTGAAAAACACAGAATGGCTTGAAAGCTAAGGTATTATATCAATAACTGGAGGCATTAATACAGGTGAAGTTAAACAAGACATCTGGTCATTCCTGGAAGCAGAGTAAGAAGAACACAGAGTAGTGCCCATATCAGCAATGGCCAGGGAGAAGCAGGTTCAAGGAAGGACTCAACACTTGCAGTCTCTGTGGCAAAGTTAGCTCTACTACAAAAATGAACAAAAGAGGCTACTAAAGCACAGGGCCATGGGACACTTAAATTATCTAACTATATATGATCATACTCTGAATGCATTTACATCGAGGAACTTTGCTGCTATCATTTACTTTCCCATGTAACTTGCCCACAAGAAGAGAAGTTGCCACTTGACCAGTGCAAGTATTTTGGCCATTGTGACAGATATGTCTCTCAGTCTAATTTAATACACTATGTATTAGGCTGTTCTTGCACTGCTGTAAAGAAATACCTTAGAATGGGTAATTTATAAAGAAAATAAGTTTAATTAACTCACAGTTCTGCAAGCTTTACAGGGAGCCTGGTGCTGACTTCTGATGAAGCCTTAGAAAGCTCACAATCATGGTGAAATGGGGAACAGGCATGTCACATGGCAAGAGCAGGGGCAAGGGAGACAGAGAGGAGTCGGGGGGAGGTGTCACATACTTTTAAACAACCAGCTCTCCTGTGAGCTCAGAGCAACAGCTCACTTTTCACCAAGGGGATGGCCAAAGCTATTCATGAGAGATTCACTCCCATGGTCAAAACCCCTTCCACCAGACCCCACCTCCAACACTGGAGATTACAATTCAACATGAGATGGGGGGGGGGTACAAATATCCAAACTATATCACATTGATCACATTGGAAGTATGGTTTTTACATCAGCCTTACAAGCTTGGTTAACGTGGGTCTGCACCAAGAAATGGAGCATACTCTTGGTAATTCACTCTTAAAACAAGGCTAAAGATCAGAACCTTACACCATGAAAATGTTTCCTGGATACTGACTGCCGTGTGAAACATCTTGGTAGACTAACAATGGATTTTGCTTGGCTTTTTCATATACAAGCCTATTTGAAAGTTCACACTATCATATGTGCTGTAAATATCCTTGTCAATAATAATTCTCTGTCTAGGAAACTCCTACTTATTCTTTAAAACCTAATAAAATGTTACCACAGCCATCCCTGACTTTTCCAGGCCAGAATTAACCACTTCCTATTTCATAATCCTATACCATTATACATATTTACCCACTTAATATACTGCAGTTTACATATTTGTCTCTGAGGCCAAACTCTGGGCTGTTTGAGAAAAAATAATGAGATCTTATTTTTTTATCCTTAGTTTCTTAAAAACAGCAGGTGTCCAATAAACATTGGTGAATTAATAAACAACATAATGTAAATTCCAATGGTTTATTCTAATTTGTGGCAATCAATAATTTAAATCAACTTAATACAACCACAGAAAAGTAAGTCTAATTTTCTATAACAAATACTGATTAACTGGACTTCGCTAAAATACAAAATTGGAAAAAGAAAGAAAAAAAATTGGATTTATATAATGACAGAAAAAGCATAAAGTTTGAAGCTGGGGCTCTCTGGCGATTATATCCCAGATTTACCTCTGCTATCTTCCTTGAGCCTGAATTTTTTTTACAAAAAAAAAAAAAACAAAAACATAAACATATGATTGCCAGGAATTAAATAAGATAATGAAAATAAAGTAGATAGCAAAGGCCATGAACACAGAGACTTAATAGTAGGAGCTCAGTAAATGTTAATTTCCTTCTTTTCTGGCCCCCCTGAAGCCATTTTTCTGAAAGTCAAAATTAGGTAATGTATTATACCAGGATTTTTATTCCCTCAAGATAAGAGTTCTCCATTTCCTAAGGAATGCTTATTCTTTCCACCAGCTGTCCAATGGTCAGAACCTCTCCCCTTATCTGATCTGACCTTCCCTAAAAGAGAAGCAGAGGAAAAATTAGGAAGCTAACTACCAGTAGCAGTATCCACTTAACAGAAGTGTGGGGAAGGGTAGGGTGGGTCCCAAGGACAGGAACCTTGTCCCAAAATCTGAGTAATTATAACAATATGCTGCCAAGGAATTTGCCCATGAGCTTGCTGGGTTGAGCGGAAAGGCACTGGCTCCAGGAAGAGGACATCACAGGGCAGCCAGACTGAGGCACATGGTATGGGGACCATGGTCACTGGGGTCACCACAAGGTCAAGGGATCCCCCCACTCTAGGGCTACAAAAGGCATCTCTGTCTTCTTGGTCATGGACACAATAATAAAGTTGCTTTTGCTGTTTTGGACAAATCTGGAGATGGGGAGGGGGACATAGTAGAAAGCAAAAAAAAAAAAAAAAAAAAACTTCCAAGGCCATTTCCTCCCAGAGAATGTCCACTTTGACATCCAAGTTGGCCAGGTTGAAGAAATAGCAATCCTTGAAGCATGCTGTCTGTGACAGGGATGAACTCCTCCTTCGCTTCTTGAGTGTTTCAAGATGTATCTTTATAAGCAACAAACTAAAATGAAGATTAATGGGTGGAGGGAGACCTGGAGCCAAAGCTTAGCCCAACAGGAACCAAACAGCGGGGCACAGCACAGCCTAGGGAGTTTGGCCAGGAGAGTTGCCGAGATGGCTGTCAGAGCGGCAGAGGAAAGAATCCATCTCCCTGGGCTGGGACTGCTTCCTTCTCACCTCCTGGAGGAAGACAAGCGTTTCCTAGAATAAAGTCAAAGTCTCCATTGGTCCAAGGTCACGGACATCCCTGTCCAACTTTGCTTCCGTTTACACACAAGGAAATGAGAACACTGAAGCCAATTAACTAAAGATGAAATAGATGTGGTCCAAGTGCAAGTTTGGGCCAAAAATGTTCTTTCCAAGTCCAGGCCAAGAAACCTCTTTCAAGATCTGGTGTCAGCGTTTGGATTTTCCCCCACAGATTGAGTCCATGTTCTCAATAAAGAGAGGCTTGGGATTGGGAGGGGTGGAGAGCTGGAGATGGAGTGATGAGAAACACACAACAGAGCAAGCTTTGGAGTCAGATGACATTGGCTTCTGATCCTGGTTGCACCGCTTCATGACTGTGTGATCTTAGGCAAGTATTTTAACTTCTCTGAGCCTCAGTCTCCTGTTCTGCAAAACATTATTTTGCAGAACAAAATGTAAAACTTTATTTATATTATCTTTCTCATAGGGTGGTTGTGTAGATTAAATGAAATGACATATGCAAAGGTGCATAACACACAGCCCTGACATATAGTAGAAGGCACTCGCCAAATGTTAGTTTCCTTCCTTTTCAAATTACCTATTTGGAATTTCTGAATGTATTCATACTGAGAAGTACTGTTGAGAAGGGTGTCTTCAATTATGCTTTATAGAGAATATGAAACATATGGGAGGAAGATATTGATCCCAAGCTGCCAAAATTATTTTTGTGGAAAGAAAATTCAGAATCACGCCAGATCCATACTGCGCTCTTAAGCTGCAGGTGCACCTATGAAGTCTTTGACACAATTAAGTTGAATATATTCATTATGACATAAATAGAATTTGGGGAGCCACTTCATTCAGGTTGGAGCTGTGAGTGGCACCATCTTCTGCACAATCACTCCTTCGGGTATGCATCAACACATTCGAAAATGTCAGACTGAGAAGAGGAAGTTTTTTCTCTGGGATTTGAACACCTGGTGTGAGAAATCTAAGAGAAAGGTAATGGCAGAGAAAGAAGAGAATACTTTTTATTCTTTCTGTATAATATATTCAGTCGTCACCAAACGAAGCAATAGATGTTCCTTTCAACATTGTCATTTGAAAGATATTAAATGACCTTTTCAAAATAATCCATGTAGCATATTTTTACTGAAATAGTGAGTTTCTGCCATATGCACAGGTAAAGAGTGTTAGACGCTTCATAATGCCATGCAAGTCCCTCTGCTTAGAAGTGGCTGGCCGTGGGAACTGTGAAATCATGACATTAGTGTACTGCAGGAGCCAGGGGGAGAAAATGAGTGTTTATTGATTGTTCTGCTATGTGCCTGGCACAGGGTTTGGCACTCAGAGATGTTATATTGCTTGAACTGCACAGCATTATGGTGAGGTTGAATTATCACCTCATTCTAGATCGGGAGAAATTGAGTCCACTGAAATTAACTAGTCGATGGCAAGGGTTGGATTTCAACACAAATTCATGTCCCTCTAAAGCCAAGCCTCTTCCATGGCCACACTGTCTGCCCAAGACCCCAGATTGGCTCCATTCACCCCACCCTTGCTCTGAAGTTGAAGAATTTCCAGCCCAGAAAGCTGAAGTATATCACTTTAAGTCAAACCAAACTCATCCTAAAGCTTGAATTAGAACGCAACTTCTCTAAATGCTGGTACAATTCATTTTTCTCCATGTCTCCCTGATTGAAAAGCCTGCTGGACATAGACATCACGAACCTGGTTCTCCCCTACCCAGTCATATCCAGCTCAGTCCAGAGAACCACCACATGGAAGCCTCACGGGACCCAGGCAGCCTTGGTCTCCTCCTACGGCTCACACGTCAACACATCTTACTATCTCTACCTTCAAAAGATCCCTCAAGTCCACCCACATCCCACCCCCCTCCCGTCGTCAGCCCCACTCCAAGCCCCCCACCATCAGCTCTTACCTGATGGTTGCAGCCTCCTACCTGGTCGCTCAACTCCTCCTTGTAAACCCTACAATAGCCAGTCCCTCCAGATGGATCCTGAGTGGCTGCCCAGGCCTAAATTCAAACTAGAGACAAGTGGCCATTTGTTGACAAGAGGTCAGGCATGTGCTCTGCGTGCCCAGAAAACCCACACATCATTGAGTAAGTTTGGGATTTTCACAGCTGTCTGTTCCTGCTCATGGCACGTGCATCAAAGGTGCTGGAAAATCTCATTTTGCCTCCTATACCTAACCAATAGACTGTGACCTGTGTCAGCCAGTCAGAACCAAACAAGTCTGTATCCCTCATTTGCATGGTGAACCAGGGTGGGAACCTGGGCAGGAACATTCTCTATAAGAGGCAACCCCTCTCTTTGTTCTCCCAGAATGCACCTCTGTTGTGTTCGAAAAGCTGCCACTCCCAGTTTGCAAACTGTACACTGGAATTAAGTCTCATTCCTTTAAAAACCAAAATCATTTCAAGGGATTCGTTGATGTACTCTTCACTCTCAATGTCTGGTTTATACAGCAGCTTAAAGACATTTTCCTTCACTCTCTCACTCACTTATTCATTCAACAAATATTTTTGAGAACGTATCATGGGCCAGGCACTGTTTTAAGTGGGAATTCAGCAGTGATTAAAAATAAGCTAGAATCCCTGACCTCATGAAGCTTACATTTAAAAAAGGGGAACAGGCAATTTACAAGGTATGTAAAACATAGAGTAAATTACATAGTGATACCTTCCAGGAAGAAAAACAAAACAGGTAAGGGGGTCAAAGAAGGCATCTCTAAGAAGGTGCCTTGGCTGTAAAGGCTGTAGTGAAGAGAGGAGTGAGCCTGAGTGTGTGTCTTCTATCTGGGAGAAGGATGCTCTGAGCAGAGGGTACCCAGTGCCAGGGCCTGTGACAGGAACAGGATGGGCACACTCCAGGAATAGCAGGGAGGCGGGGCCAGGGCTAGAACAGAGAGAAAGAGGGGAAAGAAATAGGAGAGACCTTAGAAGAGGCCCTCCAACAGTAAAGAGTTAGTTACCCTTTGTTGAGCCCCACACACATACCCAACATTCTACAGAGCATTTTGCATTTATTTATTTCTAATCCTCATAAATCAATAGCCTTCAAAATATTCTTATTTTTCAAATGAGAACATTGAGATTGGGAAAACTTCAGCGACTCGCTCAGGGCCACACAGAGCCCAGTGTCTGTCTAATTTCACTGCACTGCAGCCGCTTCTCTACTGATCTAGGTGTGTGCCATGATACTGAGTCAGGGCATGGCTTAAGCAAAATCCACTTAGCTATGAGGTCAATCACGGATTGAATTATGACCTCAGCTCTGAATTAGAAAGAGCTGCTCAGAGCACATTCTGAGCGCGAACCAAAAGCCCACCGTGAACTACAGCCTGAATTGGGTTTTATGTCCTTAAAAACTTGAGATTCAATTTCCACGGACCTCAGTTTCTCCAATATAAAATGCGAGTAGAGTTCATCAACTAGTCTCTAGGCTAGAAAGGCCCTTAGAGATCATGCCATCCAACACTCTCATTTGCAGCAGGTGAGACAGTCTCAAAGAGGTGGCATGACCAGCACCATGTCACAAGGTAGGTCAAAGGCAAAGCTGGGACTCCCACCCAAGTCAGTGCTTCCCCGCAGGACACACACCTGTCCCCATGGAGGCACATGAACTACTTCGCCTTTGCTTCAAGGTACTAGAGTAAGGGGAAGGGAATGAAACCTGGGGCAAGTGTTCCAGGTGAGTCCTTGAAGGAACCTTCCCTAACCTGGCACGTTGCTCAGTCCTTCCTCACACCTGGTTTGGCCCCCAAAAGGGTATGTCCACATTCCAATACCTGGGTCAGGGGATAATACTTAATACAGCAAAAGATGGGATTAAGTTTATGATCTTGAGAAGAGGAGGAGGAGGAGGAGCTCATGCTGGATTATCATGGGGATCCTAAATGCACTCAGAGGTGCCATTATTGGAGAACAGCAGTAGGAATCTTGCGACAAGGTAAGCAGAGAATGGAGTAGTGGAGCCATCAGCCAAGGAATGCCTAGAGCCACCAGCAGCTGGGAGACGCAGGGCACAGATTCTCCCCTAGTACCTCTGGAGGCAGCATAGCCCTATTCATACCTTAATTTCATTTTCTGCTCAGTAACTGATTTCAGACTGCTAGCCGCCAGGGCTGTAAGACAAGACATTCCTGTTGTTTGAAGTTTGTAGTAATTTGTTCCAACAGCCCCAGGAAACTAATAACCCCCATCTGCTAACCTCCTGCTGCCTTCTCGACCTCTTGCCACTCTGTCTACTCGCTTGTCTGGATGGTCCCAGACTCCAGCCTGCAGTCACCCCATCCCCCTCCACTGCAGCTCTCCCCTCAGCCTCAGCCCTCACCTCTTTCCAGCTCACACTTTCTTCCCTGCCCCTGCTCATGCTTCCCAGCTCCTCCAGTCCCCAGAACCTCCCTTCCCATCAGCAACTCCCCAGGGCGCCCCCTCCCCATCTGCCCGAGATGACAATGGGCTGGAAGCCTCTCCAGCCCGGTCACAAATCTTCATTAGGGCCATAATGATCATTAATGTGCTGGAACCGCATCAGTCTGTTAGCAAGCCTTGTTAGTGGCAGCATGATAGATGAGGGCCCGGCTGCCAACCAGAGACCCCCCGCCCCTACCACCCCAGTTGTCATTGCCTTGTTGGTGAGCTTTATGAATGAAAGTAAGTATGACAGAATTGCTAGTGGGACAAACCCAGGGCTGGGCCAGCGTGGGGGCTGCAGCACAGAGCTGATCCTCAGTACCACAAGAGGTATTACCCTTAGCAAAAGTCCCTCTAACCATCCAAACCAGACCATTAGCAACCCGGGAGGCTTCTCACATAAAACAGGAGATACTCAATTAAATTAGAATTTCAGGTAAGCAACAAATAAGTATGGCCCATGTAATATCTAACACGTATCTGTTTTACAAATGTATTTATTTTTTATCTGAAATTCGAAGTTCAGATACAGTTGGGGAGGCCTGTATTTTTATTTGCTAAATCTGGTGACCCTAGAGCTGGCCTGGGTCTCCTCCTGGCAGCTCTGGTCAGTGCCCTCTACTCCCCACATCACAGCCTACCTTTCCCAGCAGCACCCGCCCAGACCCTCAGGAGCAGCACTTGGACAGAAGGCAAGGAAGCTGTGGCATTGTGAGCATTTGCCAGCATTCTAGGAGACTCAGCCAGGTGGCCTCATGACCTGAAACTTTGGCAGAGACAAAGAATGGATGTACTGATGTGCTGGCCATGCAAAGCAGAAAGCAGTAGGAGATGGCTAGGAAAGGCTGTGTGACAGTCATGCGAATCACCCAATCCAGCCACCGTGTGCTCCACACAGCACTGCCAGTGCAGAATGGAGAAAAGCACAGCCTCTGTCCCGAGGGAGGCACGAAGGATGCTGTGCAATTTCCCTCCCTCATAGCCCTGGACTCGCCCTCCCTTACTCTCTACAGGTCCCTCCCAGCTCCTGAAATCAGCTGCTGTTCCCACCATCCCTCACCTGGAATCTCACACCAACCAGCATTTCTGCAACGTTGGTGCTCTGCTGTAAGCCCTCGTCATGTCCCGCCACCTTGGATCATTGTTCTCCATAAGCTTATTCTGTTTCAAGTCTCCTGCCACCCAGCTGCCACTTTTCTGGCTCTAAGAAACCACACACTAGATGGAGCAGCTCTTCTTACTGCTATTGACTGTCTCCCTTTTGCCTGCCCAAAGACCAAACTCATGGCGTGGCACTTAGGAGGCTCTGAGCTCAGCATGGTCCCACCTCATCTCCCATTTGTCACAAAAGCCACCCAGTGCTACAGGTGGTGGAATGGCAAGGTTCTAGAAAGTGATGTGGGTGAATTTCTTCCTGCTCCTCTTAGGGAATCTGAGACCCAGAAGCTCTGGCTAAACCTTTATTATACAACTTAGCCCGACATGACCTGAGAGGGATCTCTATTCCCTCCCCTAGCCTGCCTGGATAAGCCCAGGCCAGGAAGCGTAGCGCCCCCAGAATGCTCTGGCCTGGCTCAGTGAGCTCTCTCACCTCTGCCTGAGCCACAGGTGATTTCAAAACTGACCCAAAATAGTAAGGCAAGCAAGAGACGGTGCTGGGTGTAGAGCCGGGCAACCAACTCCAGAGCTGGTGCCTTTAGTTGCTCTTCTGCACACAGCCCTGGGTGGCCCTTACCATGAAAGGGATGTCAGGGTACAATGACACATATTCAAGCATTTAACAGGCTATCCTGAAAAAGAGAGAGAGAGGACAAAGTGGAGTGATTCAAAATCTACAGGCTTTGAACTTGGGCCTGAGTTTGAAACCAGCCATCTGGTTGCTGTGTAACCTTGAGTAATTTATTAACCTCTCAGATGCTCAATTTTCTTAAATAAGAAAAGGAAAAGTAGTACCTAGCTTTAATTTTTCCAACTCTCAATTTTTGTATCTGTAAATAGGAAGAATATTCTAGTACCTAACTAGAAGGATATTAATGAGAATTAAAGGAGAAAATATCTAAGGTGCCCGGCACACGGCTGGTCTCAAGTAAGTCATAGTTATTGCTCTTGCTTCTCTAGATGACATAACTAGAACATAACTAAGGACGTAACTAGAACCAATGGCTGGAAGTTACAAAAAGAAGCTTTTCAATCTAATAAGCATTCAGTCAACTAGAGTGATTCAAAACCAGAAAAGCCTGTCTTCTGCGGAGTAAGCTCCTGGATGGAAAGAGGCATATGGTGTAGAGGAAGGAAAGTCGGAATTAATTCAGGGCTCCTGCTCCCACCTACTGGCTGTATCAACTCAAGCATGTCACTCAATCTTTCTAATGCTCTGTCTCCTCACCCGTAAAGTGGAGGTCATGGTCTCTCCTCTGTCCCGCACACAGTTGTTTGGCAGCCAGATGACATAATGGCTGGGGAAGTGCGTTGTTCGTTGTAAAGGGTCCTGTCCAGGTAAGGAGTGGTTAGACATTTAAGTAAAAGCTGAACAAAAAATGGGCTACTGCCAGGTATATGACAGAAGAAAGGCCAGCCCCATTGGGAAGCTGAGCTGCATGCCCCCAAGGGTCTTCCACTCCCGGTGACACCACGAAATGTTAGGAATCTAGCTCCATCCATCACCACCCTTCTGCCAACAAAATTCCCCAGTCTTAGCCTCTTTGACTTCTATTCCTATTTAAATTTTTTCCTTCATGAGCAGGCCCTCATAAAGCACTATATTTACTAAACCAAACTCACTTTTTAAAATTTATTCCACTCAGAATTATGTATTTGTCACCAATCTCAATGATGTTTCTCAAAAGAACTGCTATTGATCAAACATGGTACTCTACTAAACAATATCATGATATGACATAGTCAGCACGCCATAACGAGAGATGTTGGCTGTTATGAAGTCAAGCTCCCTACATTTGAAATCTCAGCTCTACCATTTATTCATTACATGATCTCGGATAAATTTACTCAATGACCCTCAGTTTTGATATATGTTAATGAGATATAAGAACACCAACTTTGAAAGTTTGTGACAATTACAGTTATGAAGTTATAAAGGTTGTGAAGATTATAGATATCTCATCTAAAACATCTACTATGATGTTTAGCTCACAGTGGAGCTCAAAACATTTAAATAACCTTTTATTGAAATATACCATATGCATGAAAAGTATACAAATTACAAAGCATACAGCTCAATGAATATCAAAAATGGACCTATGGAACTGACACCCAAATCCAAAAACAATATGACCAGCACCCAGAAGTCTCCCCAGTTCTTCCCTCTAGCTGTTACCAGCCCCTCCCCCCAACCCCGGAAAACCAGCAGCTTGACTTCTCTCACATACTCTTGCCTCACCTGTGTCTGAATATCACATAAATGGCATCGTACAGTATGTAATCTTTTGAATCTGGCTCCTCCTACTCACCAATTTGTGAGATGTTGTATGCAGTTGTAGTTTATGCTCAATGTTTGTGTTATTATTTTTCAGTTCAGTTTGTGAGTTGTCGCCTTGAAACAAAACGGTTATCAGAGATAACTTCCAAATGGCCAAACTTCTATGATTGTACTAGATGATGGCTGCAGTTCAAAAAACCATGAGTTTGATATTTTGAATCACAAGATGATTCAATAAGCTGCCCTGGAGCATAATACATAAAATGTGCACACCCTTTACAATAAATGAAATAAGCCAAGTAGTCACAGCCAACAGCCTAAATAAAAGCAGACATATATTAAACTCTTAGTGAACTCCAGGGAGAAAGACTGAATTCAAATAAGAATACACATTGCCTATGCAAATAGGTAAATAAAAAAGAGAAATTGTCTTTAAAGTCTCCAGTGGAGTTATTAAAAAAAGGAGCAGGCATGAAGTAAATGAAAATAATGTAGACTTTGACACTGGACAAAAACTAGTGTCCAGGCCAATGATCCACTGCTCATTAACAGTGTAATTTGAGCAACTACTTTACTTCTCTGAGTTTCCATTCTTTCATTTGTAAAACAAAAATAATAGTAGTTACTTCTCAAGGTTTGTTTGAAGATAAAATTAAATAATGATATAAGATACATAGTAAGTGCCCGTATTAAGAAATGAGGAAGATACTTCAAATAAATCATGTAAGAGACAACGCTGGAATTCAATAGAGAAGTGGCAGGAAAAACCTAAAACCTGGGAGGAGAAGAAAGCAAAGCAACCTGTTCTACCTGAATTGGCTAGGAGCATGGAGAAGCTCCCCAATGCAAGGAAAAAGGAAGTAAGTAGCCCAGAGGTCTACATTCCCATCACAGACTCCTATAATCTTAGCTACAGGAAAGCCCCTCTATCTACACGGGCCCTGAGAATAACAGAGAGGCTGCCTGGAGACCATGCAATGGCACTGCTTCAGAGAGGGAGCTCATGCTGGGTCTTATACACCCCTTAAGTCCTTAGCAGCTACAGCAAGGTACTATTTTGAGAACCCAGCCCCCACCAAACTACATCATGCTCTAAGGCCCAACAGCCCCTGCATCCCTAGAGTCCCATTGACATACCCCACCTGCAGCTGCCAATGCTAGGTACTGAGAACTGGCCAACCAAATGACCCTGTATCCAGCAGAACTTCACCACAGCCTCTACTAACAACCATACCCTCAGCCACTGAGGAAGTCACAGACACTAGTGACACTGTTTACAACCAAAGAAGTCATACAGAGACTACATTACGTCACAAACCCAGAATCAAAGCCAGAGTGCCCCAGCCAAACAAAACCATAGACACCTTCTCAGGGAAAGTCCTCTCCTACAAATACAAGTTCAAAAAAAAAGAAAGAGGTGATTATTGCACCAGATGTTCAGATATCAATGTAAGAATGTAAGAAACATAAAAAAAAGTATGAGAATATGACATCTTCAATGGAATGGAATTAATTCTCCAGCAACAGATTCCAATGAAAAAAAATTTATGAAATTCTAGACAAAGAATGAAAATAATGCTATTAAAGAAGCTCAGTGATATACAAAAGAACTCATAAAAATAATACAAAGATATCAGAAAAACAATTCAGGAATGAATAAGAAGTTTACCAAAGGGATATCATAAAAGGAACCAAACAGAAGTTCTGGAACTGGAGAACTAGTTGAATGAAACACAAAATACAATTGAAAACTTCAACCATAGACTACATAAAGCAGAAGAAAGAATTTTGGAACTTGAAAAGTCTGTAGAAATAACCTAGCCAGAGAATAATTTTTTTTTTAATGAACAAAGTCTACATGAAATATAGGACACCATAAAGTGACCAAATATTCACATTTTAACGGACCCAGGAGGCAAAGAGAAAACAAAAGAAATAGAAAATCTATTAAATAAAACGATAGCTGAAAACTTCCCAAGTGTAGCCAGGAATTCAGGCATCCAAATACAAGAAGCTCAGATATTCCCAAACAAATACAATTCAAAAAGGTCTGCTCTATCACACATTATAGTCAAGCTGTCAAAAGCCAAAGATAAAGAGAGAATTTTAGGCCATGCATGGTGGCTCACATCTGTAACCTCAGCACTTTAGGAGGCTAGGTTGGGAGTTTGAGACCAGCCTGGCCAGCATGGTAAAACCCCATCTCTACTAAAAATAAAAATAAAACAATTAGCCAGGCATAGTGGCACACACCTGTAGTCCCAGCTACTTGGGAGGCTGAGGCAGGAGAATTGCTTGAACTCAGCAGGCAGAAGTTTCAGTAAGCTGAGATAGTGCCACTGCACTCCAGCCTGGGCAACAGAGTGAGACTCCATCTCAAAAAGAGAGAGAGAGGATTTTAAAAGCAGCAAGAGAAAAGTGTCTCATCACTTATGAGAGAACCCCCATACACTAACAGTGCACTTCTAAGCAAAAACCTTACAGGCTAAAAGAAAATGGAATAATATATTCAAAATATGGAAAGTAAAAAAACTGTCAGTCAAGGATACTATACCCAGCAAAGCTATCTTTCATAAACAAGGGAGAAATAAAATCTCCCAGACAAGTAAAAGCTGAGGGAATTTATCACTACTAGCCTGACCAAATAAGAAATACTCAAGTGAGTCCTACAGTTGAAAGCCAAAGGATAATATCTACCATCATGAAGACACACAAAAGTATAACACACAAACAAGGAAGAGAAAGGACTCAACTGTTACTACTACAGGAACCACCAAGCCACAGTGACAAACAGGAGAAAAAGAACAGAACAAAGAAGATGCAGGACAACCAGAAATCAATTAATAAAACGATTGGAATAAGCCTGCACATATTAATAACCTTCAATATAAATGGATTAAACTTTCCACTTAAAAGATACAGACTAACTGAATCAATTTTTTTTTTTTGAGACAGTGTTTTGCTCTTGTTGCCTAGGCTACAGTGCAATGGCATGATCTCAGCTCACTGAAACCTCCATCTTCTGGGCTCAAGCAATTCTCCTTCCTCAGCCTCTTGAACAGCTGGGATTACAGACATGTGCCACCACACCTAGCTAGTTTTGTATTTTTTTTAGTAGGGACAGGGTTTCTCCATGTTGGTCTGGCTGGTCTCGAACTCTGGACCTCAGGTAATCTGACCACCTTGGCTTCCCAAAGGGCTGAGATTACAGGTGTGAGCCACTGTGCCCAGCCTGAATCAATTTTTTAAATGATCCAACTATATGCTGCTTACAAGAAACTCATCACACCTGTAAGGACACATATAGACTAAAAGTAAAGAAATGGAAAAATATGTTCCATTCAGAGAGAAACCAAAAGCAAGCAGGAATTTATATACTTACATCAGATAATAAAGAGTTTAGGTCAAAAACAGTAAAAAAGAAAAAGTTCACTATATAATGATAAAGGGATCAATTTATCAAGAGGATAGAACAATTATAAACATACATATCATATAACACTGGAGCACCTAGATATGTACAGCAAAGTTATTAGATCTAAGGGGAGAGATAGTATCCAACACAGTATTAGTTGAGGACTTCAATACCTGACTGTTAGTATAGACAGATCATCTAGATAGAAAAGTAACAAAGAAACATTGGATTTTAAAAGCACATTAGACCAAATGGACCTAACAGACACTTACAGAACATTTCATCCAACAAATATAGAACACAGTCTTCTCATTAACACATTGAAAATTCTTCAGAATAGATCATGTGTTATGACACAAGTCTCAACAAAATTTTAAAAGTCTAAATCACATTAAGTATTCTCTCAGACCACAATAGAATAAAACTAGAAACCAATAAAAACAGGAACTTTGGAAACTGTACAAATACATTTAAACTAAACAATATACTCCTAAATGACCATCAGGTCAAGGAGAATATTAAGGAAGGAAAAAAAATGTTTCTTGAAACATGAAAGTCCAAACACAACATACCAAAACCTATGGAATACAGCAAAAGCAGTGCTGAGGGAGAGATTTATAGCAATAAATTCCTACATCAAAAAAGTGGAAAGATTTCAAATAAACAAGTTAATGATGTACCTCAAGGAACTACGAAAGCAATAATAAACCATACCCAAACTTAGTGGAAAAAAAAAAAGAAATAATGAGATCAGAGCAGAATTAAATGAAATGGAGACTAAGAAAATAATACAAAGGATCAATGTAATGAAAAGCTGGCATTCTGAAAAAAAACAAAATCAATAAACTGCAAGCTAGACTAACAAAAAACAAAAAGAGCAAACCCAAATAAATAAAATCAGAAACAAAAAAGGAGATGTGACAACAGACACCACAGAAATGTAAAAGATGATCAGGGACTATTATGAACAACTATCCACTAACAAACTGGAAACCATAGAGAGCCTGAATAAATTCCTGTACACATGCAACCTACTAAGATGGAATCAGAAAAAAAATAGAAAACGTAAGCAGACCATGAATAATAAGATTGAATCATTAATTAAAAGTGTTCCAACAAAGAAAAATGCAAGATTGGATGGCTTCACTGCTGAATTCTGCCAAACATACAAAAAAAAATAATACTAATTCTTTTAAAGCTATTTCAACAAATTGAAGAGGAAGGCATTCCTCCTAATGCATTCCACAAGACCAGCATTACCCTCATACCAAACCAGACTAGGATGCAGCAAATAAAAAACACTACAGCCAATATCCCTGATGAGCATGGACACAAAAATCCCCCCAAGATACTAGTAAACCAAATTCAACAGTACAGAAAAAGGTAATACACCATGATCAAGTGGGATTTATCTCAGAGATGCAACAATACATGCACTAATCAATAAATGGGATACATCACATCAACAGTATCAAGGAAAAAAACATACAATTATCTCAATAGATACAGAAGAAGCATTTGATAATCAACATCTGGTCATGATTAAAAAACAAAAACTCCCAAGAAACTTGATGTAGAAGGAACATACCTCAACATAAATAAAGCCATATATGACAAACTCACTGCTAACGTTATACTGAATGGGTAAAAGCTGAAAGCCTTTCCTCTAAGAACTGGAATAAGAGAAGGATGCCCACTTTCACCACTCCTATTCAACTTAGTAGTGGAAGTCCTAACCAGAGCAATTAAGCAAGAGAAAAAAATAAAAATAAAAGGCATCCAAATTGGAAAAGAGGAAGTAAAATTGCCTCAATTTGCAGATGACATGATTTTATATCTAGAAAAACCTAAAGCTCTTATATCTGATAAATTCAGTAAAGTTATAGGATACAGAATCAACATACAAAAACTAGTAGTGATTTATATACCAATAATGAACTAGCTGAGAAAGAAATCAAGAAGTCACTCCCATCTATACTAGCTAAAAAAATAAATAAAATATATAGGAATAATTTTAACTAAGGAGGTGAAAGACCTCTCTAAGGAAAACTTACAAAACTCTGATGAAAGAAATTAAAGATGACACAAACAAATAGAAAGACATCACATGCTCACGTACTGGGAGACCTGACATCATTAAAATGACCATACTATCCAAGGCAATTTACATATTCAATGCAATCCCTATCAAAACACTAGTGTCAATTTTCACAGAAATATAGAAAACAATCCCAAAATGTATATAGAACAAAAAAAGAAGCTGAATCGGCAAAGCAATCGTGAACAAAGAGAAGAAAGCTGGAGGCATCATACTACCTGACTTCGAAAAATATTACAAAGCTGTAATAATCAAAGCAGCGTAGTATTGGTATAATAAGGGCCACATTGACCAATGGAATAGAATAGAGAACTCAGAAATAAATCCACTTATTTACAGCCATGGAGTTTTTACAAGGGTGCTTTGAGCCTCAAATACCTGAGACAGGTCCCAGCCAGTTTAGAAAGTTATTTTGCCAAGGTTAAGGATGCAGGCCTGTGACACAGCCTCAGGAGGTCCTGATGGTATGTGCCCAAGGTGGTTGGACAGCTTGGTTTCACACATTTTAGGGAGATACGAGACATCAATCAGTATGTGTAAGATGATCACTGGTTCAGTCCAAAAAGGCAGGACAACTCTAAGCAAAGGCAAGACAACTCAAAGAGGGGAGCGGGCTTCCAGGTCATGGGTAGATAAGAGACAAATGGTTACCTCCTTTCTAAAGGAGACAATCAGATATGCATCCCTCTCAGTGAGAAGAGGGATGACTTGGAATAGAAGGGGAGGCAGGTTTGCCCTAAGCAGTTTCCAGCTTGACTTTTCTCTTTAGCTTAGTGATTTTGGGTTGCCAGCATTTATTTTCCTTTCACAGTGCCAAGAATATACACTGGGGAAAGGACATCCTCTTCTGTAAATGGTGCTGGGAAAATTAGAGCTCCATGAAGTTCTAATGCAGAAGCATGAACCTGGACCCCTAGGTTCACTGTAGATCTTATACCATATATTAATACAAAAATCAGCTCAAGATGGATTAAAGACTTAAACATAAGACTTGAAAATATAAAATTACTGCATCAGGGGAATACTTCAGAACATTTGTCTAGGCAAAGATGTTAAGACTAAGACCTCAACATCACAAAAATAGACAAATGAGAGTTAATCTAAAAAGCTTTGCATAGCAAAGAAAACAACCAACAGAATGAAGAGACAATCTAATGAATGGAAGAAAATACTTACAAACTATTCATCTCACAAGGGGCTAATATCTAGAAAATACCCAAGGAACTCAAATAACTCAACAGAGCAATAATAATAATCCAGTTGAAAAGTGGGCAAAGGACATGAATAGACATTTCTCAAAAGATATATGAATGGCAAACAACATTAATTGTCAGGGAAATGCAAATCAGACACAATCAGATATTATCTCAGCCCAGCTAAAACGGCTATTACTGAAAAGATTTAAAAAACAAAACAAAAAAAAAAAAAACAGATGTTGGCAAGGTTGTGGGAGGAAAGAACCCTTATTATACACTGTTTATGAGGATGTAAATCAGTACAGCCACAATGAAAAACAGTGTGGAGATTTCTCAAAAAGCTAAAAAAAAGAATTGTATATTCCAACCATCCCATTACTATTTATCCAAAGTAAAAAAATCAGTCCTACACACCCACATTTATCACAGCACTTCTCACAGTAACTAATATATGTGGGGTATGATAATAAACAGAGGTTGGTGAATGGACGTAAACGTACAGTTTGATAAAAGGAATAAGTTCTAATATTAGCTAGCAGAGTAGGGTGACTATGGATAGCACTGATGTGCTGTATATAGCTAGAAGAGAGGACTTGAAATCAAATGTTCCCAAAACATAAAAATCATAAGTGCTTGAGGTGATGGGTTCCCTAAATACCCTGACATGATTATTATACATTCTGTGCATGCCACAAAACAGGACATGTACCCCACAAATATGCAGAAATATATCAATTTTAAACATCATGAAATAAATGAGGGAGATGCTACCCCATATTCCTTGCTCAGAAAAAACTTGATATTTACATCTCTAAGCAGGTGGTACTATGAGCATTTTGAGGGCTGATTCTGAATTTTATCTCCAGATCCTCTGTGCTTAGCATTTGACACTAAAACTGTATATTGAATTGAATTTTACCTATCACGAGGTATATGTGTAGCTCTGGGAGCTTATGTGTTTGGAGGGTAGACAGGGACACAAATATTGAATTGTGCTCCTACATGTCAGCCTCCATGCCAGTCACTTTGAAGATGGTAGTGAACCTGGATTGTTTTGCCCTTTAATCCTTAGCATTCCAGGAAATACAGGTGTATAGACCAGAAACTGAGAGTCAGAACAGTTAAGGTCATACATCCAGTTAGTTTAGCATCAAGATTGGGATCCTATCTGTATAATTCCAAACACTGGCTCCTTCCACTCACCACGGTTTCTCACTAATCCTCACCATTTTCTCTGCCCATTCATTAATTCAGTTACTTACTCATTTATTCATTGAAGCTGGCAACCAATAAATATTTATGGAGAACTCTCCGTGTGCCAGAATCTCTTCTAGGCAATTGCAGGGCAGCAACAAAAGGCAAGCGAGGTCCCTACCCAAATGAAGCTTATATCCTAGCTAGGAAGGGATTTGACCATCTAAATAGCATTCAGATGGCTGATCTGTAAAATATATAAATAGGTAAATGTCATTCAGGGATGGGCACCTGTCAAATAAAGCTTTCTTGTAGAGGTAACATTTGAGCTGAGACCCAAACAATGTCCCTTGAAGTGGTTCCAGCTGAATATCCTCCTGCTCTTCAACATACTCTTTCATTTATTCCTGAAATTGACCCACAGAATATTCTAAGCCACCCCCATGCCTCCTGGGGATCCGTTCTGAAAGCTGGATTTACAGATTAGTAGGAACAGATCCCAGCCTGCCTCCTTGCCAAAGTCCTGTCGGCACTTGCAGATGGTTTTTACAGATTGCTGCTTCTTATCTGTCTGGGCTGGCCATCTCACTTGAAGGGAGAAAGAGCTCGTGGGAGGTGGATGATTTCCAAGCAGCTTTTATGAAGCAAGTTGTCCCTGTGGTTTTCACCCCCCGGAGAACCCTTGGCCTATGTTCCTTATTTCCCTACACCACTGTCCCCATAAAGAAAAGAACTATGAGTGACTGTCTGCTACACTCCAAACACCGCACCATGCACACACAACCAAAAATGCCCTTAGTTGTCATGCCCTGGGCATTACCTTCTTATACCTGGTGATACAGCCTCGCATGTGGTCACAGATATGGCAATTGCTCTTCCTTACAAACAAATACTCCTGTACAGAAGTATTTGTTTGTAAGGAAATACATCTGGAGGCAGCATACTCACTACTGAATATTTAATGTAATATAAGGCTATAGTAAGAGAAATTTTTGGCCCGAACGAGAAAGAAATTAAAGTAACAGAGAAACTGCATAAGGTGTGAAGTCAGGCAGACTTGGATTCTAAGTCTACTTCACCACAGCAAAGTGATTTTTAAGGAATCATTTAACTTCCCTAAGTATTTGTTTCCCCATCTGAAAAGTGATGTTAATGCTCCTAGAGAAATTTAATAGAGCAAGGAAAAGGGTTGGTCCCAGACAAAGCAGAGCAGTATATGATTGTGTCCAAGGCTGAGTATAGTAAACAGAGTAATGTTCACTACAAAAATGTACTATAATCTGGCCAGGTGCAGTGGCTCACCTGATCTACTACCAGACCGATGGTCTCGATCTCCTGACCTCGTGACCAAAGTGCTGGGAAGCCAATGCAGGTAGATCACAAGTTCAGGAGATCAAGACCATCCTGGCTAACATAGTGAAACCCCGCCTCTACTAAAAAACACAAAAAATTAGCCAGGCATGGTGGCACATGCCTGTAATCCCAGCTACTCAGGAGGATGAAGCAGGAGAATCACATGAACCCAGGAGGCGGAGGTTGCAGTGAGCCAAGATCACACCACTGCACTCCATCCAGCCTGGGTGACAGAGCGAGACTCCATCTCAAAAAAAAAAAAAAAAAAAAAGGCACTATAATCTGGCCAGGTGCAGAGGCTCACGCCTGTAATCCCAACACTCTGGGAGGTCTAGGTAGGTGGGTCACCTGAGTTTAAGTCCAGCCTGGCCAACATGGTGAAACCCTGTCCCTACTAAAAAAATAAAAATTAGCCAGGCACGGTGGTGGGTGCCTGTAATCCCAGCTACTCAGGAGGCTGAGGCAGGAGAATTGTTTGAACCTGGGAGGCAAAGTTTGCAGTGAGCTGAGATCACGGCACTGCACTCCAACCTGGGCAACAGAGCAGGGCTCCAACTCAAAAGAAAAAAAAGTGGTATAATCCAAGTCTTAGATATGAAGGTTTTTTAGTTTTTTTTCATTTGTTTGTTTTTTACAATAATGGCATTTTTTTGACCCACCAAAAATCTGTTTCTTAGAAGTCACATTCCCCAAGCTCGCTAAATTGATGAAAAGACAGAATGGCAACTTTTGAATTGAATATTAGATTGTGATACAAACTCAAGTTTGCCAAAATTTCCACTGTCCACTTGAAAGCACATGAGAAGCCAAATTATAATCACAAGGTCTACTGGTGAACATAGAATCAGAACAAGGTAATTCAATGAAAAATACCTCTTTCAAAGCATCCAAGATAGTTTGGTCCTCCCACGGGCACTGGTAAAGTTTGTCTCCACAGCTCATCTGCTTTCTTGGGCCCTTTCTGATGGCTTCATGCCTTCTCCAGAAAAGCTAACAACGTGGCTCACACCTGTAATCTCAGCACTTTAGGAGGGCAACACAGGTGAATCACCTGAGGTCAGTAGTTTGAGATCAGCCTGGGCAATGCTCAGCCAGTCGTGGTGGCACGTGCCTGTAATCCCAACTACTCAGGAGGCTGAGGCAGGAGAATCACTTGAACCCAGGAGACAGAGGTTGCAGTGAGTCCAGTTTGTGCCCCAGAGCAAGACTCTGCCAAAAAAAAGAAGGCTAACACGTTCAATTGAGTTACTTCAAGTCTTTTAGACCCAAGAAGCATTTTTCTGTTGGAGGTGACTTTGCATCACCCTGTTCTGATCTCCTGATTTTGGTTTTACAATTTGGCTTTCAGGAAGGTATCTTAGTTCTATCCACAACATCTAATCACAGGATTGCTGAAAATCATCAATGACATAGATTTTGTACAGGACTTGAAGCATAGCAGGTGTTTATGAAGGTATTTTGATAATGATGTTGATAATAATTATTATTTGGTACATTGGTCTGAATGCACCTATGCTCCAAGTCAGAGAATATTTTTAAGTAGGTAGCAGCTAATATAAAGGGTAGAGGAAATATAGGATAAAAATCAGTCATTTGTTGGTTTCTTCTTCAAATATTACATCTTGTCTCCTAACCATGAGACTGGGCATGTGACCAGAGCTGACCTCCACAGTACCTGGATCCTATAGCAACAAATTGGCACATGGATGAGGCATGCAACTGGACACAGGAGTCCTTTGTGGGTCCTTGTAGGGAGGTTGGGCTATCGTGCACTAGTGTTTTAGACCTGCTCAGACCACATGAGGAAGCCACACCCGTGTGAGTAAAGGACAAAGTATTCACTGAGAGAAACCTCCCTTCATCTCAAGAAGAAGTTGTTCATGGAGCAAGAAACAGAGACTTAGAAAGTGAGTCTTAGGGGTGGAGAGGACAAAGTTTCTGCCTGTCCCTGAGTCCCATCCTTGGGTCACTATCCTGAGGAGTTGGATGCACTAGGTTCCTCCTACATGGAAGACACAATGATAGTCTCTGCCACATCTGATCCTCCAGGGACAAGCATGGGGACAGAAACTGCCTGGAAAACTTGTGTTGATGGTCCAGAGCCCCAGTGCTGTGAGAGCAGGTGTGCCTGGCACTCATATGAGAGCCACTCCGCAATTCCCAGATGCTGCCCCAGGCCTCGCCTGAGCACTAATAAAACAGGGAGAGTTTGTAGCCACGCCTGGGGCAGCAGGAGCCAAGGCAGCCAAAATTGGTGAGGTGCTCTAAGAGGCACGTCCTCCCTCCAATGGCATCAACTCCAAGGCCCCAACTTGATCTTCAGCCCCGAGTCCCATTTGACCATCCCTGCCCCTACAACACACACAGATTCACCCTCCACTGTCAACCCTGAAGGACTTGATTTGTTGCTTTGAAGCACGTAGCCATTTCTCTTCTACAATTCTTTTCCAGCTGCCTCACATATGGTGACACTCAGTGCATTTATGCAGACTGATTTGTGGCTGTAGTTTTCTCTTAATATGGGGAATTTGGAGATTGTAGACTTGGGAATTTCAGTCTACAAGCAGACAGCCTACAAGTGTAGAGATAGATCCTGGTATAATCTCATTATGCTGAAAAGGGAAAGTGCTTATTTAGTAAAGAAAAATGTAATAAGGAGTGAAATTGCTTTTTTAAAATGTCCAAAGGGCCCGTCATGTGGAAGAAGGATCCCATGTGTTCTGTGAGTCACAAAGGGAGAGAATTAGAACTGATGATAAAGCATGTGCATGTCCTTCTTCTTGATCATGAAGAGCAAAGGATGACTCCTGTCATCCTTCCAACCCTTTAATTCCTCCAAAAGCTCTCTGAAGAGCACAAATATAAGGCACATGGGACAAATCAACTGGCAACTCCGTAGGGAGCAGCACACGTACAAGCAATCTCCACGCATATTTCCTATCAAAAGTTCATTTTATTGCTTTGCCTACTCTCTAGCCCACGATAACCTTGAAGAATGGGATTTCTTTCAGAGAATAAAACTGGAAATGCAGAGCAGAAAGATGACATAGGCAGAGAAGTGTCTGCCAAGATGCTGTAAGCTGCTGAAGGATAGATGAGGAGGTGAGGAACAGAGGAGACTGAAGGTAGAGCCTGAGCCCAGATGGGCAGCCAGAAGATGCACATGAGGAGTGACTCTTTGGGGAAAGTGCAAATGTTCAAAAAGATTTTTGTCACATGCCCCTCAAATGGAGGCATTTACTCTTTAGGACTGAGATACCAAAAATCAAGCCAAAGGCATACGCAGCATGGGAAATTTTGCATCTCCTGCTCACAGAATTCTAATACTTTCTGATATGGTTTGGCTGTGTCCCCACCCAAAATCTCATCTTCAGTTATAATCCCCATGTGTCAAGGGTAGGACCAGATAGAGGTAACTGGATCATGGGAGCAATTTTCCCCATTCTGTTCTCATGATAGTGGGTGAGTTCTCTATCTGATGATTGTATAAGCATCTGGCATTTTCCCTGCTTGCACTGACTCCATCCTGCCACCTGTAAAGAAAGTGCCTGTTTCTCCTTTGCTATCTACCATGATTGTAAGTTTCCTTACAATCAATTAAACTTCTTTCCTTTACAAATTACCTAGTCTAAGGTATTTCTTCATAGCAGTATGAGAACGGACTAATACACCTTCCAATGACTTTCCATGTAAAGTTGAGGTGTCTTCACATACCACACACATTCCACATGCTCAGCCCCTGTAATAGCATCTCTCACC
This sequence comes from Sapajus apella, assembly GCF_009761245.1. Taxonomy (NCBI): domain Eukaryota; kingdom Metazoa; phylum Chordata; class Mammalia; order Primates; family Cebidae; genus Sapajus; species Sapajus apella. The sequence continues at coordinate 13,646,997 of NW_022436971.1, forward strand.
CCTTCTGCCTATACATACTTGGCCCACATCACACTAAATTGCACATGGTTCTGAAAATAAAGCTACTCTTCATTTCTTTCTGTTAGGTTGGCGCAAAAGTTATTGTGGTTTTTGCCATTACTTTTAATGGCAAGACTGCAATTACTTTTGCATCAACCTAATACTTCTGCTTTTGATGTCCCCACTCCCCACCCCCACCCCCAACCACCGTTTTCTTTACTCAACCTCTACTTGTTCTTCAAGACTCAGCTCATCCATATGTTGGTCTCCCTGGACCTTTCTCTTTTCTTTGCCTGTGCAGTGTAGTGCCCTTCTGTGCTCTCCATGCCCACAAATATCCTGTGCCCATCTACACACCACACCACATAACTCCAAGTGAGTTCCAAATGTCCATGGCTATCATCACCACCTGCACTGTTGCCTCCACCACCATCAGGATGAATCAATGGAGGGAAAGGGCCATGTCCTCACCGATGCTGTAGCCACAGGAGTTTGCCATTGCAAATGAGTTTGGAACTCAATAATTTTAACTTTTAGCTCAGTTCCTAATAAGTCTTTCTGTTCCAGTTCTAAGTAAGGTTGAGTAAGTTGACATTACCCTGCCTCTCCCATTGAATACAACTATAAAAGCCTAGACAGAACTCATGGAGCAGATATGTGAGGATTCTAAAAGTAAAAAGTAGCAGGTAGAATGGGGAAGATGATCAGAATTCAAAAGACCACTGAGCTGGGGATCTTCAGCCCTGAGTCCCCTTTGACCATCCTTGCCCTTACAACACACACAGATTCACCCTCCACTGTCAACTATTAACTATATTTCCCGCTAGTATCCCCTGACCTGAAAGTGGATCAGAAACCCAGAAGTGGGCAACAGGCACCTGAAAGAGAAGTCTAGGAAAAGCCTTCTAGTTCTGGCTTGAGGAATAGTAACAGGAGCTCCTAACACTCAATGAGAGTGATTAAATTCCTAAAGTTTTCTCTCTTTTTTTCATTCTCTCTGACTTCAACCCCCAAGCAATCCCGTGGCTGTAGATACAGTGGCAGTAGCAGAATCCCACAGGAATCAAGACTCTGAAGGAGGAAAATCTTCCTCTCCTTCAGTCAAGCTATGGTTCCAAAAAAGGTGACGCCAACCTCCACTGTTTTTTTTTTTCCCCTTCTCTCTGGGTTTTCTCGTCATTTGCTCCTGAATGTGTCACAGTTGTAGAGTGTAAAACAGAACAGAAAACCACAATGCAAACTTTCTCCCCAGAGGATGCAAAACAGGAGCCCCAGAGAACTGTAAAGTATCAGGGAAATAGCAGAGAGAATGGAACTTGGGAAAGTAACCCCCCGTGTTGTTTCTCAACTCTTTACCTCATTCCTGAGCTGCACATATGTGGATCCATTCCTAAACAATGTACAAAGAAAAAAACTTGAGAACTGAACTAATGAAAAGACTACCACTCAGATCCCAGAGAGATCACTGGGCTGCACACACATGGACAGACCAAAATACCACTGCAAATGGCTTAAAAATGAACTGACATTGGAACCACCATCATCGAATGTGGACCAGAACTTGTAGACTAAACAGAAGCAGGTTGGTGCCCTGTGAAAACAAAAATACTAAGGTGTTCCACAAGAATTTAACAGGACCCGGGATCTAATTACATAAAATTCAAAAATGTCCAGGCTACAACTGAAATTACTCATCATTCGAAAACTAGATAAATCTCAACTCACATGGGAAAAGATAATGCCAAAATTACACAAATGTTGGAATGATCTGGAAAGATATTAAAGAAGCAATTACAAAACTGTACCAGCAAACAATCACAAATATTCTTGAAACCAATGGAAACACAGAAGGCCTAAGCAAAGGTATAAAAAGATACAAAGAAGAACCAAGTGGAAATTTTAGAAGTAAAAAACACAACAAACAAAAGAGGGCCAGGCTCAGGGGCTCACATTTGTAATCTTAGCACGTTGGAAGACCGAGGTGAAAGGATCTCTTGAACCTAGATGTTTTGAGACTAGCTGGGGCAACATAGTGAAACCCTATTTCTACAAAAAGTGCAAAAATTAAGTGGGCATAGTGGTGTGCACCTGTAGTCCCAGCTACTCAGGAGACTGGAGAGGGAGCCTGGATAACTAGAGCCTAGGAGCCATGTTATTGTGCCACTGCACTCCAGCCTGGGCAATAGCAGGATATTTGTCTTACAAACGAAGAAGAAGAAAGAATAAAGGGGGAAGAAGGAAGAAGATGAAGAAGAAAAAGAGAAGGGGGGGAGGAGGGGGAGAAAAAGAGAGACAAAGAGGAGGATGAGTGGGGAAGGAAAAATGGAAAAACAAACAGAAAACCTCCCTGGATCTGCTGAACAGCATAATGCGTATGAAAGAGAAAAAAGTTAATTGACTAAAACATGACCAGAGCTTCAGAGACCTTTGAGATAATAAGAAAAGGTTTGACATTTGTGTCATTGGACTCTCAGAAGGAGAAGAAAAAAAGTGCTTAAACATATTTAAAACAATAACAGCTGAAAATGTTTCTAAATCTGACCAGCAGTTACATGCTCAAGGAGTTCAGGGAATCCCAAACAGGATACACTAACAGAAATCCACACCCAGACACATCATGATCATATTGCTGAAAACAAAAGGCAAAGAAAATATCTTAAAAACAGAGAAAACAGATATGTTACCTACAGGGAACATTAATCCAAATGACTGTGGATTTCTCATCAGGAACCATGGAAACCAGAAGGAAGTGAAACATTTAAAGAACTCAAAGACTTGCCAACTAATATTCTACATCCAGGAAAAATATCCTTCATAAGAGATGAAATAAAGACTTCATAAAGAGATGAAATAAATAAAGATGAAAGCAAGCAAAGAACATTCATGGCCAGCAGATCTGCTCTAAAAGAAGTGTTAATAGTGTTCATCAGATTGAAAGGAAATGAAAGCAGAAGGAAACTTGGAACATCAGGAACAAAGAACAGCTGGAACAGTGAGATCTGGGTAAGTGTAGGCAATGACTCTTCTCCTCTTATATTAATCAAATTCATAGCGAAGACCTCCATAACAGGAAAATCCTGGCCCAGAAAATGTCTCTTATAAATTTTTTTTAAATGTTTAGATAAGAAACAACAGTTTTACACGCTGTCTTCCAGAAAACAGAAGAGGGAATGCTTCACAACTCACTTTTTGAGACGCTACCCCGAGAGTAAAACCAGATGAAGGCAGTATTAGAAAAGAAAACTACTGACCAATAATCCTCTTGAACACAGACACAGAGATTCTCATCAAAATATTAACAAATCAGCTGAGTGTGGTGGCTCATGCTGGTAGTGCCAGCACTTTGGGAGGCCAAGGTGGGCGGATCACATCACTTGAGGCCAGGAGTTTCAGACCAGCCTGGTCAACAAGGTGAAACCCCAACTCTACTAAAAATACAAAAATTGGCTGGGTGTCATGGTGCATGCTTGTAACTCAGCTACTTGGGAGGCTGAGGTAGGAGAATTGCTTGAACCCAGGAGGCGAAGAGTGTGGGTGAGCCGAGATTACGCTGTGCCATTGCACTCCAGCCTGGGTGACAGAGCAAGACTCTGACTTAAAAAAAAAAAAAAAAGCAAATTAAACCAAGGAATATATATTTTTAAAAATACAATCTTGATGGAACCCTCCAAAAAAAATAAACCATGACCAAGTGGGATTTATTTTATGAATGCAAAGCTTGTTCAATAAGTAATCATCCAGCAGTCTAAAGAAAAACCAAATGATTATATAGTTGATACAAAAAAGGCATATAACAAAACTCAACATATATTCATAATAGAAATTATCAGCAAACTAGAAATAAAAGGAAACTTTCTCAACCCAAAAAAGGACATCTACAAGAAACCTGCAGTTCACATCATAGTTAACAGTGAAAACTGAATACTTTCTCCCAAAGATCAGGAACAAAGCAAAGGTGTCCATCCTTATAACTGTTAACAATACACTGAAAGTCCTAGCCAGTGAACTGAGGCAGGAAAAAGAAGTAAAAGGCATACAAATAGGAAAGAAAGAAAGAAAACTGCACTTATTATCAGACAAAATAATTTTCTACATTAAAAAATCTTCTAGACCTAGTAAGTGCATTTAGCAAGGCCACAGGACAAAAAGACAACATGCAAAAATCAATCAGATTCTTATATACTACCCATGTACTACCCATGAACAATTGGAAAACAACATTTTTTTAAGTTTAATTACTTAGATACAAACCTAACAAGTCATCTACAGTAGAAGTCAGCAAACTTTCTGCAAGGACCAGATAGTAAACAGTTTAGGCTTTCTAGGCTGCTATAATCTCTATTGAATGTTCTCCTTTGTTTTTATTTTGTTTTGGGATTTTTTTTTTACAAACTTCTTAACTCACTAGTCCCATAAAATAGGCCACAGACCAGATTTAACTGCTAGGTCATTGTTTGCAAACTCCTGATCTGCAGGATTTGTATGCTAAAAACTACAAAATTCTAATAAAAAATTGTAAAAGACACAAATAAATGGGGAGACATCCTGTGTTCATGGTTTAGAAGACTTGCTATGGTAAAGATAACAATTATCTCAGAATTGATCTACAGATTTAACACAGCATCAGTCAAAATCCCAGCTGAACTTTTTTTGTAGATATAGACAAGCTGATTCTAAAATTTATATGAAAAGGCCAAGGAACAAGCAAACCTAAAACTTTTTTTAAAAAGCATAAAGTTGAAATCATCACACTACCCAATTTTAAGGCTTATTACAAAACTACAGTAATCATGATAGTGTGGTATCAATGAAAGAGGAGACACTTAGATCAATGGGATAGAATAAAGAGACCAGAAATAGATGCGCAAATATAGTCATCTAATTTTAGACAAAGGTACAAAAACAATTCAGTCAAGAAAGGGTCGTCTTTTCAACAGATGGTGCTAGAACAACTGGATAATCCATACGCAAAGATGAATGCTAACCTAAGCCTCACACCATGTAAAAAATTAGCTCAAATCTATTAACTTAAATATAAAATCAAACATTGTAAAACTTTTAGAAGTAACATAAAAGAAAATCTTTGTGCCCTGGAGCTAGGGAAAGATACATGTCAAAAGTACAATCTGTAAAAGAAAAAAAATGATACATTGGACTTTATCAAAATTAAAACTTTTTCTCTAATGAGTTTTCTTTGGCATCACTTAACTAACATACAGGGATATTTATAGAGATTTGAAGGAGGGGAGGCCAAGGTGCCTCCGGGCATGGTTCTCTGTTACATCATCCCTGATAGGGCAGGAGCCAGATGTTTTCTTTGGGTTGGATAATGGCTGTAACCATACACCTACTTTAGAGTCATTGTCAGAAACTGTCCTTTGCCTTGTACGGTCTGTACCAGCCCAGTCATCTTCTCGAGAAAAGGTAAAAATTAGAAAGCCATGCAGAGGAGAAACACTTACTCGGGAAAACAATCAACTAGCAATTATCTTTTTTTACAATGAGATGTCAAAATATTATTCCCTCCTAAAAATATTCATCTCTGAAACTTCTCATGTTTGAAGTTAATTTAAAATATTACTGCTGCTTTTCTTCTTAGTGCATTTTCTTTGAAGAGACTTTTCAAAACCTTGGCCATCAGGCTTTCTCTCATTCAAGATGAGTGTTCTACATAATAAATATTCTTGATATCTTTCCTACTAGGAGGCAGATAACTCTTCATTTTTATAGTAAACTGGGGAAAACATATATGCATTGGTGTATCCTCATCAAGGTGGCAAGAGAAGACAAGTTGATGCATACCTCATAGATGATTCTTTCTTCCCTGGCTTCTGAGCTCAGCACATTTTTTAATAAATCAAGCACATTACATTTTAAAGCTTTAATACATTTATTAAATATTTAATGTACACAGGCCACAGCTTCTTAGCTATCACGGGATCAGCTGCCTCTGCCAAGATCTGCTGGATCCAGCCCCAGCTGGCCTTTTTTCAGGAGTCCACCTTATAGGCTGATGAGAATGCAAAGGAGATAAAGGACAAAGCAGAAAGGTCTGCTAGATCGGCAAGTGAGAGATGGGAAATGGGGGGACACATGATGGTATCAAAAAGAAGAGAATCTTTATGTGCATTTAAGTGAGTTCTAGAAGTTTCATTCCTATAAAGCTGTAGGGATGTCTACTCGATAGCAAAGTTTTATGGCAGCAGTCACAGGGAGATACACAAAGATGAATGGTGTTGCCTTGGAATGAGCTTTTTATGAGTTCGCTCTGGTTGCTAGGTATGTGCGAAACATTCTTTCCTTGGGTCAGAGATTTTATTACCTTTCCAAGGGCCAGGATTTCACTGTTATAACTGATGAAAAACATTTGTGCTGTATTCAAAGGGCTGAATAACCAGCTCATAACAACAGTCCACATTTATGGGGGAAATTGGAGTAGCCACTTCAGTCCAAACAGCCCAGACTAGTTGAGACCAGAGGCCAAAAGTGGAAGGGTGAAAATGCCAGTCCCAGGGAGGCCAACTCAGGACACCAGCCACAGAAGCCAGAATGCCCAGAAGGTAGGACTTATCCCTAGGCACACTTCACTCCTGTGCTCACGAGGCCCTTCAGTGGTAAGAGGACATTGAAGCTTCCTAGATACTGGCAGAGCCAAATAATTATTCGATTGGACCAAACTCAGGGTGTCATGGTTAATTTTGTTTTGGCTTTGCCTAGAGCCAATAACTTCAGGTCAGAGGTGGAATTTATAGGATTTTAAATTGAATCCAAAAGATCCAGATGAGTTCTGCCACGAGTTAGCAAAGGGAGACCTGAAGAACTGAGAGAGAAAAGGAAAAGGCAAAAGGCAGCAGGAGGAAAAAGGGAGGAAGGAAAGACACTAGCTGCTTATTTAGCACTTACCAAATGTGTGGCTTGTGCTAAGGATGTATGACATCTCATGCTATGGTCAAGAATGAATGAATCTGGCTGTCTTGAGACATCTCATAAAAGGGTGGACCGTTCAAACGAAAAGGACATTAGCAATTAAGCGGGTTCGTTTGTATAAAATACATGTTTACAACATGATGCTATGGAAGGCATCTAGATAGTAGAATGGTAAGCCTACAGAACTTATGGGACATGGTGAAGGAAACGAATCTTCACATTGTGAGTATTTCAAAGGGAGAGAGACAGAGAAGGGCAGAGAAAGCTTATTTAACAAAATAATTGTTGAGTGTTTTTTTTTAACCCTATTTTTCAGCAGCAGCAGAAAACTTTGTTTCAAATGAAATCGTTGAGAAGCCCACTGCCCAGAAAATGAAAAAGTATAACTATGACCTTAGGTGACATTTCATTTTCTTAGATGAGAAAGAGACAGGCAAGAGCTCAGATGACAGACCTCTCTCTCTCTCTCTCTCTTTCTCCCCTCACTCTTTCCACCATATCATACCACTTCTTCATGGAGACCTAATAAATCTTCCTGAATTCATGTTTCATCTCTCCAATAAGATCATTAGCCCCATTACTCTCAGTCTTTGGCAAAGGTGAAGTGCCAAGATCACAAGCCTGATCAGAAGCAAATGTCGAATCTCATACTTTTTTGTAAACTTTTGATTGCGTTCAGGGGTACATGTGCAGGTTTGTCACACAGATAAACTGCATGTCAGAGGGGCTCGATGTACAGATTGCTTAGTCACCTAGGTAATAGGCATAGTACCCTACAGGCAGTCCTGCAACCCTCTCCCTCTCCCCACCCTCCAGCCTCAAGTAGGCCCCAGTGTCTGTCGTTGTTCCCTTCTTTGGGTTCATGTGTACTCGATGTTCAGCTTCCACTTATAAGGGAGTTTAGCTCCCTCTTTTAAGTGAGAGCAGGTGTTTGGTCTTCTGTTCCTGATGTTAGCTTGCTTATGATAACGGCCTCTAGCCCCATTTCTGTTGCTGTAAAGGACATGATCTCATTCTTTTCTATGGCTACATTCTTTTATTTCCAACTTTTAAGTCCAGGGGTACATGGGCAGGATGTGGTTTGTTACGTAAACATGTACCATGGCAGTTTGTTACACAGATCATCCCATCACCTAGGTATTAAGCCCAGCATCCACAGCTATTCTTTCTGATGCTTTCCTTCCTCACACCCCCACCCTCCAATAGGCTCCAGTGTATGTTATTCCCCACCATGTGTCCATGTGTTCTCATCATTCAGCTCCCACTTATAAGTGAGAACATGTGGTATTTGGTGTTCTGTTCCTGCATTAGTTTGCTGAGGATAATGGCTTCCAGCTCTATCTATGTCCCTGTGAAGGACATGATCTCATTCCTTTTTATGGCTGCATGGTGTATACATACCACATTTTCTTCATCCAGTCTATCGCTGATGGGTATTTGGGTTGATTCCATGTCTTTGCTTTTGTGAATATTGCTGCAATAAACATATACGTGCACATATCTTTTTAATAGACTGACTTCGCTGGGTGCAGTGACTCACGCCTGTAATCCCAACACTTTGGAAGTCTGAAGCAGGTGGATCACGAGGTCAAGAGATTATGATCACCCTGGCCAACATGGCAAAACCCCATCACTATTAAAAATACAAAGATTAGCTAGGTGTGGCAGTGCACACCTGTAATCCCAGCCACTCAGAAGGCTGAGACAGGAGAATGGCTTGAACCTGCGAGGTGGAGACTGCAGTGAGCCAAGACTGAGACACTGCACTCCAACCTGATGACAGAGTGAGACTCTGTCTGAAAAAAAAAAGAGAGAGAAGAATGATTTTTATTCCTTTGGGTATATATCCAGTAATGGGATTGCTGAGTCAAATGGTATTTCTGTCTCTAGGTCCCTGAGGAATTGACACACTGTCTTCCACAATGGTTGAATTAATGTATGCTCCCACCAACAGTGTAAAAGCTCTCCTTTTTCCCTACAACCTCGCCAGCATCTGTTGTTTTTTGACTTTTTAATAATAGCCATTCTGACTGGCGTAAGATGGTATCTTATTATGGTTTTGATTTAGCATTTCTCTAACGATCAATGATGAGCTTTTTTTCATGTTTCTTGGCCACATGTATGTCTTCTTTTGAGAAGCGTCTGTTCATGTCATTTGCTCACTTTTTATTGGGTTTTTTGCTTACAAGTTGTTTAAATTCCTTGTAGATGCTGGGCATGAGACCTTTGTCAGATGCATAGTTTGCCAATATTTTCTCCCATTCTGTAGGTTGTCTGTTCACTCTCATGATAGTTTATTTTATTGTGCAGAGCTCTTTAGTTTAATTAGATCCCGTTTGTCTATTTTTGCTTTTGTTGCAATTGCTTTGGGCACCTTCATTATGACATCTTTTCCTGTGCCTATATCCTGAATGGTATTGCCTAGATTTTCGTCTAGGGTTTTCAAAGCTTTGGGTTTTACATTTAAGTATTTAATCCATCTCAAGTTGATTTTTGTGTAAGGAAGGGGTCCGGTTTCAATTTTCTGCATATGGCTGGCCAGTACCCCCAGCACCATTTATTAAATAAGGAATCTTTTCCGTATTGCTTTCATCAGGTTTGTTGAAGATCAGGTGCTTTTAGGTGTGTGGTCTTATTTGTGGGTTCTCTATTCTGCCCCATTGGTCTATGTGTCTGTTCTTGTACCAGTACTATGCTGTTTTGGTTACTGTAGCCTTGTAGTATAGTTTGAAGTTGAGTAGCATGATGCCTCTAGCTTTGTTCTTTTTCCTTAGGATTGTCTTGGGTATTTGGGCTTTTTGGTTCCATACAAATTTTAAAATTGTTTTTCCTGATTCTGTGAAGAATGTCAATGATAGTTTAATGGGAATAGCATTAAATCTGTAAATGGCTTTGAGCAGTATGGCCATTTTCATGATATTGATTCTTCTCATCCATGAGCATGGAATGTTTTTCCATTTGTTTGTGTCATCTCTGATTTCTCTGAGTTTGTAGTTTTCCTTGAAGAGGTCCTTCGCTTCCCTTTTTAGCTGTATTCCTAGGTATTTTATTCTTTTTGTAGCAATTGTGAATGGCAGTTCATTCATGATTTGGTTCTCAGCTTGCCCGTTGTTGGTGTATAGGGATGCTAGCAATTTTTGCACATTGATTTTGTACCCTTAAGTATTTTGTAATACTTTGCTGAAATTGCTCACCAGCACAGGGATGGGAAGGTCAATAGTCAAGCAGGGTTATTCCAAGTGGTGCATTTATGGAGGTACCACCCCAGAACAAAGAGACAAGTTTTCATAGAAAGAAAAATCACTAACTGTGTGTGAAGCTGAGACAAGCACAAAATGAGGGAATGGGCAAGGATTAGGGAGGCAAAGGGTCCGAACAGGACATAGTGCTAATGCTGCAAAGAATGAGGAATTCGTTCATTAAAAACAGATGTATTCTAATATTGCTATTGTTGATTATGTAAGCATGTTAAGAACATGTTAAAGCATGTTAATCCCCCAGGCTTCTCGACTCCTCTTACTCTCATTTTGCTGTTATATAGCATAATCAAACTGGACATAGATTCACATGAGGGATGTAGGTCTCAGTTACATTCAGTAAATATTTGTGGCATGTCATACACTTTGCAAAGAGCTAGGATACAGATTTCCTTGGCTTCAAGAAACAAATAGATACACCTTTCCTTCAAATATAGGAAAAGTCCATCCCTGCCTTCAAAAAGCAAGTAGTCTCCTCAAAAAAAATGCTTGAATAACTTCAGTACAGGGGGCTAAGTGCTTAACACAGTGACTAACATCAAACAGATACCCAGTGCTTATCTGTGGAAGGAATTAATGAATGATAGAAGCACTTCCACTACAGTGGAACAGGAGTATAGCACAGAAATGAGTGCAGTCTAAGGCGGGATATTATCGAAAGAAAAATCAACTTGGTAAAAAAAAATTAATAAATATGAAATGAAGTGATATGTTTTAGACCTCTTAGCATTTTACAAAATACTTGTACAAGGAACACCTCATTTATACTCACACCAACAAATAAGGCAGGCAGCATCTCCTTTCATTTTTCATGTAAGTAAATAGAAAAGTAAGAAACAAGCCAAGGTCACCCAGCTAGTGAAAATCAGAGCTGGTACTTAAACCCATTCCTTGCAACTCTGAAGATTTTGTATTTTACAGAAGCCCATGCTGCCACCAAGAGTCAACAAGTCTCAGATCTCCACTTGGAGCCTTGCATTCAAAATGTACTTCCACTACCATTTTCTAGGTGTCTACCATTGTCTAAGGTATCATTTCAGCTTCCAAAATGGGAAGGTGGGAAATCTTACGAAATTTCTGGAGCCATCACCTTGACTCTCTTTTCCTGGCCCCAGCACATGGAAAAACAAATGGTGAAAAAGAAAACAATAATAGTAATAAAATGATAGTATTAATAAAATAGTAGACATGCTCCTTAACAAAAACTCATTAAATGAATGCAAATCATTTAATGAGTCATCAGTCATAATCACAGGAAGGTATTGTTAGCATGTTTGAGTGAACAATATAATCATACATATACACCATTTTCAGATACAGCCTCATCAATTTAACCTTGTGAGAAATGGAACTATTTTTTGCAGTTCTCTATGAGCACTGAGCCCTTGCTTGTAAATGAGAAATAACATGGGCTACGAATGAGAACTCTGAAGATAAAGAGAGCACCAAAGCGTGGTGCTGCATGAATGAAATGGCTGTTTACATTTGTTTAATTATCTGGTTAATTGGGGAGCCATAAAATCAGAATGGGCTTAAGAGTTAAAGGGATAGCAGAGAAAATGCAATTGATAGTCTTCTGCTCCTTATCAAATCAAGATTTGCCTGTACATAATTGCTCCCTACAAGTTTGCTTCCTATTGCATTCCTTGTCAAATCTAAAGGGATCTGCCCAGCATCCTAAAAGCCTCCAAGACCTTATTCCTCCTTGGTGGGCAGTAGAAAGAGCAGTGGGCTAGAAGTGTGAGGCCGGAGGTCTCACTCCACCTTGGAAAAGTCTCCACTCTTCCTCCTCCTGTCCCATGTCAGTCCTCCACAGGGACCCCACCCAAGAGCTTCTAGCCAGTGTCATGGATCACCTGCCCAATCTACTTCCTTCACACAGCCACATCCATCTGCTCCTTTGCAGCACTGGTCAGGGCTCACCTTCCACCTGGGCTGTGGCTACCACCTAGCCTACCTGTCTCCAGCCTCCCTCTGTACTGCAAGGTAATCCTCTAAGACACAAATCAGATCAAGTCACTCTCACCATGGAAACCCTTTACTGTTTCCCACAACCCTAGAGTAACCACAGATGAGAATTCGAAGCCCCTCACTCAGCAGTGTTGACATATGCAGCCTTTACTGTATTTCTTTGATGACAAGCTGTAAAATCATAATATTAACAATTTCATGTTTGTGAAGTTGGGCTGTCTGGATATATACAGATAATGCAGTAGAAAAGTTTATTTTTCTCTTAAAAAAGATTTACGGTGTATTTTAGAACTAAAAAGATGAAATATGAAGAAAAAAGTAGGAAAAATTTTGCTCTACTTATAAGGGAATAGGCGGGATATTCTAAAAATTGACATATCCACACAATGGTTTTATTATCATTTTTTTAAAGTGTATGAACTTGAAGACAGGCCTGAGTTGTCTCCCAATTCTAACACTTTCTAGCTCTTTGACCTTGGAAAAGCTATTTATCTTTCTAAACCACATCATCTTCCTTTGTAAATTGGATATAATAATACCTACGTCACAGTGTTACTCAAAGAATAAAGTTATATGAGGTAAGATAAGCATCTACCACATGTGGAAAGGATAGGTATAAGAAATGAAATGTATAATAATGAAGATTATCATTATATTAAATATTATTTCCTAGCAGGAATTTAGCATTTCCTAAATATCACATTGTTCTTTTCCTCAGTTGATATTACTTGTGGCAACTGTAGAAGTGAAATGTGGTTGAATGAAGCATCAAGAGAACTCTATTTACAACCTAAAGATGCATTTTTTTAATTCCAATTTTAAAAGTCTGTATGCTATCCAAGCATTCCCTTTTCAAGTAATTATAGAAATTTCAAATTTGCTTTTACAAAAAAAAAAATGTCTGGATGGTCCATTAGTGATGACTATGATGAGGCTGGGTCTGTATTTAATACTGCTTTGAATCAGAAGGAAGGATATAATTGTGTTGCATATTATATTTAATGAAAGTCAGGTAGACTTTCACCCTTAAGTCTTTTATTGCCAATCTTGTTGAGCAAGGAGCAGATGAAACTCTTCCCAAGCTTGCCCTATTCCATTTCAATTAATTCAGCAAGCAAGACTGAATTGGCTGTTTAAATTATCAGTCAGTGGGAACGGACGGTTATTAGCACGATATACGCCAGAAATCATGGAGACAGTGCCGGTAGCCTTCTCGGCCAACCGGAGCATGGCAGTTGTCCAAAAGATTTTGTCATTTTAAATTAATCAGCCTATACTCTCCTCACATGATCAGGGCCAAGTGTGGGCATAGGCAGAAAAAGGAGTGCATGTCCAGCTGATTGAATATTGCATAAATGTGACTGTGGCAAGCTAGGTCTGAGCAGTGCCTGATGCCACACATCTTTAGGACAACAGGCAGGAGGGGGACGGAGGAAACTTAATTACAGCATGTTTAAGCGACTCACGGAGCTGTCCAGGGAGGGAGACCTAATGGGTGTCAACACAATTACCGATCTTCACACACATTTGAAAATAACAGACTGTGACAAGGACACAATTGCCGTGTTGTCATCTCATCTGCACAGTGATTTGACATACTGGATATCAGCGTGGAATTGAATTAGAGAAAGAGATTGCAAGACAATTTCCCAGCCTGGCTTTTCGACTTCTCTGTCAGCCAAAGGAGAATAAGAATCACCGAAGTGATTCCAGCAGCCCAGCTGCCCCTTACCCCACCCAGCCCCACTCTTGCCTCTAACACTGATAAAACCGTGATGGTTTCACATCAGCTCCTCGGCTGGCAACCTCAAGACACTCAGAATGTGAAAATAATGGAATGCTTATCTCAAACACTCCTCAGACCTGTGCTATCAGAACTCCTTGGGACTGCCCTCTTACCCATTCTTACTCTCTTGACCCCTAACAAAATCCTCTGCTAGCTGTCACCCAGTAGGTCTCCCTCCCCCAGCAGCTCCTTAGACATGTTGTAATTAACTTTCCTCCTTCCTCCCTCCTGTCTGTTTCCAATCCCAAGGGAGTGTAGCATCAGGCACTGCTCAAACCTCAATTGCAGTCAGTCATATTTATGGAATATTCAGTTTCTCTGGGCATTTTCCCAAGTTTGCCCTTTCTGAATCACAATCTCTCCATCTCTAATTTGGGATTAGGAGAAACAGGTAGGCTACATCAGGATCACCTGGAAAATTTCTTTTAAGTGTAGACTTCTAGGTGCCTAAGCTACACCTCCCAAATTGGAATCTTCACAGGATAAAACCCAAAGATCTGTATTTTTAATAATCCCCCCCTCGACTGCCCAGCTCCTAAGGCAACCAGCTCTGTACAAGTCACCAGTCCTTTCTAGAAAGCTAAAAGGACTAGATGATCTGTGAGTAGCCATTCTAGTTCTATACTTTGTCAAGCTGTTCATCTGATAATACCCATGGGTCACTTACCAGACACCAGTTGACACTGGGCTTTTGCACAGTAACCATCATATAGCCCCTCAAGAAGGGTTATAGATTAACAGCTACCCCCCACCCCAGGTCTTACTCCACTCCCCTGCTGTGCGTCCTCAGGACTCCTTACACTTCCCTAATCATCAAAGCATCACACTCTTTACTGGTTCATCCTCCCAATTTGACATTAATGAAAGTGGCCTGATGTCCCCACAGAACGGCTTTATGGATTTTTTTGAATAAACATAGAAGTCGTAAAGCTTGAAACTTATATTCGTCTTATCAGAGTTCTTTTCTCAGGAAACCAACCATCAGTCCTCCCAGATAGAATCAATAAACTGAAGCTCACTGTATCTGGACAATGAGATGCAAGATCCTCATCCATCATGATTACCTAACTGACCACTTTTTTCCTATTGACCAATGCCTCTTCCTTACCTCTTCCTAATTCCTGTTTTTCCACATGTGGTTCTGCTACATAAACCCCTAAATTTTAGTCAGTTGAAAAGATGATTTGAGACCTATCTCCCATCTGCTCACCTGCAGCACCCAAAGTCTTCCCTGGTAATACTTGTTGTCTCACTGATTGGCTTTCTGTGTGGTGAGCAACAGAACCTAGACCAATCCCCTGGCATTTCAGTAACAGTAAATCCCATGAAGTGAGGGACCCTGCTGTGGTGTTCATTGCTGTATCTCCAGGGTTGACACATGGTCAGTGCTTAATGAATATTGGCTGAATGAACATCGAACAGATGGGAAAACTGATGCTCAGAAAGGTGAAGTAACTAACTGATATGGATTGGCTGTGTCCCCACCAAATCTCCTCTTGCATTAAAGTCTCCATAATCCCCATGTGTTGTGGGAGGGACCCAGTGGGAGGTAATTTAATCATGGGGGCAGTTACCCTCATGCTGTTCTTGTAATCATGGGTTCTCACAAGTGCTGATGGTTTTATAAGGGGCTTCTCCCCCTTTTGCCCTCATTCTTCTCCTTGAGGCCAGCATGTGAAGGAGGACATTTTGCTTTGCCTTCTGCCATGACTGTAAGTTTAATGAGGCCTCCCCAGCCGTGCTGAACTGTAAATCAATTAAACCTCTTTCCTTTATAAATTACCCAGTCTAGGGTATGTCTTTATTAGTGGTATGAGAATGGGCTAATACACTAAATCAAGGTCACAGAATTTGAAACTGATTGTCTAACTCATGAGCTGGAGCTCTTTATATTGTTTTCTTTATACAGCACCCAACAGTCTGTTCCATTCTTATTCCTCCAACAGACCTTTCCTTCAATCTTCTTCCTTCAATGACTCCTCTATTTTGGCCTCACTCACTGCCTGCAAATCTCGCCTATGGGACTGCACTCTCCCTCCTCTCCTTCCTCCTGATTTCCTTCCATGGCACTCACTCAACAGTGATGCCATGTATTTTTCATGGAGTAACACTCACTCTTTCAGCAAAATGATATAACCTTATGAAATTTCAGAAGACAATGTCCCTTAGAAGTTCTTCATCTTTAGCACTTCAAAGTGATGCCAGCCATCAGATCAAAAGGAGATAAAACCTAACAGCCTGACATCAAAGCCAACTCCCATCTGACACACTGGCAGCCTCCCATGGAAACCTGTGGCACTACCATGTTTTAAGTCTGTTGTGATCATTGCTATTCAGAATGGGTGTGCCCACATCATCCATTTATTCTTCAAATAAGCTACATCAAAATTTGTCTGAAATGTTGCTTAGTCTTAGCTTTTAAGTTACATCATTTTATAAAAATTGCAAGTGCTATGATAGAGTCATATATAAGTTGAGTCACTGAAGCTTGTGAAAAAAGGCCCTGAACAACCAGGAGTCAACCTGGGACCAGAGTGACATACACAGTGGAAAACCGCCCTCTGTGGGAACCTCATGCCATGACTATGGTGTCCCCACCTGCATCAGCAGTCCCTGCAAATTGCCTGATGAGACTGGAAGCTCTAGGAGCACTAAGAGGCGCAGGCACTGCATCCATGTGATCATGTACTTTTCTTAGAATCAATCACCAGATATTTAATTTAGTGTTTAGTGAGCAATAACATGTTTTTATAGGCTCTGTGGGAAAGTCAGAGCTAAAAGATTTTTTAAAAACCCCTAGTCTACCACTACCAAATAACATCAGTATTTTACAAGATATAATAGAATATTCATAACAATATTTCTATCAAAAAGTGGATTTACATTTAAATATGTTTAAATATTTTATAATATACAGTTACATGTTTATATAATTTTTATTGAATATCAATTTATTGCATATACCTGTATATTTTATATTTATATATTACATATATAATAGTGCTTGTATAAATATATATTGTACTTACATACAAAATTATATAAGTATATACAAATATATAGATTTTAGATATAAATAGCCCCACTTTTGATATTACAAATGCTGTTATGAACATCCTGTTATAAAGTCATATTGCTGATGATTCATTTCTTTAGTATTGGGTAGAAACTGAGTCAGTTTTCTCAAGATACAAAAAATATCTTATTTTCTTGAAATCAAGTGAAACATCATCAAAACCCCTCATTTGCCAAGGCTGGCAAGCAAGCCATTTTTGGTCATTTTAGGCAGCCCTTCTTCCTGTCGCAGCTGTGCCAGAACCAGGGGAATGAGGCCAAGCCCTGGGCCCTGGTCAGAGCTGCTCACCATGCTGTCTCTCCCTATAAATGTGGGGGAGCTTTAAAGATCCCCAAACCTCCCCCTGGCAGTGTCTGCCCCCATGCAGATTTCACTCCAGGGCCCTGAGCTGCCAGCTCCTAAGGCCCAGAACTCACTGCCCCAATTCCCAGGCATCTGCCTGGCACTTCAAGCCTTGCAGACCAAGGGCCCCTAGAGTCTGTCACCGAAGGATCCATCTCATTTATGTTCTTTCAACACAAGTTCACTTATAATTTAACTTGTATTTGTACTGCCTTAGGTAGGATGCTAGTTCACATGCTATAAATATTGTTTAAACTTCTTTTTAAAAAGCCATTTAAATGTTTTATTATGAAAATATTTGTATACACACACACACACAAAAAAAAAATGAAAATGCAGACCAGGCATGGTGGCTCACGGCTGTAATCCTAGCACTTTGGGAGGCTAAGGTGGGTGGATCATCTGTGGTCAGGAGTTTAAGACCAGCCTGGCTAACATGTTGAAATGCCATCTCTACTAAAAAATATAAAAAATTAGCCAGGCGTGGTGGCACGTGCCTGTAATCCCAGCTACCTTGGAGGCTGAGGCATGAGCTTGAACCTGGGAGGTGGAGGTTGCAGTGAACCGAGATGGCACCATTGAACTTTTGCTTGGACGACAGCATGAGACTTATCTCAAAAAAAAAAAAAAAGAAAGAAAAAGAAAATGCATAGACGATGTATTCAGAATTATAAAACACCATTGTTCTGGTGACCCAAGTTCAAAATAGATTATTTCGATTCCCTTCAACCTCCCTGTACACCTCTCACTCTCCCTTGTTTCAAAGGGAAGCATGATTTTGATTTTTTTTTATTATATTGGTGACTTGCTTTCATATAAAGTGTAACTGATTAGTATTTATCCCTAAACAATTGTGAAGTTTTGTTAGAAGAGCTTACACAAATAGTATCATACTCTTAATATTCTTCAGAAACTTACTTTTACCATTTAGCATAATGTTTTCTTAAGATTCACTGTAACTGATGCGTGCAGCTATGGTTAATTCAATTTGCCAAAGTATAGTATTCCATCATATGAAAAACCATCATTTATTTATGTCTTCTCCTCTTAACGAACATTCGAGTTGTTTCCAGCTTTTTGCTATTACAAACACTGGTACTAAGAACATATGTCTGCAATTCTCCTGGTACACACAAACAAGAATACATCTTTTGTGTATACCTGGAAGAGGAATTGCTGAGTCAGAGACATTACGCATCTCCACCTGAAAAGATACTGCCAACCTTTTCCCAACATGTTTATACACATTTTACAGCCCCAACAACAAACTGTCGAGTTGTTTTCTCCGCTATTCTTCAATACATAAGTTTTGTCAGTCTGCGAGGGGTGAAATGGCATCTACTTGTAATTGTAATGTGCATTTCCCCTATTTCTAATGAGATAGTGCATCTTTGCATATGTTTATGGTCATTTCAAATTTCCTTTCCTCCGAAATGCTTTTTTTTTCCCCATCTTTTTTAGGTTGTCTATTTCTTTTTGATCTGTTGTCTTTAGATATTAAACCATCATTGATTATATATGTTGAAAACGTACATTCATGGTTTGTCTTTATATTCTTTAGTGTTCTTTGATAGTTTCCATTTTTTGCCTTTTACGAAAATACAACTTACATGTAAATTTCACGTTTTACAAATATGGCTTGAAGAGCTTTGACAATATATACGCAAGTGGGCAAAAAGAGAGTGTTCCATCACCCCAGGATTTTCCCTTGTTCTGCTTTTCAGCCAACCATTGCCACCCCACCTATCACTGATAGGATGTCTGTTGCCGAAACATCAGGTGTTCCATCTAGGTCTGGCCACTCCCCACACAGAAAGCCAATGTCTGAGACTATTATGAGTACTGCTGAGGCAGAAGGCTTTAATTGGATGCTGCGGCCAAGGAAATGGGAGTTCAGTCTCAAATCCATGTCTCTGACTGGCTAAAATTAGGGGGTTATAAAGCAGGGAAGAAATGCAACAATGTGTAAGAAAACAGGAACTAGGGAGGAGCAAGGAAGCAATCATGATGAATGATGGTTCTAGCATCTTATTGTCTGGATGTGGTGATCTGATGAGTTTCACTAGAAACTCAGTTTGGTGGGTTGATAGGCCTGAAAGTCGTTTCCTGAGGAAGAAGCTCAAATAAAACAAATGTAAGTTTCAAGCTTTAGTAACAGAAGGGTTAATTTCTACATTTATCACCCCCACCCCACCACCACCACCAAAAAAAAAAAAAAAAAAATCTGTGGACCTATTTGGTTGGTTTTGTTTCTATCGCCAATGATTAATCTGGCCGTTCAAGAATGTCTCATTAATAGGGTCTTTTGTGTCTGAATTCTTTCACTCAGAAGGTTCTGGAAGTATATTCATGTTGTTCTGCCTATCAGTATTTTTTTTGTTGCTGAGCCATGCTTTATTTTACAAATTTACCAGTTTGTTTATCCATTCAATTGCTGATGGACATTTGCCTTGTTTTCGGTTTGTTGATGAACATGTATAAAGTAGCTAGAAACATTTGTGTACAAATCTTTGTATGGGCATATGTTTTTGTTTCTGTTTAGGTAAATACCTAGGAGTGGAATTTCTAGATCATATGGTCAGTGGTCAGTGCATGTTTACCTTTATAAGAAACTGTCCAGCTCTTTTCCACCAGGGTTATACTGTTTTATAATCTCACCAGTAATTCATGAAAGTTTGAATTACTCTCCATCTTCAGAAAAACTTAATAATGTCAGCCTTTATATTTTAACCATTTTGGTTAGGGTAAAGTGGTGTCTCATTGAAATTTTAATTTGCATTTCCAATGTAGAAAGTAAAAATTTCCTCTTCAAAGTTTCCCTTCTTGTTAAAAAATAATAAATATTAGAAATAATAGTTTCTTTTAAAGACTAACTTTCTTTAAAGCCTTCTTGCTTTTTGCTAGTAACTCTTTGTTAAGCCCTATCCTATGTAGTTATTAAATATTTTTTAAAAGTACATCCTACGTCCTTGTACTTTAACCAAGATATTTGTTCTGGACATGCTCACAGGCATGTCCCAGCTTGCAGCCTATGCCCCTTCCTTATTTAGTAATATTATTACTTTTCTAAGTCCTGTCGTAAGCAACTTCCTCTTTTCCTTTGTTCTTCATTCCTTTTACCTATTTAAGAAAGTTTTAAGATATTTTCCAATCAAGTTTACCTTAGACTGTGAAGTCCAGCTCCAACCAACAGAAATAAGACACACCAGTAAAGATCCAATACATGAAGAATAAATATTCTTGCCTTTCCTTTGTTCATTGTGCTCTCATAGCAAGATTGGTGATGAGTGTACCCTTTCTTCAGAAAGTAAAATTGCCTTGCTAAAACAACTTTTTGTCCAAATGCTAACTTTTCCTTGCAGCACCTAAAAGTAAGCATTTTGTCTCTAACATCCAAGATAACTAATAATGTTGGACATCTTTTCAGATGTTTATTGACTACTCGTATGTCTTTTTTTGAAGTGTATATTCAAGTCATTTGCCAATTTTTGTTCTTATTGATTTCTAAGAGTTTTATATTCTGAATATAATCTCTGTATTAGATATGTATTTTTTGAATAGTTTCTTCTATATATCTTTTTATTTCATTTTCTTGAAGTGTATTTTGAAAAGTAGAAGGTACTGTGCTGAAGTTCAATTTATCTTTTTTTCTTTTATGATTAATGCTTTTTGGATCCTATCTAAGAAAGCTTTGCTGAGAGAGAGATCCAAAATGGCCGATTAGCAGCAGCTCAGGATTGCAGCTGCCAGTGAAGGCACAGGGAGTGAGTGGACGCCACACTTCCAGATGAATTTTTGTTGCCCAAGGACCAGGAGATTCCTGGCGGAGGAGCCCCACAGGTTGCCAGCGCAACTCCTTTGGCTGGTGCAGCTGTTTTGCCAGCACCCCAGCACGGTTGTTCTCAGTGTGGAGTATGCAGGACTGGGTGCCCTTTTGGTTGGCGTTTGGAGCTCTGGGAAGGTAGAGTCACCTATTCAGCTGATTGAAAGGAGGACTGAAGCAGGGAGCCAGGTCGGGAGATTCTCGGGCAAGAAAGCACCATGAATCTCAGCCCCGCTGTTTCAGCGGGCATGGTCACTTTACGGGGAAATTGCATAGATCCTGGTACCTTTTTGGCAGGCGACTGGGGCATCTGGGAGAGAATCAACTGTTCAATTAGGAAAAGAAAAAAAAGGGGGCTCTGAGGCAGGGAGCCAGATGATCGGGCTCAGCTGGTCCCACCCCCACAAAAAAACAGCAATTGGAAACACTGACGGTCGAGTTTCACAGCAAGCACAGCTGAACCCGGGAAGGTCCAACTCTGTGGGGGAGGGGCGTCCACCAAAGGAAAACAAAGAAACAGAAACAACATCATCACCAACAAGCTGGACATCCACTCAGAGACCCAATCTGAAAGTCAGCAATTACAAAGATGACAGGTGGATAAATCCACAAAGATGGGAAGAAACCAGCGCCAAAAGGCTGAAAACACCCGAAATCAGAATGCCTCTCTTCCTTCAGAAGATCGCAGCTCCTCATCAGCAAGGGAACAAGGCCTGATGGAGAATGACTGTGATGAACTGACAGAATCAGGCTTCAGAAGGTGGATAATAAGAAACTTCTGTGAGCTAAAAGAACATGTTCTAACCCAATGCAAAGAAACTAAGAACCTTGAAAAAACGGTTTGACAAAATGCTAACGAGAATAGGCAACATAGAGAGGAATATAAGTGAATTAATGGAGCAGAAAAACACAACATGAGAACTTCACAAAGTATGCATAAGTTTTAACAGTCGAATTGGCCAAGCAGAAGAAAGGATATCAGAGGTCAAAGACCAACTAAATGAAATAAAACGAGAAGACAAGATTAGAGAAAAAAGCATAAAAAGGAATGAGCAAAGTCTCCAAGAAATATGGGACTACATGAAAAGACCTAATATGCGTTTGATAGGTGTACCTGAATGTGACGAAGAGACTGAATCCAAGCTGGAAAATATTCTTCAGGATATCATCCAGGAAAACTTTCCCAACCTAGCAAGTTAGGACAATATTCAACTCCAGGTAATACAGAGAACACAGCAAAGATATTCCTCAAGAAGAGCAGCCCCAAGGCATATAATCATCAGATTAACCAGGGTTGAAATGAAGGAGAAAATGCTAAGGGCAGCCAGAGAGAAGGTCAGGTTACCCACAAAAGGAAGCCTATCAGACTCACAGCAGATCTCTCAGCAGAAACCCTACAGGCCAGAAGAGAGTGGGGGCCAATATTCAACATTCTTAAAGAAAAGAACTTTCAACCCAGAATTTCATATCCAGCCAAATTAAGCTTCATAAGTGAAGGAAAAATAAAATCTTTTGTGAACAAGCAAGTACTCACAAGAGCTTCTGAAAGAAGCACTACACATAGAAAGGAACCAGTATCAGCCATTCCAAAAATATACCAAAAGGTAAAGCGCATCAACATAATGAAGAATCTACATCAACTAATGGGAGAAACAGCCAGCTAGCATTAAATGGCAGTATTAAACTCACATATATTAATATTAATCCTAAATTTAAATCGACTAAATGCCCCAATCAAAAGACACAGAGAGGCAAATTGGATAAAAAGCCAAAACCCATTGGTATGCTGCATCCAGACCCATCTCACATGCAAGGAAACACAAAGACTCAAAACAAAGGGATGGAGGAAGATTTACCAACCAAATGGAGAGCAAAAAAAAAAAAAAAAAAAAAAAAAAAAAGCAGGAGTTTCAATTCTCGCCTCTGATAAAATAGACTTTAAAGCAACAAAGATCAAAAGAGACAAAGGACATTACATAATGGTAGAAGGATCAATGCAACAAGAAGAGCTAATGATCCTAAATATATACACACCCAATACAGGAGCACCCAGACACATAAGACAAGTTCTTAATGACTTACAAAGAGACTTAGACTCCCACACAATAATAGTGGAAGACTTTAACATCACATTGTCAATATTAGACAGATCAATGAGACAGAAAATTAACAAGGATATCCAGGACTTGAACTCAGACCTGGAACAAGTAAGCTTAATAAACATTTGCTGAAGTCTCCACCCCAAATCCACAAAACATACAATCTTGTCGTTACCACATCACACCTACTCTAAAAGTGACTACATAATTGGAAGTAAATCACTCCTCAGTAATTGCATAGCATTTCACAGGTTTAAATGAAATATTCGTTGGCTGCTTGTTTGTTATTTTCCTCCCTTATTCCTTCCTGTCTCCATTGTTAAGCACAATTATTGGCATAAAAGAGGTTTTTAATACCCATTTTTAGACTGCATTCTAGCCTGGGCAATAGAGCAAGATTCCTGTTCTCTCTCCCTCTTTCTCTTCCTCTTTCTTTCTCTCTTTCATTCTTTCTTTCTATTTCTTTTTCCTTTCGTTTTCTTTTTTTCCCTAAAAACAAACAAACAAACAAAAAGCTTTGCCTATCCCAAGATCACCAAGAATTTCTCCCATGTTTTTCTCTAGAAGTTTTACAGTTTTAGGCTTTGCATTTAGGTCTATGACCCATTTTAGATTGGCTTTTGTGTATGGTAAGGGTTGAAGTTCATTGTTATACATATGCATTGTCAATTGTTCTAGTGTAATTTGTTGAAAAGATCATTTCTTATTGAATTGTCTTCACATCTTTGTCAAAATCGATTCACCATTTATGTGTAAAGTTTGTTACTAGACTCTTTTTTATTCTATTGATCTATATGTTTACCCTTTTGCCAATACCACACTCTCTGGATTACTGTAGCTTTATATTAAGACTCAAAATTGACTTGTGTAAGTCTTCCAATTGTCTTCTACTTTTTAAAAATTGTTTTGTGCTATTCTGGGTCCACTGTGCTAGGGGAAACTGAATGACTCTTGACTGCTTTCGCCCTGGTGATTTTTCCCTCTTTGGGTCAGATGGCTCTCTTCAGTTTAATGATCTTCCATTTGCTGAACAGCCTGCTAGGCTCTGAGGAAGAAATTTCAACTAACATCAGACCAATTCTTGTCTGCCACTCTCCCCCAGTGCAGTGGGGCCTGCAGTGACACGTACCATTTCGCCAAGCCTTGCCTGTGACCCACAAGCAGCATCCATGCAGGGCAAAGTTTCATTCAGAAGAATAAAGCTCATGGATGGAACTGGGGGATATTATGTTAGAAGAAAATAAGCCAGGAACAGAAAGTCAAACACTGCATGTTGTCACTCATATATGGAAACTAAAAAAGTTGATGTTGGCCAGGCACAGTGGCTCATGCCTATAATCCCAGCAATTCGGGAGGCTGAAGTGAGTGGAACACCTGAGGTAAGGAGTTCGAGACCAGCCTGGCTGACATGGTGAAACCCCATCTCTACTAAAAATATAAAAATTAGCCAGTCGTGGTGGCAGATGCCTGCAATCCCAGCTACTCAGGAGGCTAAGGCAGGAGAATCACTTGAACCCAGGAAGTGGGTTGAAGTGAGCCAAGATCATGCCATTGCACTCCAGCCTGGGTGACAAGAGTGAAACTTCAGCTAAAAAAAAAAAAAAAAAAAAGTTGATATCATAGGAGCAAATAGTAAAGAGGCTGAAAAGGGTGGAGGAGGGAGAGGATGGAGTGAGATTTGTTAAAAGGCACAAAATTACAGTAGATAAGAGGAATAAGTTCTAGTGTACTATATCACTGCAGGATGAGCATAGTTAACAATAATATATTAAATAGTTTAAATGGCCAGGAGGATATTGAGTATTAAATTGAAGGAGGTTATTAAAGGAAGATATGGAATGAACAAAGAAATGACAAATTCTTGAAATGATTAATATGCTAAGGACCCAGTTCTGATCACTATACACTATATGTATCACAACATCACTATGTGCCCCATGAATATGCAAAATTGTGTGTTAATTTTAAAAATTAGATGTAATTTAAGTATATATATACACGTGTGTGTATACACATGTATATATATACATTTATACACACACACACACACACACACACACACACATATATATATATATATATATATACACACACACACACACACACAAAACTTGGAACCTCCAGATGGGTTTGAACTGCAATCTCTTTCTAGCTGCATGGTCTTGAGCAGTCCACGTAACCTCTCTGAACTTCTGTGTCCTCATCTATGTAATGATCATAATAATATCCAATATGGTTTGGCTGTGTCCCCACTCAAAGTTCATCTTGAATTGTAGTTCCCATAATCCCCATGTATGGTGGGAGGAACCTAGTGGGAGGTATTGAATTGTCGGGGTGGTTTCCCCTATGCTATTCTTATAATAGTAAGTTCTCACAAGATCTGATGGTTTTAGAAGGGGCTTCCCCCTTCACTCAGCTCTCATTCTTTTCTCTTGCCATCTTGTGAAGGAGGACATATTTGCTTCCTCTTCCACCAACATTGTAAGTTTCCTGAGGTCTCCCCAGCCCTATGGACCTGTGAGTCAATTAAACCTCTTTCCGTTATCAATTACCCAGTCTCGGGTATGTCCTTATAGCAGCATGAGAAGAGACTCACACCTACACTAGTTATCCCACAAAATCATTAAGCAGGTGTCATATGGGTATCGGTTATCATGATTGTCATAATGAGACAATTTGATGAGATCAGGAAATGCGAAATATTAGGAAAGCCAATCACTGCAATGGAGAAATAAAAACAAAGCCAATGCCTGAGTTTGTCACTACTCCATCTGCTGTTCTGGTCTTTTCAACAATTCAAAGGACCTAGCTGCTCACGCCCATCTTGGTTTCCTGATGGAAGGGATGCTGTGAGAAACTCACAGGATGCCATCAGGTAAGATTACTGCCAACTAATGGGGAAATGCCAACAGGTCATGCACTCCTCTTTAAGCAGCCCCAGAAATGTGGAATTTCCTGAACCTAAGCCTTTCTCCATCCAACCAGGAAGGTAAGGGATTGGGGGTGTGCCTGACACTAGGCTAAGATTTTCACATACCTTTCCTTATTTAGTCTGTATAATTGCTCTCCAGTACAGATATAATTCCCTAATATAATAGTTAAGAAATTTGAAGCCCTTTAGAAGTAAGTTGCCTAAGAGCTCACAATTAGAGTCAAAGCTGAGATTCAAATCTTGCTTTGAGTCAAAGCTAGTGTACTCCCATTTCCACATCATCTCCCAAGTCAAATCTGAAAAAGCCATGACCAAAGGATTCCATGCTCTGCACTGAGCATTTATAATTTCACCCTCAATTCTTCCATTTATAGGAAAAAGCTTGCATGTAATTAAAGGATGATTTTTCCACAAATTATACTTCAATCTAGTTCTGTATTTAAATAATTAAATTTAAAACAGAAAGACTAATGAAACTAATGGTTACCAAATTACTAGATTTTGAAAATCATTGATTTTCTCATTTGCCTGCTAAAATTAATCAATCTCATTTACATATACAGGTTGCATTTGCTTTAGTGTTATTTATCTTCCAAGTTTTTCCACCAGAGTTTCAAAATCTACTTGAAAAAAATTCAATTCTATTTCAATTATGCTTATTTGCATGGAAACCAAAGCCTTATTACTCTTCTAAATCATATTATGATTGTTCCTTTTATTTGAATACAATGCCATTGTAACTTAAAGGATAAAGTTTCAACCCAGCCAAGCAACTTTAAAAATACATGTGGAAATGATCAGTATAACACAATTTCTTTTGGTAATGAGATAAATAAAAGCAAATTCTCCTGTTACAAAACACACAAAAAAAACCCCACTTTACAAAATACCTTTTTAACAATTTCTACAAAACAATACTCTCTAAGATCTTATGATCATGTCATACTAAATGTTTATATATCACATGATGAGAAAGTATTTCCTGGAATGACTAGTGGGTGGGATAAGCCTAAAAGGACTTCCAAGAAATACAGAAACATAAGGATCCAATAATTTGAAAAAGGACTAAAAATTTGCTAAGATTTTCAAAGTGTAAATTACCATGTACAAATTTGGTGGTTGTAATCAGCCTTTTTTGGCAATGAAATGCAAACAGAAAACATATAGAAAGTGCAACTATTGAGTTGTGAAACTTCTGTTTAAGTTTTACCTTTTTATATGTGGGCATGTAAATATGAGTGTACAGGTTAGGTATGATGGCTCATACCTGTAATCCCAGCATTTTAGGAGGCTGAGGAAGGCAGATCACTTGAGCTCAGTAGTTCACAATAAACCTGGGGAACATGGTGAAACACTACCTCTACAAAAAGTACAAAAATGAGACGGGCATAGTTGCACATATTTGTAGACCCAGCTACTCAGGAGGCTCAGGTGGGAGGATTGCTTGAGCCTGAGAAGCAGAGGTTGAAGTGAGCTGAGATCATGCCATTGCACTCCATCCTGGGTGAAAAAAAAAAAAAAAAAAAAAAAAAAAAAAAAAAAAAAAATTAAGCGTGAGGGAGAGAGAGAGAGTGTGTGTGTCCCAAGTCATGAGTCATGGTCATGATAGAGAATGTATTTGTTACTGTGGATCAAGGTCAAAAAGTTTAAAAACCACTAACCCAATTGATCCACTGACCAAATGGAGTTTTGAAGGACTGATATTTTAGAGACTTGTGAAAATGATAATAACAGACTTTGGCATAAGACAGCTGGGTTCAACTCTCAACTAACACAGTCTCCCTCAATCTTGGCGTCACATTTGTAAAATGAAGATAATAGTAACACCTCACAAGTTTGTTTTGACATTAAAAAGAGATAATGTATGTGATGTGTTTAGCACAGTGCCTGGCATATGACAATCAATAAATGTTGGCTATCATTATTTTACAGAACTGCTGAAAAGCTTCTTTGTCTCTGATTAAAACATACCCTCTTGAAGGTGTATTTATTTCCTCTGAGTGACAACCATCTTCTCTTGGACCTTTTAACCTTTTGTCCATGTTCAGTTGCTCCTCCAGGCTGCCAAGGACCAGAGGCAGAATTCACTGACCCACACTTAACATGAGAAAGAGCAGCCTCTCAGCAGTCCATGTGCATACTGATCCCCTGCTTAGCTTCAGACCCCATACCAGTAGAAATGAAGAAATAAAAAGGAGGTGAAGCTGGCCCATTTGTCCCATAGAACTGATGTTTATTATTTCTTTTGAATAAACAGAGAAATTGACCCTCCCAGTCTTAAAACTTGAGAAATTTACTTGTCTTATCTGAGTTCCTTTCTTAGGAAACCAACTATTAGTCCTGCCAAATAATATATGAAACTCACCACCAGATCACAGCATCTGGACAATGAGATGCCAGACCTGTTACCTGTCATAGATAATGAGATGACAGACCTTTTACCCCTCACGACTGCCTAACCCACCACCTGCTGCCTGCTGACCAGCTCCTCTTCCTTACCTCTCACACAATGTTACATCTCTTTCCCCACTATATAAACCCCTAATTTTAGCTGTTGGAGAGACACATTTGAGACTGATTTCCCATCTCCTTGGCTAAAGCATCCGATTAAAGCCTTCTTCCCTGGCAATACTCATTGTCTCAGTGGTTGACTTTCTGTATAGTGAGAAACAGGACCTAAACTGAACCCCTGGTGTTTCAGTAACAAAGGGTTCTGCATCCCTGTATCCCTGTACCTTCATCTTATGCTACCTTTTTTTTTTTTTTTTGAGACGGAGTCTCACTCTGTTGCCCAGGCTATTGTGTAGTGGTGTGATCCTGGCTCATTAAAAACTCTGCCTTCTGGGTTTAAGCAATTCTTATGCCTCAGCCACCCAAGTAGCTGGGATTAGAGGTGTACACCACCACACCTCGCTAACCTGGCTAACTTTTGAATTTTTAGTAGAGATGGGTTTCACCATGTTAGCCAGGCTGGTCTTGAATTCCTGATCTCAAGTGATCTGCCTGTCTTGGCCTCCCAAAGTGCTGGGATTATAGGCATGAGCCATTGCACCTGGCATATACTACTTTAAAATAAAAATCCTAGCACAGCTAGAGAGATTCTAGGCCATCTTAGAATTCTTCATTACTCCTGGATCCCTTTTTTTCTGCCACACTTGTGTTCTTCAGTATGATTTACTTAGGTATGGAATGGGGAAAAGGATATTCTAGAGGAAAAAAAAGATACTAAGTTTAAATACTGATGAACCCTGGAATAATAAGGTTTAGGGTGGCTCAAACATGAAAATATACATATAGAGATATACAAGATATTCCACTGAAAATACCATATAGTTTAAAGAAGCTTATAAAGCAAGCTAAGGGTTCTGAGTTTTATAGTGTAATAATAAACATAGGTAACAATCGCTGAGTTCTTTCTCACCACACAGGATGCCAAGTGCCTCACACATGTGAGCTCAGTTAACACTCACAACATCTATGGGGTAGGTTTTCTGATGATCCTTAATTTTCACATGAGATTTTCAAGAAGCTCTTATTAAGTGGTAAAGTTAGGATTCACAACCCCTGGCTGACTCTGGGGCCAATATTCTTCAGGTTCTAGTGCCTTCCATTGGTCAGAGGGGGCCACCGGGGGCTTTTTATATTTTTTTATTTTTGAGACGAAGTCTTGCTTCATTGCCCAGGCTGGAGTGCAGTGGCACGATCCCGGCTTACTGCAACCACCAGAGGCTTTTTATACAGAAGACGGCCAATGCAGAAGCCAGCATTTTCTCTGCTCTTTCTGTGCACTGTGCAGAGGAGACCAAAGCCAGGAAAACTAGAGTCAGGGAGCCCTCTCCAGAGGCTGCTCTCTAATGCCATAGTCCAGGCAAAAGGGGAAGGATCAGAGCAGGCACTGGCACTGGGGGCGGAGGGGACAGTTTCAAATGTTAGACACATTTGAGAGATCAGATCAATACAAATAGGTGATTATTTAAATGTGAGGCCTGAAGTGACCGGGATGAGATCAAGGAGGGCTCTTGGGGTTTCAGCTTGGGTAACCATGTGCGTGAAAGAGAAACCACCTGAAATCCTAAGTGCTGAAGGAGCAGGTCTGGGAGGCTGGATGGGTAGTTCAGTTGGGGCACGTTCACCAAAGTTTGCATGGAACAGCCAGGGAAGACAAGGTAGATTTGCACACAGAGGCAACAGAGTTTAAGAGCAGCATTCTGGAGCCAGAATGCCTGGCTATGAATCTTCATTCTGACACTTAAAAGCTATGTGACGGAGGGCAAGTCAGTTAACGTATGTAAAACACTGCCTGACACATAGAAAAAGCTCAGGAAGCGTTAGCTATTAGAATGATTTCATAGCCAGATGACAGAACAGTAGGCACAGGAAGAAAGTGTCCCCTGGCTCACTGCTTTCTCCCTTATATCCCATCCTGGCTTTACCATATTTTAGGAACCAATCTGAGGCCGCATAACAGAGATACCACAGGGAATGAGAAAAGAACCCACCTGATACGGATTCCTTCCCGTTTATTCCTAAGCTTTGCCCCCTCCCAATGAGACCAAAGTTGCAGATGACCTCTAACTTCATTCTTTGTTCTTTGCATCTTCTGCTGAGTAGAGTAATTGTCCTAGACTTGAGTTTGGAATGGACTCCTTTGAGGGACTGTCATGAACAGTGCAAAGTTAGCAATAACCAGGTCCACATATGCTTGTGTTTTGCCACACTGTCACACTTTTACTAACTTCAATCACAAAAACCACGAGTTACATGGTGTTCCCAGGGAGGCAATTCTCCTTAGCACTCCCCATTCACTCAGGAGTCACAGCTGCAAATACTGTAAAACATATGTAATAGTAAACTTCATATATAAACAATACAGATTAAACTTTCCATATAACAAATTAGGTAACATTTAGCATGAAGAGAAAAAGAGACAGGACAAAAGCCTAATGAGCCAGTCCCAGGGAAGCGAAGATGTCGAAAGGAATCCCGGTCTGGTCCAGGTGATCAGTCTTGCAAGAAAGGGTCCTTGGCGGTAGATATCAAGTTCTTATCAGGAGTGACTACAAGACAGCTGTCAGTTGACAGCCACTTCAAGCTGCTGAAGGCCCACTCTTTTATGGTCAGAGTCCTCTGGTGAGAACTGATAGTGGAAGTGTATGCCTGTTTGTGTCTATATCTGGTTGGATGCAGTCTTTACTATTTCGTTTATTAAGCAAAACATCTTAACCTTGTTGGTAAAGTGCCCTATAAAATATAACATGGAGTCTTTCTCGAAGATGGAGTTACTTTTGTCAAGGGTGCTCTATACAGCCACTTAAATGGCATCACCTTTCAGATGTGAATATGTCAGTTCTGCCTCCATCAGCTGGAAAATACACTCCTAAGCTCCCACGAGGACTCACTGAATGCACGGCTTCCATGGGAAAGGGGCCAAGGAGGAGAATTAACATTTAAGAATTTACACTTCAAAGGGTAAATTGTCTCATTCATTCCTCATGGTGGACCTGTAAAGCAGTAAAGTAAGGAAACTGAGGCTCAGGGTGATTAATTAACTTTTCCAAGTCATGAAACTGGTGAGTGGCCAAGAGGGGCCCTATCCCAGGTGGTCTGACCCCAAAGCTAGTCTCTCCTAACAGCCACCATTACATGATTTGTCATCAAGGGCCAGGCCAGACCCAAGGAGCCTGATTAACATATCCTAAAATGGCAAGTCTACATTTCCATTACTTCCGACGGAATGATGATGCTTACTAAACGGTGAGAGCCCCAAAGCGTTAGAAGTGATCTCCTGCTTAAATTACTGAATTGCGGGGATAGCAAGCTCACTGCCAGTTATGGTGACTGTGTTCTTCCCACCAGTGCCTATTAAGGTATCTATATGCCAGTTACTGTAGTGAAATAACTGAAAATTGTTTGCAATTTAAATTAAAATATGATATAAAACAGCATGTAGAGAAATACAACCACTGAGATACAACTATTCATCTAGTTAAATTTTTTAATTAAATATTAACTAGATTTAATATGGTTTTACCTTAGCAGTGACTCCCCTACATCTCCCTTAGTATCAGAGGGCTCTGGCTACCATCTTGTTCCATGAGTTTTACCAGGCCTTCACACAGTAGTGGCAAGAAGGGTAACTGAGTGTCCTCCCCATGAAACATTACCACTTCTCATTTCTTTCCTTATTTCAATCAAGATAATGTCACAGCATTCACCATCCTGTGAATCTCACTCATTCCTTATCAGTTCTCAACCGGCATTGCATGTCTTCATTTCCAAGGTATATGCAACTAGTTTGGGTTTAAGAGCTTGTGTTGTGGCACGCCTGTAATCCCAGCTACTCAGGAGGCTGAGGCAGGAGAATCACTTGAAACCAGGAGGCAGAGGTTGCAGTGAGTCAAGATCACACCATTGCACTCCAGCCTAGGCAACAAGAGTGAAACTTAATCTCAAAAAAAAAAAATTGTGTTGTATTTGCTTTTCTTTCTTACTCTTACTTTGTTTCAGGTAAATGCTTAGAGCTCTCAGTTTCTTAAGGAGAATATGTTTTTTGCTGGTTGAGTATTTCCAGGTCTCCATTTCTAGCAAGAGAGGAACAACTTGTTTCAGAACAATACTAGAAAAACAAGACTTTTTAAAAATCTATTTGAAGGTATAGGAAGTCAACCAGGATAGCAAGAATTTGAGGGACTAAAAGCCTGAAGAGAAGAGAAGCCCACAGAGGTGAGACTAACATTTGGCACCTCTTGGTTACTGAACAGAAAGCTGGAGATGCGAAGCTGGGAAGTTGAACAGAGATTTTGATGGTCTCAAGGAGACAGGTCCTGGTAACATCTGAGCTTCCTGTTGGAACTCCAGAAAGGCAAGGTCCCTGGAACAAGGGCAAACAAAACCCAACTACATGCTAATTACAGGGAAAAAAAAAAAACACCTCATACACAACTACCTGCTAATTGCAAAAAGCTACACCTTAAACAAAACCCAACTATATGCTAATTACAAAAAAAAAAACCTGATACACAACTACCCACTAATTACCAAAAAAAACTACACCTTAAACAAAGCCCACCTACATGCTAATTGCAAAAATCTATACCTTATACAAAACCCAACTACATACTAATTACAAAGAACTACACCTTAAAAGTAAACATATAGAAAGGTCAATCATAAAAAGAAAAAAAAATATTTCATGCAAACACTAACCAAAAGAAAGGTGGATTTGTTGTACTGCTATAAACCAAAGTAACGGCGGCTTTAGGGGAAAAAAGTGTTCCTGGAAATAAAGACAGTGATGTCAGCAAGATGAAAGAGCTCATCCACCAAGAAAATACAAAAATCCAAGTCTGCAGTGACCTGTGTCAGTCAGGGTTCATGCAGAGGCCAGAAGCCACACGAGGAAATTGAGCAGAAAATATTTAATACAAAGAATCAGTAATTAGGTGAAAAGAGGTTGACTACTAAAACAGGTTTCAACTTCCATTAGCCTGGAGAAGCGCACACAAGGAAAGGACTTAGAAGCTCCTTCCAGGATCTCACAAATAAAATAGATTCCTGCTGGGCGCGGTGTCTCACACCTGTAATCCTAGCACTTTAGGAGGTCGAGGTGGGTGGATCATAGAGGCCAAGGAGTTCAAGACCAGTCTGGCCAACATGGCGAAAGCCCATCTGTACTAAAAATACAAAAATTAGCTGAGTGTGGTGGTGCATGTCTGTAATCCCAGGTACTTGAGAGGCTGAGGCACAAGAATTGCTATACCCAGGAGGTGGAGGTTGCAATGGGCAGAAATCATGCCATTGCACCCGAGCCTGGGCAACAGAGCAAGACTCCATCTAAAAAACAAAACAAAAAAAACAGATCCTGCCGAAACTCTTAGTTCTGAGATTCATCAATATGAATGGTATCTATCATGGGCTGCCCCAAAAAATTATTGGTGACAATTTTAAAAGATCCATCAAAGGTAGACCATTTTTTTCTATTTGGTCATGGTTTCCTTGCACCTTTCTGAGAAGATCCTTACAAAACAGAAGAGTTTAAGAACTATTTCTCCACAAATTCACAGAAAGGGATTTATTTTCTGTTATTCTCAGCCACCAAGAACTTCCCCAGGCCTCCTCTTCTAACACAGGACTCCAGAGAATGTCCCTGCGATTCTCAGAAAGCTGGTCCAGACGAAAATGTGCGAAAAGCTGGTGGCCAAATGAAATACATGCATCATTTAGTAAGAGAGAACATCCAGCTAAGAGCAACATCTGAGCTGCCAGCAGCTTGGGAGCAGCTGGCTAGAGGCGTGCTCAGTGTGGCGACCCTGCCTGCGCTCGCGCACACGCTGCTGCCTCTGACGTCAGCTGCAGCCGTGGATGCACACAAGCTGGCAGGATTTGGCCTCCATGCCTAAACAACCACGTGATGTTTCCCTCTGGGGCTCGGCGTGTTTTGTGCAATTCTTCTCAGCTTCCATGCAACCCCTCAAAATCTCCTGCCTGGCTGGAACCGCCAGGGTTACATGAACAGCTTTAAAACATAAACCTGAGAAGCTCACAGAAGAACTCCCACATGACCACCAGGATCTTGAACTCCTAGTTGAGAGGTGGCTTTGTTGACACCCATCCAGCACCTCCTTAGCTATGACTGGTCCCTCTGTAAGTCACACACGGGGGCTAAATGGCCTCTGTTCCACTGGGGCTGACAAAAGAAACAGTGAAGCAGGTTCTCAAGCCCACTCTTGCCAGCATGTGGCTGCCACAGAGTGTGTTTGGAGTCCTTTATTGCCTTAAATACCTCCCCTACCATCCCGACTAGATGTCAGAACTCCCACCCTTAGAAACCCTTGGAAATTGTTGGGTTTCAGATTCCACTGTTAAAGCACAAATATCCTAACACTTTGAGACAGCATTTCCCAAAGTGTGTTCCTAAGAATGTCCTGCAAAATGTTCTTTGGAAAGAGGTATCAAGGTTACAGAAAAAAAAAAAAAATGGAGAAGTGATCACATGTCTTTCTTGAGGGGTCATGATGCAAATTCACATGTTACAGGCTCTAAAGATCCCACCCACAGTAAATCAAATCACTTCCCTATGTTTCACTCAGTGTATCCAAAAAAAGCTCTGAGAGTGAAACGCTGTTTTGCTTTTCCATCTATCAATATCTCCCAAAGTACTGCCTGACAGAGCTTCTTTCAGAAAACCCTGACTGGAGCCCTTAACT
Source organism: Sapajus apella (assembly GCF_009761245.1). Taxonomy (NCBI): domain Eukaryota; kingdom Metazoa; phylum Chordata; class Mammalia; order Primates; family Cebidae; genus Sapajus; species Sapajus apella. The sequence continues at coordinate 13,682,416 of NW_022436971.1, forward strand.
GACAGTGACTTAGTGGGGTACTGTCCAGAGTCGGAAGTGAATGAAAAGCGTGATTTTTCATGACTAGCTGTGATCTTGAGCAAGCCGCTAAATGGTCCGATCTTCCATTTTGCAAAATAGGAAACAGTCATGCCTATGTGATGGGTGGTGGTTGTCAGACTTTAATGGTGTAATGACTTCGAACATGGTTTGTAGTTGATAAAGGGGCTACTCCAGAAGTACTCACGTCAGCATAGTTATTATTTATCAGCACTTTCCAGTTCTTATTGTTATGCTTGTCATTTTGACCTCAATATCAGCTGGGAGGTAAGTAAAAGTGAATAGGTTTGAGAGGGTGGTACAGACCCCAGAGAATCGACTCTTCTACAGACCTCGGGGCATGAGTCCTCTGTCCCTGGAAGGACCCACCAGGAGGCAGTCATAGTCAAACCTGTGCCTCCAGGTCAGATCCTGTCTCCTGAATGGTTCTTTCAGCCTCTGTCTAAAGGGGTCCAAGAGCCAAAACAGGCACATGTGTTTAAGCTCAACAGAGCTCACAGACCTTGACACACATCTGTGGAAGGGAGCCACGATGGGGACAAGGTCTCTTGCACAGATTAGATCTCAGCTCTGGTTGTGAAAAGGTCCTCAAAGCTAAACCAACAGAGTGCAGTCCCTGGATGAGCCTCACCTCTGCAGAGAGTCAGCCCACTTAGCACTGGGCTTGGGGTCAACAGAGATATGGGGATGATGGAGTCAAATGCCACACACAGTGAAGCCAAAAGACCAACTCAGTGACATTACGAACAACAGCCTCTGAGACGTGGTGACACCCCTGCAACCTCTTAGCTGACACCTCACACTGACTACCTCGTCTATTTACTTACTTCTATTGCAGACTAGATGGGGAGCCCTTTGATGCAAGGGGCATATCTTATTCACACCTGTGCACTCAGGGACTTGCTAACATATCACACACCTGAAGGAGTGAATGAGGAAATAAAGGAAATGCCATAACTTGGATGGGACCATTGACCTGGCAATTTTTTATGCCACTCTCTCTCTTCCTCACTGAGGAGGGACTTGGGCTTTTGTGAAGCAGAGAAGGGCCACATCCTGAGAGTTCTATGCACAGTGAAAGAGTCCTTTTTCTCTTCCCTGATAACCCACAACCAAGAACTATGGATTGGATAGGCACATCTGTGCACTTAACCCCCATACTCCCATATGCCAAGCGAGGGGTCCTGAGGTATCATACCTGATCCTGAAAACGCTCAAATGTTCATGTCATTTTACAATAGAAACTGTCCTCATCTGCCCAAACGAGGCTCCTAAAGCCAGACAGCAAATGCCATTTGAGTGCCAATGCCTGGTTTTGAGGCATCACTCTTCAGGTATTTCGCAAGCTTGTATCAGCAACATAGTTTATTTCCATATTCTGACACTTTGACCTTGGTGCCTTGCTGACCCTGGAGGAACTGCCCCTCCCAGAGTCAGACAATTTCCAGAGATGGTCAACAACTCCCCTGGGAACACATCAACGCAAACCAACCAATCCAGAGCCCAGACCTTGACCATCTTGTCGCTCAGGTTCTCACATTCTGGGCCACTTGCCACCTGACCTAGCATCTCAGGGCCAGGTACCAGACAATAAGTGACAGCCCCTATGCCCCACAGCCTGCTGCTGTTATTCAAATTAGCTAATCCCAAGCCTACTGGTGGTTTCTTCCACCAGTATCTTCCACAGAAACCATAATCAAGGCTCTCATGGCAATTTCCCTTCTCCCTCTGACTCCTAATTGATCCCAGTGTTCCCTACTGGGCCCCTCATGGCATGAGGTGCCCCCTCCTCTTGGGGTATGTGAATATAACAAATTGCCTTTTCAAGAAAAATCACCTCCTGGTGTGTTGACCTTGCCATACCTAAATAAAAAATTTTAATACAAGGCCTTCTAAAGACAGTCATCTAATTTGAATTAACCAGAATAGTTGATCCTACATCATGGAGACTGGACTGCATACAGTTTTAGCAGACAGTGAACTTAACTCAGTAAAAACTCTACTGCAAATAACAAAGAATGAACCATCAGTGGTTTTGTCTTCTGTACTGGATAAATAGATTGCAATTGCTCCTGTCCCAACACTAATCCCACAGAAAAGCAATTCTATGCAAACGTGTCTGCATCATGTGTTTCTTGAGGGCAGGAATCGAAGCCAACCCTTCTATGCATCTGTCCCAATATGATTCTAGATTTGCCGAGACTCTGCAGTGGGTTTATTAGGAAAAGTTGAGGGGGAAGTTGGGGTGACTTCATAACCAGCTACTCAAATGTGATGGGAGGGATCAACTCAGGCCTCCCAGACACCCCAGAGTAGGTATCCCAATCAGACACAGTGCCTCTGATGTGTGACTGCTGTTTAATAATGCAAACATTAATCTTCATGTCATTCAGGACTGATGTCTCCAAACTCAGTTGAGCCCTCATAGTGGCTCGGAGATCCTGCTGCAGGTGCCCCTTGTCATTCAGGACTGATGTCTCCAAACTCAGTTGAGCCCTCATGGTGGCTCAGAGATCCTGCTGCAGGTGCCCCATGCCCTCCAACGTCACTGTTCTCATTGAATATTGCAAAGCAGTCCTCTTCTCTATCCTCTTCCAGCCCCTGCCACACCCCTGCTGCCCTGTCTCAGCAGATATAGCCTTTTCAAATATTTCACTGAGAAAATTGAGACTGCAAGAAATTAACTCCCTCAACTCCCTGTCCTGAGTCTTTAAAACTAATCTGTATTTGTCCCCAACTTCACCATCTTTCCTTCCAATTCAGAGGATGGAGACCCAGGCCTCTACTCCAAAGTCAGCCCCTTTATCCTATACCATAATATTGTATTGCTGCTGCTCTCTTCCAAATAGCCATTCTCTTATTTGCTGGTCATTTAATGCCCAAGTTAGCCCCAGATTAGATTGAAAACACACTCCACAAATATTCCGTACTTACTGAAAGACACTACACTAGGGCCAGGTGTGGTGGCTCACACCTGTAATCCCAGCACTATGGGAGATTGATGAGGGTGGAACACTCGAGGTCAAGAGTTCGAGACCAGTTTGGCCAACACGGTAAAATTCCATCTCTCCAGAAAACACAAAAACTAGCTGGGCATGCTGGCACATGCCTGTAGCCCCAGCCACTTGGGAGGTAGAGGCAGGAGAATTGCTTGAACCCAGGAGGCAGAGGTTGCAATGAGCTGAGGTCACGCCAATGCACTCCAGCCAGGGTGACAGTGAGATTAGGTCTCCAAAAAAAAAAATAAAAAATAGACAGACTAAACTAGAAGGTGAGAGCACTCAATTCTTACTGGAGATCTCTTACCAAAGGAAAACAGAGACAGACAAGCAAACAAATGCTGCACTCTAATTAGTCCTTGGGCATAGGAAGCCTTGGTTGATTTCTTAGCACGCATGAGACAGAAGAGGCTCCCTGGAAGCTGGAACTATGCCTTGACCACAGATTCTGCTGTAACTATTACCTCCTTCCTGTTTGCCTGCATAGCTAGGTTTCTAGAAATGTAGTCCGCCATGAACATTCCCACCTCCTCAACAACTTCTCAGTTCCCTTCCAATCAATCTGGATCTGAGCCAGAATTCTCAAACACATTGCTTCCTTTGAGGTCACATGATTGTCTATACCAACGGGCATTTTTCATTGCACTGTTCTGCGTGATCTCCCTGAAACGTTTCATGCTACACCATGCTTTTTCTTTAGCATTTGAGTTATCTTTCTCCCAAGTCTCTCCCTTGTCTGTCCATCTTTCTACTGTGGACTCCTCTTTTAATACCACCTTGAACTGTTGATGTTGCTGGAGATTTCTCCAGGGCTCTCTTCATGTCACCCTGCACAGTCCTGAATATTCATTGTATCTGTTTGAATCCCACTTGCCCTCAGCTCACTGCTCATTTGTGACTTTCTCTCTAAGCAAATAAAATCTCCCTGCCATACCGTCTGATGACACCATGTGCTTCTCCCTCATAGCACTCACCACTGCTGAAATTTTGCATTTATATATGTGGCTGTTTGCTGAATCTCTCTCCTTCGAATAGACTGAAATGTCATCTGAACACTTTGTCCAACAACGGGATGTCGTTTAAATAATGTATTGGACACATACTTGATGAAATAACACTAGCCAGTGAAAAAACCATCCTAGGGGAAAAAATGACCTGGAAAAATACTTCTCGTACTTCTATGATGTGAATGTTCATTATGTTGAAATCTACCTCCTTGGGGATAGTATTAGGAGGTGGGGTCTTTGGGAAGTGATTAGGTCATGAGTATGGGACCCTCATGAATGGATTAGTGCCCTGGTAAGAAGAGGCCTGAGAGAGACCCTCTGTCCCTTTCACCATATGAGGACACAGGATAAAGGTGCTGTCTATAAGCCAGAAAGCAGGTGTTCACCAGGTACCAAATCTGCCTTGATCTTAGACTTCCTAGACTCCGGAAATGCAAGAAAATTTCTGTTGCTCAGTTTGTGGCGTTTTGTGATAGCAACCAAATGGATGAAGACAAATACATATCACATGATCCCTTTTGCAAATAAATATACACACACGTGCAAAAATACTGGAATAATAAACAACCGTCTATAATTGGTGTATATACTAGGACAGCATAATTAAAAGAGATTGTTGGCCGGGTGTGGTGGCTCACACCTATAATCCTAGCACTTTGGGAGGCCAAGGCAGGCAGATTATCTGAGCTCAGGAGTTCAAGACCAGCCTGGGGAACACGGTGAAACCCTGTCTTTACTAAAACACAAAAGAAATTAGCTGGGCATAGCAGCATGCGCCTGTAGGCCCAGCTACTCAGGAGGCTGAGGCAGGAGAATTGCTTGAACCCAAAAGGCAGAGGTTGCAGTCAGCTGAGATTGCACCACTGCATTCCAGCCTGGATGACAGAGCGAGACTCTGTCTCAAAAAAGAAAAAAAATAGACGTTATTTTCTCAGCAACAGCATAAGGCTGTTAAAACTCAGGGTTAACTAATGAGGAGACTTGTATACTTAAGGCTGCCCTGGGCCCATCTTTTTTTCAAACTGAGCACCTACTATATGCCAACATTGACTAGGTATTTTCAAATTTATTATTGTATTAACGTTACATATCCAGATGAAGGTGCTAGAAATGTGGTCAGGCTTTTCTTTGCTGACTAGAAGAGAGAAAAGCAGCAACAAGTTAGAAAGGTCCAGAGCTGTGGGAAAGGGCTTCCTGGCCTTAGGTTCCTTTGAAGTTCTGTACTCATTCCACAAATATTTACTGCACTGGGCTGGCTAGGCACTGGGAACACAAGGCCAAATTGGATGCATTCTCTCAGCACAAGGAGTGTTCCCCCAAAGAGACAGCCAGGTGGAAAGGGGTCTCCAGAGAAACCCCACCCAGCCTGTGCACTGGGCGGAGCGCGGGGAGGAGTGAGCACTGGGGTGGAGCCACAGATGTTTGCACGTTTGCAGCAGGGAGGAGCCTGGCTCCTCGTCTTCCTGGGTGGTACCTGGGATTAAATCTGCAGGGCAGGAAGCCCACAGTCAAGAACTACTCTCTCTCATCTCCCTGTCTCCCACACTGGAGTGCAGGAGCGTAGTGGCACGATCTCAGCTTACTGCAACCTCTGCCTCCCGGGTTCAAGGGATTCTCCTGCCTCAGCTTCCCGAGTAGCTGGGACTACAGGCGCATGCCACCATGCCCAGCTAATTTTTTTTTCTGTATTTTTAGTAGAGATGGGGTTTCACTATGTTAGCTAGGATGGTCTTGATCTCCTGACCTCGTGATCTGCTCGTCTCAGCCTCCCAAAGTGTTGGGATTACAGGTGTGAGCCACCACGCCCAGCCTTTTTTCCCTTTTCTTGCCTTTTGCTCAATAAAACCCTGCCTTACTCATGCTCCAAATTCTCCTCAAGCCTAATCTTTCATGGCCATGTGACAAGGACCCTGTCTTTAGCTGAACTAAGGAAAAGTCCCATAACACCAACTTAGACATGTAAACAAAAAGGCCAATAAGATTTGCAGATGCTGTAACAGAAATTCATGGGAGCGCAAAACAGGGAGTCAGCATTCTGACCGAAGCAGCAGATGATGAGGGAAGGGGCCCTCGGAAGGTCCTGAGGATGATAAAACAGGACTCACATGTGTCAAGTGCTCTATAGATTTCAAAGGGGTTTCCGACTTTTTAGTCCATCGCTTGTATCTATCAAATGACCAACGTTGGCAGCATTATTCTCATTTTATATTGCAGATGAAGAAATAATAGCCAAGACTTTTACAGCACTCCCAAGCACTTTACAAGTATTAATTCTTCTAATTCCCCATAACAACCTATGAGGCAGAAACCATTATTATCTTCATTTTACAGCTAAGGAAAGAGACAGAAAGAGGTTAAGTCATTTGCCCAACTCATCAATGAAGAGCCAGATTTAAAATACAGGCAGTGTGTGTAATCCTAGCACTTTGGGAGGCCAAGGCAGGCAGATCACTTGAGGCCAGGAGTTCAAGACCAGCCTGGCCAACATGGCAAAACCTCATCTCTATTAAAAATACAAAAATTAGCCAGCTGTGTTGGTGGGCACCTGTAATTCCAACTACTTGGGAGGCTGAGGCAGGAGAATTGCTTGAACCCGGGAAACAGAGGTTGCAGTGAGCCGAGACTGCACCATGGCATTCCAGCATGGGCAACAAGAATGAAACTCTGTTTCAAAAAAATAAAAAAATACAGGCAGTGTGATGCCAGGGGCCAGACCAGGACTAGCACTCCGTGATGCTTCTCGGGAAAGCCCCAGATAGCTTGGGGAAGGCAGGTAACTTGCTCAAGGTCATGAGGCTGGGAAAGACAAAATCCTGTGTGAAAATTCAGACACTCAGTCTGGACGCCTGCGCTATGTTCCTTTTTCCTATGATCGAGTAATTTTCAGAGGGTTTAGAAAACCTAGAAATGGAAGAGGGAAGAACAGAACTAACTTTTGAGTGCTATCTGCCAGGTGCTGACACATGAGGGCATTCACCCTGCAGCGCAACCCTAAAAGCTCTAGTAGAGGGAATTGACCCCTTCCATACAGAAGAGACCTAGTCTCAGAGGGAGAGCCACTGTCAGCCTAGAGCTGTAGAGGTTAGACCCGCGGATTCCCAAGAAGCAGATTCTTGTTCCTTCCCCAGTGCCTGGGAGGGCGTGTTGCCAGTGTCCAGCAGGCAGATGTGCCCCCCAGAAGGCCAGCCATGCTCCAGGCACTGGGAAATGGATTAATAACTTTGCCATCTGCCCTTGAAGAGGCCTTGGCATGGAACAGTCCTCCCACCAAGGAAGGGGACAGAGGTGGCCCGGGGTCCCTGCCTATCCGTTAGGCATTCTGTACTCCCTCCACCCAACCCACCTCCAAGCAGGAGGCAGGAGAGGCAACCTTGAGGCCCCAATCGCAAGGCCTCTGCTAGTTTTCCAGCAAGACCAGTGCTCACTGTGGCACAGCTCTGTTCCCCAGCACAGTCACATGAAGCCTGGGGAGAAGCTGCTTCTGATTCCATCCGAGACCTATGGCTTCCTGCACAATGTGTCTGCTCCAGGCTGTGCCACGCAGGGCCTCATGTACCCTCATTTCCTCTGCATCTCCAGAGGCCGCTGTATTTATTCTTTGTTTTGCAAAAGGCCGAGGAAGTGCTTCGTCTACTTCATACACTCAGGAAAAAGGAGAGCTGTTTCCTTCCCAGCTGAGTTATGCTTTCCACTTCCAGATCCCTTCGTACGTGTGACCTGAATGTACTTAACAGCATGTTGAGGGGAATTGTGCAACTTACCCTTGTGGGGGAGGAAAAGAGATTCAATTATTTTATGGGTTATTTTGGCAAAACGCCCACCCAGGATGCTGATGCCACAGCCCTTGACAGAACAAACACAGTCCAGCTGGGGGCCCCAGCAACATGCTCACCCATATCCTGCAAGGAAGAGCCAAATATTTTACTATGCACATTTCAAGAAAGCAGTGGCTTGATCTGCAAATGTTTCTGCTCGTTTTCAAAATCAAAAAAGGAGTCAGCCAACCCACAGAGGTTTTAAAGAGGGGCCCGAAAGGCAATAGACTTTCCTTCTGCAACACGCAGTTTGTCAGACTTGGTGATTATCACTCAAACTGGAAGTGAAGACTCCCCCGAAATGTCCTGGAATTTCACCCAGAATAGTGGTTTGCCCCTTTCAGAGTATATCTGTGGTGGGTCACCCACACCCTTACCTGTGGCCCCAAATAATGATAAGCTGGGTTCAGACTCCATTCTGGAAAGAAGCACCTATACTACTCCAAACACTGAGAATACCAATATCTCAACAAGGAATTGGCCTCCATCCCAATGGCTTCTCCTCTTCTTCTTAATCTTGGGAGGTTTCCATTATTGATTTGGATGTCAATGCATTGAGAATCCCTGTTAAGCGCTACTTCTGAAAATGTGTAAGTCTCACACGGTGAGATATTTCAAGTATATTATTCGAGTTAGTCCTCACAAGAAACCCTTTTTCCAGCTGTAGAAGCTGAGGTCCTAAGAAGATGAAGAACTTGCCCCAAGTTGATGCAGCCACTAACTGGTCATCATAGGTTCATCTACTTCACTTTTTTGACTACACAGCTCATTTTAGCATAACTACAGACAATGCATTAATCATTCGATACAGAGCAGGTTTCTTTAATTATCTCCAGCCTCCCCTCATTAGAGAATGGGGCATCTCTTAGGCAGACTGGGGCCCATCTTCCACCAGCCTTCATCACTTTACTTTTGTATCATCCCTACTTCTAGTTCTAGGGTCATTTCCCACTTGGTCTCCATCCTGGTGGCCCTGCGTTTTACCAAGCTCGATGTAGACATTCTCATTACTCAAGATGCAGAGGTGAACTACGGAGTCGCAAACAGCACGTGTCTGGGTCTGGCTACTTCTAATCTTAGCTGTTCTTCCCCAGCACTGTCCAGGTCTAGGACCTCAGACATGTGGCCTTCACTGCCACACAGGCTGACTTTAGTTAGGCCTTCACAACTATCTGATGTGATAAGTAGGGCATTTTTTTTTTCATTTTATAAACAAAGCTGAAATTCAAAGACAACCTATGATAGGCAAAGTATAAGCTTTGGAATCACAAAGACAGGACTTACAACTCCCGCCCTCCTACTTACTGAATAACCTTGGCCAAGTTATTTACTCACCTTGAACCTCAGCTTCTTTGTCTGTAAAATAGGAATAACACACCAGGTCATTGAGAAAACTGAATGAGACAGCGTGAAAAATACAAATCCCTGTCAAGAAATAAGAGACAAAAGAAGTATTAAGAAGCATTGCAGCAATGCAGCCTTGGTGAAGAGAAAAGGAACACCCAGTTCTAGCCTGGCTGAACTTAATCCTTGAAAGAAGTCTTAGTTACTGAACTTCATTTTGATTTCAAAAAGATTAAGAAATGTAAACCAGATCATTAATGTGAAATTAAGAGAGGAAATAGTTTAATCTCCCTTGAAGAACTCTTAACCCAGTTAATCAACGAATATGACCTGGGATCTCACTGGCCAACATCCAGCTCCTACAGGAGCAGAAGCAGAAGACAGTCCCTATTCTCAGTTGCATGAGTCTTTACTAGAGAGGCTAAACTCACATGGGTGAAACAACTAGAAACTAAATGTAAAACCCATATGGTACAAAAGCAGGCTTAATACATACCTGGGAAACAGGGTAGATGCAACTGGTGAGAAGGTAGGGTTGAAATTTGGAGATGCAGCAAAGGTGGAGGCTAGGTTGAAGGTTTCTACTCAAGGTAGAGAAAATTTTAAAAATCAGAAAGTGACTATGACCCAAATTCCTTATAAAATAATAGCAGCAAAATCTTCTGTTCACTGAATGCCTAGTACATGTAAGAGCTCATTTGATTTTCTCATAATCATGAAACTATTTTGCAGATCAGGAAACTGAGACCCAGAGAGTTAAATCACTTCACAAAGGCCAAGCAATTAGTAAATGGCAAAGCCAGGATTCAGACTCAGACCTGTTGGATTTGCTCCATTGTGATACAGATCAAGTAGGCTGAAATACAGAAAATCTTGAGTTCGGACATCAGGAGAAAAGATAAAACTAGCAGACAAAATCCAGGGTCAAGATTGGGAAGAAATCTAATGGACCATGACCAGGGCAGAGAAGAAGCTGAGAGCGTGGCTGTCAAACTACAGGACAGGCAAAATGTGGCACATATACACCATGGAATATTATGCAGCCATCAAAAACGATGAGTTCGTGTCCTTTGTAGGGACATGGATGAACCTGGAAACCATCATTCTCAGCAAACTGACACAAAAACAGAAAATCAAACACCACATGTTCTCACTGATAGGCGAGTGTTGAACAATGAGAACACATGGGCACAGGGAGGGGAACATCACATACTGGGGTTTGTTGGGTGGAAATAGGAGAGGGACAGTGGGGGGTGGGGAGTTGGGGAGAGATAGCACGGGGAGAAATGCCAGATATAGGTGAAGGGGAGGAAGGCAGCAAATCACGCTGCCATGTGTGTACCTATGCAACAATCTTGCATGTTCTTCACATATATCCCAAAACCTAAAATGCAATTTAAAAAAAAAAAAAAAAGCTACAGCAGCAAACCAAGGTTCACATTTCCCAGCCATCAGCCACATGTCAGTAGAGTGGGGCAGACTGTTTTAATGTTATGGTATCTGATTGGGGAAGACAATTTTGAACTTAAGTAAAAAGGACCAGGAATACTGAAGCAGCCAGGGAAGGGTCCCTGCAGAAGCTGGGTGGGTCACAGCTCACAACTGTCCAATGTTATAAGACCTCCAATCTCCAAGCATTCAAGAGGGCGCCTGTAACTGGCTTATCTTCTATACGTTTCACTTGCAAACTAACACAATGACATATTTCTCACCTCCTAAAATAGGCTGCCTTTTTGGGTTGGCTTTATTGATCTACTCAATATCTTCTAGGATTTGGTAGAAATGCAAGGAATATTGAAAATTGGTACACCTCTTTTAGACATAAATGAGGCACTGTTTCAGTTAACTACCATTTATTAAGCACTTTCTATCAGCCAAACATTGCCTTGGTTAGTGAGGATACAAAATACAACTCACTGGCTTTAGGGAACTCCAGAGCTGACAGGGAAGAAAAGAGTAGAGGGACAAGTAGCACTCAGGGTGCTGGGCTTTCTACTTAGGGAAAACGCAAGGCACACTCATAAAAAACAGCAGAGAACTCCCTGAGTCTCAGTTTTATGGTCTATAAAATAGTTTCATGGATAGACTTGCTATTTCTGAAATCTATGTATATAAATATGCTTGCTAATGTACAACTTTTAATAATTGGAAGCAAGGTAAATGCCATAATTTAAAACACTAAATAATTTATGGCACATCTATTCTAAGATGAATTTTGTTTTTATTAGAAATTGGTGCTTATCAATTTGCAATTGCAAAAATATGGAACCATCCCAAATGTCTATCAGTCAATGAGTGGATAAAGAAAATGTGATATATATGTACCATGGAATAGCCATAAAAATAATAATAATAATAATAATGGCATTCACAGCAACCTGGATGGAATTGGAGACTATTATTCTATTTTTTCTTTTTTTTTTTTTTGAGGCAGCGTCTCACTCTGTCACCCAGGCTGGAGTGCAGTGGTGCGATCTCAGCTCACTGCAACCTCTGCCTCCTGAGTTCAAGCAATTCTCCTGCCTCAGCCTCCCTAGTAGCTGGGACTACAGGTGTGTGCCACCACGCTCAGCTAATTTTTATTATTATTATATTTGGTAGAGATAGGGTTTTGCCATGCTGGCCGGGATGGTCTCAAACTCCTGACCTCAGGTGATCCGCCCACCTAGGCCTTGGAAGGTGCTGGGATTACAGGTATAAGCCACTACACCAGGCCGGAGATTATTATTCTAAGTGAAGTGACTCAGGAATGGAACACCAAACATCATATGCTATTGAGAGCTAAGCTATGAGGACAAAAAAGCATAAGAATGATACAAATGAAAATTGGGGACTTGGGGAAAAGGGTGGGGGGGGATGAGGGATAAAAGACTGCTCAGTGTGCACCGAGTGCACACTGCTTGGGTGATGGGTGCTCCAAAATCTCAGAAATCGCCACTAAAGAACTTAGTCATGTAACTAAACACCACCTGTTCCCCAGAAACCTATCGAAATAAAATATACATTTTAAAAAATGGTGCTTATCACATTTAAAAAAAAAAAATACCAAGAGGAAATGCTTGTGCTTTTAAGTTAAATCAAAACTTAGATATACATTAGGCTTAAAACAGACAAAAGGACTAGAAGGCCAGGTGTGCTGGGGTTTTTTAAGCCCTTGGTTTGCATCTGGTTTGTCAGCACGGGCCAGTTGCTGTGCTCCCACCATGGCATTTCCACCTGCCAGCGCGTTGTCACCGTGTCTCTGAACATAAAATGGGGAGTAGTTGGACACCACTGGCTTCCCCAAGCCGGCTCAAGCCAACTTCAGCACACCACTCGCAATCATCTCAAAATGTTGACAGTAATGTGATTGATGGAATTATAGGAAAGGTTATTTTTCAACGATACTTTCCAAATTTTTCACAATATAGTGGAGGGAAGGTGGGTGGGGGAAGGTGTCATGTTTGTAAAGCTTATTTTATCAGGAAAACAGCCTCTTAGCAAATGTGACCTACCTGAACAATATGGTTTAGGCCTTCTTTTGTACACTGGACTAAGTAACTCTTGTTGTTTAGTTTTATATTTTGTTTTGTTTTTGCAATAAAGTCGTACTCTTGTCACCAGGCTAGAGTGCAGTGGCACGATCTTGGCTCACTGCAACCTCCACCTCCCGGGTTCAAGCGATTCCCCTGCCTCAGCCTCCCAAGTAGCTGGGACTACAGGTGCACCCCACCATGCCTGGCTAATTTTTTGTATTTTAGTAGAGACAGGGTTTCCCCATGTTGGCCAGGATGGTCTCGATCTTTTGACCTCATGATCTGCCTGCCTCGGCCCCCCAAAGTGCTGGGATTACAGGCATGAGCCACTGCACCTGGCCAGTTTCACAATTTGTTCATCAAATTATGTTGAGAGCTAGAGTGAGCTAGAGAGCAAAATCCATTCTTTGTCCTTATGCAGCCCACCCAGCAACTTCGGAATGATGTAAACAAGAAATATTCTTGATATCCAAGCAGGAGGAAAAAGGTCATCCTGTGATCACACTACAGCCAGCTAGGACCCTGACCAATAATCAGGCATGCACAATTGAGACAAAAACGTTTTCTTGTGCTGTGTTTTTTTTTGGTTTTTTGTTTTTTTTTTTTTTTTTTTGTTTTTTTTGAGACAGGGTCTCACTCTGTCACCCAGGCTGGAGTACAGTATGCAATCTTGGCTCACTGCAACTTCTACTTCCAGGGCTTATGCAATCCTCTTACCTCTACCTCTTAAGTAGCTGGGACTACAGGTGCATGCCACCATGCTTAGCTAACTTTTTAATTTTCTGTAGAGACAAGGTCTCCCTAAGTTGCCCAGGTTTGTCTTGAACTCCTGTCTCAGCCTCCTAAAGTGCTGAGATTACAGGTATGAGCCTCTGAGCCTGGCCCATTTTTTTCTTAATGAAACTGTAACACAGTATTAACCTCTAAGAAGCATGATGTCATATAAATTACTAAGTGCAGTTCCATGCAACACATGTGCAGAATACGTACCTTGATTGAATTCACAGAAAGCACACTCCACTTGGAGAAAACACAAGTGCTGATTTCTCAAAGCATGGAGTGCAAATAGGCATCAGTGGGAAGAGCTGAGTCCTTAGCAAGTTATGCTCTCCAGTCCTGGTTTTCTTATCTATAAACTGGGGACATCCATATACATGGGTAACCACTTCATAGTTGTGAGAATCAAATGAGATAGCAAATGTGAAGTGCCTGATAGTCCTTAATAATAGACATTAGTTCTTATTTGTACCCCTTTCTTACTCCACTGCCTTAGGAAGAAAGGAAAAGGTCCAAGGAAATGTCAAACCACCAGAAAAAGGATGAATGACAAATGAGATGCTCATGATCTCATAAATAGCCCCAGAGGCTTCAAAAGAGTGGTAGCACACATTTCCTATCTGCCATGGCATGAAACCACACGGTTATGTCTTCGCAAAAGCCTCAAACAGATTTCCCCTAAATACACAGTTATCATATAGCAAGAAAAAAAATCAAGGCTCTTTTAGAAAGTCAGATTTATTTTGCATCCAAACCTGCAGCTCAGACAACAGGGCATGATTTTGGAAAAGAAAAAGTACAAGAATTCTGCCTGTAGTAAGAGCCACTTCCAGCTATCACCTTCCCGCCGAGAGATAAAGACTTTAATTGGAAGAGGTGGCAAATTGCTAAGTGCAGTTTCATGCAGCACAAGCACAGAACATATACCTTGATTGAATTCGCAGAAATTGCACTCCACTTTCAGGAAACGTAAGTGCTAATCTCTCAAAGCACAAGGTACAGGTAGATATCAGGGCCAAGCGCTGCAGAGCGTCAGACGGCCGGCCAGCCTGGCTTTCTCTTTCTCGCCTAGGAGGGCTTAACACCTCAGCACTTCTGGCACGAAAGAAGAAAACCCTGCTTGCTCTGGGAGAGAATGGGGCATAGATACTCTCTGGCTCTCTGCAGGTGCCAGCGACCAGCAGTAAGTGCTATCCTTGGAGACAGGATGACGCAATTCCTGCAGCTCCTCTCCTACTGCTCTGCCCGAGTTCAGGCAACAGGCTGATTACATTTTTTTATTTTTTCAAACCCTTTCTATATAATTAATTATTTTTCTTTTCTATCAAAGCAGCAGCAGGCACTGGGGGGTCTTTAAAAGGTGATCAGAAACAAAGCAGCTGTGATGGCTCATTTTATGTGTCAATCTGGCTGGACTGTGTTGCCTAGACGTTTAGTCAAACACCAGCCTAAATGTTGCTGTAAAAGTATTTTTAGATATGATTAACATTTAAATTGGTAGACTTTGAGTAAAGCAAATGACCCTCTGTAATGTGGGTGGACCTCATACAATCAGTTGAAGACTTTAAAAGCAAAGACTGAGGTTTCCCAGAGAAGATGGAATGCTGCCTCTAGATAGCAACACAGAAATTCTGCCTGGTTTCCAGCCTCTGGACTAAAGACTACAAAATTAACTTTTACCTGAATCCCCTACCTACTGCTTGGTCTGTGGATTTTGGACTTGTTGGCTCCCACAGTCGCATAAACCAATTCCTTAACACCACTCCAGATAGCTAAATATATATGTAGAAAGATGATATAGAGGTCGGCGCGGTGGCTCACGCCTGTAATCCCAGCACTTTGGGAGGCCAAGGCGGGCAAATCACAAGGTCAGGATATTGAGACGATCTTGGCCAACACGGGGAAATCTGTCTCTCCTAAAAATACAAAAAATTAGCTGGGCATGGTGGCGTGCACTTGTAGTCCCAGGTACTCAGGAGGCTGAGGCAGGAGAATCGCTTGAACCCAGGAGGTGGAAGTTGCAGTGAGCCAAGATCGTGCCACTGCACTCCAGCCTGGGGACAGAGTGAGATTCCATTCCAAAAAAAAAAAAAAGATGATATAGTTACATATATAGATTTGATATACAGATAGCCCATGGGTTCTGTTTCTCTGGAGAAGACTAATGTGCCAGCAAATACCACCTCTGTCCTCAAAGAGCAACCAGTCCAGTGGTGGCAGAGGATTTGCAAGCAGACATGGGGAGGTTCGCGGAGTGTGGATCTGTGCTGCCGAGGAAGGATTGCAGACATGGCCCCTGCGTGGTGGGCTGTTCGTGTCTCTCCTTTGAGATCTGTTTCCATCATGGCCCCAGGTAAAGACCTGGCCTACAAGGCTGAAGTGCCTCCAGGCTCCTGTGCCTCCTCCCAAGTTAGGAAATGATGCTGGAGCCTTTATTCTCATAAGCAAGGATGGGAATTCCAACAAGGAATTCATCCTGCTAGAAGAATAAATGGGGAATGCCACACTGCCCAAGGAGAAGAACCAACTTTGCACGCAGTTCCTTGGGGTGTTACAAAGCTATGCTGGGTCTGAGTGAGGAGAAGGAAACAGATGGAGAGAGAAAATTCAGTGAGAGGGGTGTCCCAGAGCAGCAGTCTTAGACTTGAAATACACAAAAGTATCACTAAGGGAGCTTTCTAAAAAATGCAAGTTCCCGCTGGGCACAGTGGCTCATACTTATAGTCCCAGCACTTTGGGAGGCCAAGGCAGGAGGATCCCTTTAGTCCAGGAGTTCAAGACCGGGCTGAGCAACATGGCAAAACTATCTCTACAAAAATACAAAAAGTAGCTGGCATAGTGTCATGTCCCTGTAATCCCAACTACTCATAAGGCTGAGGTGGGAGGATTGCTTGAGCCTGGGAGATCAAGGCTGCAGTGAGTCATGATCACACCACTGCATTCCAGCCTGGACAACAGAGTGACACCAAAATGCAGATTCTACACCTCCCACAAGAATGCTGAACCAGAATGTGTAGGATGAGCCAGAAAGCAACTTTCAACAATGCTCCCAGGTGATTCTGACACAGATGTCCTAAGGTCACAAGCTGAGACCATCTCATCAGCAAGGCCAATAACTGGTGAATACACCTGTGGGGAGGGAGACTCTCTTCATCTCACTTCACGCTGCAGCCCAGAGTCAGGAGAAACAGAGGCTGCAGGCGGAGTTCCGCCCCGAGCAGGCAAGGCAGAGTCCCTCTCTGATCCTGCCACCTTTCCTGTCCCTTTCTGACTCAGCAGGATGGAAGAGGAGTCTCTTGGGACAGAGACGGAAAATGGGGTCCTTGTTATCCTCCGGGAGTTTCAGCATAGCTTAGAACTTTGGGGAATGAAAAACTAATTCCACTGTGCTCGCCAGTCAAGGTTAATTTCAGAGGGAATTAGCATTGAGCTGACATTCATTTTCCCTTCTCAATTAGCAGAGCCCTGGTAAAGAAAATGTCATTAGTCAACGTGAAGAGTTGGAATAGAAGAACTTGGATTCCTATTCTACCTTGATATTCAAGCATAAGGGTTGCAAATTACTCCCTCAATGCTGTAACCTTCTCAGTGGCAACACTTGACCAGCTCGCGCCTCTGTTCATGTTCAGTGTCTCACCCCTTCCTTCATTTTCATGCTAATGAGGCTTCTCTAAATCACCTCATTCCCTTTTTTGACCCCCATTCCTGCTGACTGCATACAGCCTGCAGAGGTTTCTTCTCTGCAAGAAGCATTACCCAACCATCTTAATTACCCCTTCCTTTATCCTCCGTGACCTGACCAGAGGCTGAACACCACCCCATATTTCTCCATCAGTCATTTTAACTACTCCACAGTTGCTCATAAGTGTCCTCTGTTCTGTTCATCACTGAAGTACCCAGGGCTTCCTGAATAGCACATAAACCCAACCACACTTGAGAATGAAGGATGGATAAGCACTGCACTCTCTAACCTTCATCTATAATAAGAATACTAAAAAGTACAAAGGGCAGAGCTGGAGGTTAGAAAGAAAGAAGAGAAAGGGAGGGAGGGGGAGGGTTCATTGCGGGAGGGTTTTATGCAGTTTCAATTCAGAAAACATAATGAGAGCAGGCCTATCTGGAGGAAGGGAGGCAAGAGGCACAGGAGGGGTGGGGAGCTGGGTTGGAGCGTGCTGCTGAGTTCCACCCTTGGTAGCAAGGATTTATCAAGGACAGAATTAAAGCCAAACAACATTGTGGTTGGGACAGGGAATTGGGTTATGGTTGGAGGAGGAAATTAGGGTCTTAGAGGTTCCCCCCATAGCTGTCAAACCCTGTGAGTTAATACGCATTATAAACATTCTTCCTCTCCTTAGCAGCCGAGTGGCTGTGTCTCTGTAGTCACGGGGCAGGTGAGAGGCAGAGATTTTGGGGAAATGTGCATGAAGAAGCAACTACTGGTCCCAGACATGTACTGACACACGGAGTCCAAAACTAAACACCATACTGCATGCAGTGGATTGCTCTGCTAATGCCCACAATGAATTGGGCAAACTCTTTTGTAGTGCCCTCCCACAGTGGCTCGAAGTTGGTCACATGACTTGCCTTACCCAGTAGGATATCAGCAAACAGGACACAAGCAGAGACTTGATAGGCTCATTAGGGTTTGCCGTCTTGTAAACTGCTGCCACAATGCAAGAAACCCAAACGATCCTCCTGCAGAAGCCACAGAGAGACCCACTGAGACTTACTGGCTGACAGCCCTACATAGCAACCAGCAATGAGAAGGAAGTCACCTTGAACCACCCAATACCAGCAGAGCAGCTAAATAACATGAGTGGCCCAGGCCAAGTGGCAGCATATGAACAAGTAAATGGTTGTTACCCAAAACTGCTCATTTAAAAGGATTTGTCAGACACCAACAGATAACTATTACATCACACTTCTAATTGAAAGCACCTGCAACAATTCAGAGAAAATGAAACAATTCATAAAATCCAACATTCATGCATATTTGAAACTCATCAAGAACTGGAAATAAAGAATCCTTTTAATCTCTTGGAGTATCTGACAAATACCCAGAGCAAACAAAAATATGATGGTGAAATATTAAAGGCATAACCATGACAGTAGAAGCACATGCCTGCTGTCACCACTCCATTTAACATTGCATTAGAAATCCTCAATAATCCAATAGGCAAGAAGAAGAAATAAAAGGAATAAGAATTAAAAATGAAGTTAAAAGGAAAACCTATACCTATTTACAATGTGCTTGCCTATTATGGGCTGAAAAATGACTCCCCAAGATATCCAAGTCCTAATCCCCAGAACCTGTGAATGTTACCTTTTATGGCTAAAGGGACTCGGCCAGTGTGGTTAATCAAAGGGTTTTGAGTTGAGGACATGACTCTGGATTACCTGATTGGATACGATGTATTGGGGTCCTTATGAGAGGTTGGCAGGAGATCAGAAGAGGAGAAAGAAGTGTGACAACAGAACAAGAGGTTGGAGTCATGTGAGGAAGGGCCATGAGCCAAGCAATGCAGAAGAAACGGATTCTCCCCTAAGCTTCAGAAAAATACAACCGTGTTGACACCTTGACTTTAGCCCAGTGAAACTGACTTCAAATGGCCTCCAAAAATTATAATAGGACAAATTTGTTGTGTTGTTTTAAACCACCCAAGTTTGTGGTAACTTGTTACAACCACCATAGGAAACTAATATCCTGTTTAAATACAAGCTCCTAAAAGAGGGTATGTACAATAAAACTAAAAAGGAGGATCAACAAGTTTGTTGGCTGCAAGTTCAACACACAAAGTCAACAGCATACACACATACCTTCAATAATCAACCGGGAAACATGCAAAAACCAAAGAGCTCAGGTACAAAAATAACAAATCCATAAAAGAGCTCAGAGTAACCCAACAAAATATGTGCAAGACTTTTCTTAAGAAAATTGGGCCAGGTGCGGTGGCTCACGCCTGTAATCCTAGCACTTTGGGAGGCCGAGGCAAGTCGATCACCTGAGGTCTGAAGTTTAAGACCAGCCTGGCCAACGTGGTGAAACCCCGTCTCTACTACAAATAGAAAAATTAGCCAAGCATGGTGATATGCCTGTAATTCCAGCTACTTTGAAAGCTGAGGCAGGATAATTGCTTGAATCCAGGAGGTGGAGGCTGCAGTGAGCTGAGATCATGGCACTGCACTCCAGCCTGAATGACAGAACCACACTTCATCTAAGGAGGGAGGGAGGGAATTAGACACCCCTATGCAGCTCTCCTGGGAGGAGACACCTGAGTGCTTCTGCCTTATTTTTCCTAGATTTTACTCCACACCCCTTTCCCTTTGCTGATTTTCACCTTTGATCTGCAGCCTTGCCCTGCAGTAAAGTGTAACTGAATATAACAGCTTCTGAGTCCTGTCCATTCTTCTAGCGCATCAAGTTCATTTTGAAGAAAATCAACAAAATGGGATGGAAATGTATCATATAACTATAACAATAAAGTTAGATGGCATTGAAACAGAAGAATGAATGGAATGGAATAGAGACCCTGACGATCACTTTTCTCCCACACATCACACTTATTTCAAGCCTCCACATTTCCTTCAGGTGGAGCCTTCATTTACAATGCACTTGCTATTGAGTTTCTATTAATTCTTACATTCTAGTCAAGTGGTATTTGTTTTATGAAACTTTCCTCAGCTTCTCAAGGAAAAGGAATTGCTCCCTACTCAATCTCCCACAGAAGTTTGTTCTGGTCTTACCACTGGTCACACTGAAGCAATGTCGTACAGCCTGTGTTTATCGGTCTTCTCTCCCGCTAAACTGTGGGTGCCAGAGGGCCCAGTCAGTACCTGATTCATCCCTGTCTTCCTGGCATACACCACAACATAGAGGACCTCAGTAGATGTTAAATAAATGTGTGGTGAACGAGTACAATATCAATAATGATGAAAACTCAAGTGTAGTGAAGTAAATTGTACTGTTCAATAGGAACTATGGAGAATAACAAAACCTGAAATTTACATTTGGCATTAATAATGTGTCATCTAATGAATGACTTCAGGATTCATTCGATTTCACATATACACACCCACTAAATGAAGGCATCATAAAGACAAGACTAATAATTATAGCAGAAGATATGTATAGAGTTTGCCAATTTGTTATAGTAATTGAAAGAATGTCTCCACATAAATACGTTTTTTCAGGAAGATGCTTCATGGTGAATTGCAAAGTTAAACTATGAAAACTGGGTAGTTTCATGAGTCGTGGTGTGATATAAAACTTCCATTCACGATGGAATCCATTCATCTGCCTCTAGAAATAGTTTACTTAATAATTTTAAAGACTCTTACATCAAATCCAAGCACTCTAAAACCACACTACTTCATGCACATTAATTAGAAGAACTTTCTTTTAAAAGATAGAGATTAAAAGAGAACCTCTCCTTTGCAGTATTTATAGATAAAACATTTGCTAATCAAATGAATACTAGTAATGCTATTACAGGAAGAACTCAAAACTCTCAAGTAACCTCCCATTTTCTTTCACAACCTGAGTGTACTCTACTTGCATTCACAATATGGTAGCCACTAGTAACATACGGCTAACAATCACTTGAAATGTGACTAGTACAATAAAGGAATTAAATTTTCTAATTTATTTCATTTTAATAGCCACATTGAAAAGTAGCTAGTGGCTACCATGTTAGATAATAATGATATAGAAAATTTCCATCATCTCATGAAAGATATACTGGATGATGTTGGCTTATACTCTAGACCTACAAAATTCAATCAGTATCAATTAAATTAACAAACAGTGACCAGTGTGTGGTTTATCAAAATATAAACTCTGACACTGAGCATATAAAGATGAAGGCTAGTCCTTGTCCTCAAGGAGACAGATGTATAAATATTTAAAATAGTGAATAGGCTGGGCACAGTGGCTCACACCTGTAATTCCAGCATTTTGGGAGGCCAAGGCAGGCAAATCCCCAAGTCAGGAGATTGAGATCATCCTGGCTAACACAGTGAAACCCCATCTCTACTAAAAATACAGAAGATTAACTAGGTGTGGTGGCATGTGCCTCTAGTCCCAGCTATTTGGGAGTATCCCTTGAACCCGGGAGGCAAAGAATCACTTGAACCCAGGAGGTGGAGGTTGCAGTGAGCCAAGATCGCACTACTGTACTCCAGCCTGGGTGACAGAGTAAGACCCTGTCTCAAATATAAAATAAAGGCTGGGCTCAGTGGCTCACGTCTGTAATCCCAGCACTTTGGAAGGCTGAGGTGGATGGATCACAAGGTCAGGAGTTCAAGACCAGCCTGACCAACATGGTGAAACCCCATTTCTACTAAAAATACAAAATTAGCCGGGCATGGTGGTGCATGCCTGTAGTCCCAGCTACCCAGGAGGCTGAGGCGGAAGAATTGCCTGAACCCAGGAGGCGGAGGTTGCAGTGAGCCGAGATTGTGCCATTGCACTCCAGCCTGGGCGACAGAGTGAGACTCTGTCTCAAAAAAAAAAAAAAAAAAAAAAAAAAATAAGTAAATAAAATAAAATAGTGAAACATTCCTAATGCAGGAAAACAGAATTACATGAGGGAGCCAGTAAATCAAAGAAAGCTTTAGCAGAAAGGTGATATTTGAACCAATTCATATAGGAAAGAAAAATTTGAACAACAAATGGGGTGGGTTTAGGGAACCATAAAGCCAAGGGAACCGCCATGTATAAAGGCATAGAAAGGCACTGCAAAGGACCATGACATCTGGTGGGCAGCACGTGGATTAGTCAGGCTAGAAGAGAAAGGTGATAGTGTAGGGGGCAGGCATAAAGTCCTCACACAGGCCTCACACACCAGGGAGCTTAGAACAGTCCCTTGGGAAGATAGGGAGTTGTACTGGGTTTTAACTGAGCAATGGTATGGAACATAGAATCTGTGTTCTATAAATGTCATAATGGCCAGGTACAGTGGCTCATGCCTGTAATCCCAACACTTTGGGAGGTGGGTGGATTTCTTGAATCCAGAAGTTTGAGACCAGTCTAAGCAACATAATAAGACCCCTATCTCTACAAAAATAAATACAAAACTTAGTTGGGTGTGGTGGCGCACACCTGTAGTCCCAGCTACTAGAGAAGCTGAGGTGAGAGGATAGATTAAGCCCAGGAGATTGAGGTTTCAGTGAGCCATGATCACACCACTGCATTCCAGCCTGGGTGACAGGGCAAGACCCTGTCTCAAAGTAAATAAATAAATAGGTCATAATGGCTGCCAAGGGGGAAATGGAGAGGATGGAGATAGATCAGAGATGAGGAGGCCACGAAGGAGACTGGCCAAAAAGCAGAAGAGAAGCGACCATGCTGAGCCAGGACAGAGGAGGTGAGGCTTGAGAGAAAGCAAGCAATGCAACAGTTGTTTATTCAAAATGGGTTAATATTTTTTTAAAAGACTACTTTTTGAAAATATACCAAGTGTGAGACATGTAATCATTCTGGCATCCCAACAGCATATGTTGTAAGAAAAGGTGTTGCTGCAAGTTTTAGGATGGGCTCTCCTTAAAGCTCACAAAACCACTCCAAAACACTGAGCATGCAGCAACCAAGAAAGCCCATTGCCACCTGCTGCAATTGCTCAGCCAGCGCAGCAGTAGTGTGACAGATTCTCAGGGTCAAAGTAGATACCGCCCATGGCAGGTAAGACAAGCATGACGAAGAGCCAGCTGGGCAGGAAGATGGCAGACAGGCCCTCCCAAGGCCTTGCACAAAGCCCTGGAAAGAGTCCAGGATGTGGGCTCACATAGCCCATGTTCTAGGTTCCAGCTCAGCAACTTACCATAGCCAGGCCTTTGAGTGACTCAGTAAACTCTAAGCTCCTAATTTCCTCACCTGTAGAATGAGGCAATGCCATTTATCTCATAAGGTTTATAGGAGCATTACTAGTGTCTGTTGAATCCCTTAAATGAGTTAGTTCCCTTTACCTTCCCCAAAGCAAGCTTTCTAGCAGGCCAATCCCAAAGCTCTAGTGGGAAGAATTCATATTTCACACGGAGCCTAAGGTCCTTCCCACTCTCATGTCACATTTTTCTTTGGTGTCCCCCATCCTTGGTAGAATCTAAGTACTGTAGGCTTGAGAAGAGCCCAGGGAGTAAAGAGAAGTAGCACCCACCTTAACTGTACAACCTCCCACTTGCTGGTGCCCCTAGGAGAAAGCAGCCCCCGATGCGGCTCTGAGCTCAGGAGGTCTCTGGGACTGGGCTGGAGTGTGGGCCAGTGTGGCCCAGGCCAAAGACAGGCAGCAGTGTCCCAGTCCATCCTCCTCTTCAAGGCAGAGCAGTATGTCAGGGAAGGAGAGCTGATGCACTGATCCATCCCATAATGCAGAGAACATAGGCTGAAATGTCTCACCCTTTATCACAGCTTAGAGGCTACATGTGGCTAAATAGAAAATTGCATTCATTTTCCAGATGCACTGGTTTATAACTATGGCTTTCTCATCTTCAGGAGGTCACCCCTGCTGGGGTCCCCCTCACATTACTGCCCAGCTAGTCACCATATGTTGAGTACCATCTTTACCAGCTCACTGCCAAGAGTTAATTTTTAGATTTCTTAGTTCCTTAAGTCCTTACTGGCATGTAACTTGAGCCCACATCTGCATTTCTGGTTTTCTGCATGAGGACCTATCTCTTCCCCAAGCAAATGAACCTCTTTAGATAACATTTCTCATCTCCCTATGGCAATATAATGCCTTCTTAAGAGACCTCATTGAATAGCTTTGTGAGGATACTTTATTCAATAAATCTATCCCTAGAGGAACTGACGGGAGTACTTTGGAACTGCTGGAAAACTTTGAAGAAGGCAATGGAGCTAAAGAACATATTGGAAACTTCTCACAGTTAGAGTCTGAACAACCTAAACTGAACTTCTGCAAACGATTCATGACTTATATAAACTTAATAAAGTCCTGAGGGATTTTTATTTAAAAGAATAAAAATACCCATTGCTTCTTCTGGAGTGGTTTCTATGGGGTCCTTTTCACATGCTAATCCTTGCAATGATCCCGTGTGGTAGATTGTTATGAACTGAATTGTGCCCACATGCTCCACACCAAATTCATATGCTGAAACCCAAATCCCAAGTACATCAGAATGTGATTGCGTTTCCCTCTTCAAAGACGTAATTAAGTTAAGCAGACTTTAAGGTGGGTCCTAATCCAATCTGACTGGTGTCCCTGTGAGAAGAGAAAATTAGGACACACAGGGAGATGACAAGGGAGCAGCCACGTGAAGAGGCGGCAAAAGGGCATCATCTGAAACCAAAGAAAAGGCCTCAGAGGAAACTGACCCTTCCTGCATTTTAGTCTTGGATATTCAACCTCCAAAACTGTGAGAGAACAAATTTCTCGTTTCAAATCACCCAGTCTATGGCATTTCACTAGGACAAGCCTAGCAAACTAATAAATGCGTTCGATATTTTTAAACACCCAATATTTCGGATGAACAAATGGCTTGAGTTTGCACTGTTACACTTGAATTTGAACATGGACTTGCTTGAAAACTCATCCTTTTAACATGACCTTGTGCTGTGATTCAGATGTATCATTCAAATTTTATGTGTTGGAAACTTAATCCTCAAATTCATGTGTTGATTGGAGGTGAGGCCTTTGGGAGGTATAGGATTAGATAAGATAATCAGGGTAGGACCCTCACGATGGGACTAGTGGCTTTATAACGAGAGATCTAAACTGACACACATGCATATGCAAGCCCTTCCTCATGCACTGCCCCCCACCAAGTTAAGATGCAGCAAGAGGGCCCTCACCAGAGGCCAGTGTCATGCACTTGGACTTCTCAGCCTCCAGAACTGTAATAAACTCCTTTCCTTTATAAATGACCCAGTCTCCAGTATTCAGTTATAGCAACAGGAAACAGATTAAGACACCCTGAATATTTGCAAAGCAAGTTAGATTTTAGGCATATCCTATGAAGTTACTGTTTTTAAGTAAGTTTGCATGAAGATATCTCTACAGTCAGTTCTAGTTTCATCTTCTAGCTCCAAATGGTTAATTGCTACTCTAGATCACTATTTGTTTCCAATCACAATAAACACTAGCCATGCCATGACCAAACTGTAGCTGTAGTAGTAAGGCTATTAAATTCACTCTCCTACGACCAGGATAAAGAAGGATAACATGGAAAAAAATTGAAACTCTTATTCCCACCATCCTCAATCTACTACTGTGATAATAATTATAACTTTTTCCCATTTATCCAGACAGATTATGACTGGGAATGGCTGTTAAGGGAGTAGGTTAATAATGGAAGAAACACAAAATTGGATCAGGCTGTATTTATTGATAGGGAACCACTAAGCAGAGATTCTGGATTTAATGCTGTGCCTCAACAGGTTAGAAAGAGCTCTATTTGGTTGGTTTGTTGGCTGAAACATGAACCAAAGCTGGCCTATGCTAAATGAAGCTGAAATGCCACAACTACTTTGATATACTGCAAAAGAAGATACCCAAAGACTAGATGTTAGAACAGAAAGACTGATGTTAGAACAGATTTACCATGTAAGATCTGCTCATCCAACCTGGAAGTCTCAAAAGGACATAACGTTGACTATGACCGTGAGAAGAGAACTTGTGTGGGGAGCCCCAGCATCCATGGAGAATTCTGGGGTTGCTCTTCCCTGTAAGTCAGAAATCGCAGTAGGCATGTGGCCACTGAACTGGAATCTTTCAAAGCAATGGGGAAAACTGGATCCAAGGGTGGGTCGATGGGGCCAAGTAATGGCATTTAATCTCCAAAGACAAGGTGGGTATGGTTACTGTAATGGACAGCAGAGTCAATGCAGCAATCTGAAAAGTCTGACTCTCAGAGACCTATGGTGTTAACTAATGGATTATTATGTCCTTAGAAGAGAAATACATGGATATTCCACTAAATTCTTACTTGATCCGTATAAGCAGAAGAGTTCTAGGTTGAAGAAAGAGAAGCCCATCATGAATTAACAAAAACAGTGTTGCAATCCTTTAATCAGTTCCCAGACTTTAGCCAGTCTACAGACCCAGAATGTCCTGAGTGAAAGGGAAGCCAATTCCCTTGAGGAAGGCCCCTCACCACAATGCCAAAAATTAACACTGTCCATCTTTTCCCCAGCCTTCCCCAAACAGATCTATACTCTTCTACCAGAGGGACTACGCATTGGAGGAAAGGAAATAATCAGACTTCTGAGCACTGCTAGGCACTGACTCTGAATGCACACTAATTCCAAGAGGTCCAAAGCTTCAGCGTGGCCCACCAGGCAGAGCAGGGGACTACAGAGGGCAGAGGGCCAGTGGAGCTTCACTCAGGTCCCTCTCACCGTGGGTTCAGTGGCTCCCTGACTCTGCCACTGACTGACTCTGTGGTTATGTCCCTAGTTCCAGAAAGCAGAAACCCCATGTCTATTTCAAATATGCCCCCCAAACTGCCTATAAATTAGTACAAGTTTTATTGCTGTAAGATCATTGGAGTCTTTCTGTCCTTTCTTTTTTAAATTATGAAGAATCTGTGATTTTAAAAAGTTTTTCAAAACCCTAGGCTAGAAAAAAAAAACAGGTCGTGAGGAGTAGTTCAGAAGTGGTCACAAAAGCACTGACACTTATTGCTGCAGTTTTGTAAAGAAACTTTTTGAGAAAGTCCCTGCTGCACACTCACTGATCAAGGGTGGCCTGTCATTTTCCAGGTCTAAGAGGTACATTAACTTCATCAGGCCATGATGGCTCTTCTAGGAACTCCCAGGGACATCAGGAGTCCACAAAGGATCAGACAGAAATTATCTTCCATTTCCTTCCCTTCCAGAGTTCTACTAGCTTCCTCCCCATCTCTGAACTCTGCCTCATTTGAAAGGACCAAGACCATGTCTCTGTCTTTTGTGCTCAAATCCATCTTGACAGCCCCACTGACCCCAGCCAGCCAGGGGTCACCCACATAACAGTGTGACAGTGTTGCTGCCTTTGATCACGGCCCCATCTTCAGTATCGGAGTTTGAGGCAGGGCACACAGCCTCCCCTGAGAACATCCCATTACACTATGATTCCATTTTCTCTCTCCACTTCTTCATTGCCCATTTCTCCACAAATGACAGCCTGCTTGGAAACCAAGACCTAAACCCCAAACCACTTGAGCCTCACACATGTCACCCCTTACAGTCCAGACCAGGCCTGTACCTCGATGGATAAGGGAACAAAAGCTCCCCAGGGGCTCAAGGGCTACTAAAGGCAGCTCTGCCTCCAGCTAAAGGGGCTGCACTCCAATGCTCATCTTCCAGGGACAGGGTCAGATGATCTACCTGTGCATGGGAGAGCAGGATCCATGCCATGCCTCTGGATTTTGCTCATGGGACAAGGGTAAAGATGGGCCAGTTGAGAAGAGGACATTCTCATTCCAGCATGTTTTGAGACTGCTTTCTCTCTGCTCTGCCCCAGGATCCTTTCTGGGGCCTTGGCTGGTTCTCACACCATCGGTTTCTTTTCAGCTCCAGGCCCTGGGAGGCCTCTATCTGATTCTCTTTCCTCTCAGAAACTGGCACCACCCACAATGTTCCCTGAGGAACCTCTTCCCCCAGGGCCATCCCCACCCTCCCCCTGCTCAGCTGTGAAGTAGTGAAGTTCTTCCCAGATAGCTTTGCTTCCTCGTCGCCTCTGCAGAGGAAACTCCAGGTCGTTTGCATTTGAAGAGTCGTACTGCTGGTCCCAGCAAGGAGATGGGATAAAGGAGTCCCAGGCCTGAGACTCTGGGATCTCATGGCCTTCATGGTTGCAGGCCTGGTGTCCAGGCACAACTCTTTGGACCTTGAGGGCCATGGACATATCAGTATACACTGCCTCTTT
Organism: Sapajus apella; assembly: GCF_009761245.1. NCBI lineage: Eukaryota > Metazoa > Chordata > Mammalia > Primates > Cebidae > Sapajus > Sapajus apella. The sequence goes on from NW_022436971.1 coordinate 13,710,770, forward strand.
GTCATTCTTCCCAGGAGAGGTTTGCCAGCCATCCTCCCACCCTGCCAGGGAGGACCCCCAGAGGTAGCACATAGCTCAGTGATGAACACTGGCGTGCAGAGAACACCCTGCACAGGTGGGTGGCAGCTGGCAGCTCCAGTGAGCTATGGAGCCATGTGGTGGTGTAGGTGGGGACAGTGGCGCTCCAGGCAACTCACAGACAGAGACACCAGCTGCTGCGGAAGTTCAGAGACTCAGCCACTGGAAAAGAAGCATGATGAGGCTTCAGTCACAGAGGATAAAGGAAGAGTTCTGTCCACGGACATTCATGCAGGAGCTCATCCAGCAAACATCCCCTGAGTGCTTGCTATGTGCCAGGGTTGGTCTGAGGACCCAAAGAGGGGCAGGATTTAGCCCTTGACCTCAAGGGACTCTAGTTCCCGAGGGGGAGACAACTTTTGAAACAAAACCGTAAAGTAAAGGTCAGTGCTCCCTCCCATGCTAACCCCATCCCTAAATGTTAAAACGTTGGCACATATTCACTCAGAAATGTTTCGGTGACTACACCAAAAATCAAAAACCAACATGCCAGAAGCGCACTCGGACACTGTGCACGGCACCCACCCGTGCATGGCACAGAGGTTACCACATTACCCTGTGACCAGTGCCACAGGGGTCCTAAGGGTGCTGGAGAGAGAGACACCCCAGGCAGGCAAGCAGGAATGCCCACTCAGGGGCTTCCCTCCGTCCCCTCATCTCCTATCCCGGAAGGTACCCGGTTTCCATCTGCAGGTGGGCTTAGGGCCAGGGCTGGAACCAGAGGACAGGACAGGGCTTGGAGCTCAGTAAGATGTGACCGATGCTCTATGTCCTGAGTCCCCAGTAACCTTGCAGGGAAGGCAGTAAAGAGACAATCCTCATTACAGAGCCATGGGAATGGACGCAGAAAAGGGGCTGCAGGTGGGGAGCTCTTGTAGGGATCCTATCTCTGGGGACAGACAAGAGTTTACACTAAAGTCCATACCCCCCCACACACACAACACATCCTCAGGGGCCTCCTCTAGAAGGGAACAGGAAGGACCAGGCGAGGGAAAGCAGCCTCCCGAGCAGGGCCTGAGAGCGTCACTGTCTGCACTGCCCATTCCCAGGCAGAGGAAAGGAAAACTGGCTGGGGCAAGGAGAGGCAGTGGCTGGGGAAGCAAGGTTGGCCTCTAGATTTTATTCTGGTTTACTCCATGCTTCTCCCCACCCCCACCCCCAGGCTGGAGTGCAATGGTGGGAATTTCAGCTCACTGCAACCTCTACCTCCTGGGTTCAACAAATTTTCCTGACTCCGCCTTCCCAGTAGCTGAGATTACAGGTGCCTGCCACCATTCCTGGCAAATTTTGTATTTTTAGTAGAGATGGGATCTCACCATGTTGGCCAAGCTGGTCTTGAACTCCTGACCTCAGGTGATTCACCCACCTTGGCCTCCCAAGGTGCTGGGATTACAGGCGTGAGCCACTGCGCCCAGCCAACTCATTACTTTTTAGCAAGTGGTCTTGAGTATAATCACCCTCTACCCTCAGTTTTCTCTTCAATAAAATGGAGATAATAAATTGTTTCTCCTGGGCTTCTGTGAGAATGCAGCAAAATCGTATGTAGGAAATGCTAAGCCCAGGACCTGTTGCCTGAGAATACCAATAATCAGGGCAGCATTTACGAGCACTGTGGCCAGGGCACTGCCTTAAGCACCTGCGTGTCAAACAGTAATTAATGAGAAAATCTTAAGGCAACTCAATGAAATAGATGTTATTATTATTAATCCATTTTCCATATGAGGAAACCAAAGGGCAGAAAGGTGAAGGATACTGTCTCTCCTGTCCAAAGACACAAAACAAGAGAGAGAATGCACTCAGATTTGAACCTAGGCAATGACTCCAGTATCTGTGGCCATAACCACTTGTATCTGTGGCTTATTAAGTAGCAGAAATGGGGGTCATTTGTCATTGTCAATGGCAGTCATTGTCATTCTGCCAACCTTAAGAGCTTATTGCGAGGATTAGAAATAAAACACAGAAAGTCTGTAAATGGTGCCTGGGGCACTCTGTGGGTATTCAACAAACAGTAATCAGTGACCAGCATTACTGTCACTTTAGTTGAGGCCAATATAAGGCCTGAATATAGCCAGCCTCCATAGAAGCTTCCTGTATTGGAAAAATAAGGGCATATGCGTAGCGTAGCATGTGCCCTTGTTTGGAAATAGGGCAGTAAGTGGTTAAGACGGGGTCACACTGAAGAAGGGTGGGTCCTAACCCAGTATGACTGGTGTCCTTGTGAAAAGGGGAAGTTGGGAGACAGATGTGCACACAGGGAGGAGCCATGTGAATATGGGGGCCAAGATTGGGGTGATGCTTCTGTAGGCCAAGAACAAGGCCCCACAAGCTGGGAGAGGGGCCCGAACAGTCTCCCTCACAGACCCAGAAAGAGCCAACCCTGCCCACAGCTGTGTTATAGGAAACGGGTCCAGATCCAGACCCCAAGAGAGGATTCTTGGAGCTCACGCTAGAAAGAATTCAGGGTGAGTCTGTAGAGTGAAAGCAAGTTGATTAGGAAGCAAAGGAATAAAAAATGGCTACTCCCTAGGCAGAGCAGCCCCGAGGGCTGCTGGTTGCCCATTTCTATGGTTATTTCTTGATGATATGCTAAACAAGGAATGGATTATTCATGCCTCCCTTTTTTAGACCATGTAGGGTAACTTCCTGATGTTGCCGTGGCATTTGTAAACTGTCATGGCACCGGTGGGAGTGTAGCTGAGAGGGCAACCAGAGGTCACTCTTGTGGCCATCATGGTTTTGGTGGCTTTTAGCCGCCTCCTTTACTGCAGCCTGTTTTATCAGCAAGGTCTTTATGACCTGTATCTTGCACCGACCTCCTATCTCATCCTGTGACTTAGAATGCCTAACCGTCTGGGAATGCAGCCCAGTAGGTCTCAGCCTCATTTTACCCAGCTCCTACTCAAGATGGAATTGCTCTGATTCAAACACCTCTGACAGCTTGAGTTCTGACTTCTGGCCTCTAGAACCTTCTGCTGTTTAACATCCCCAGTGCATGGTACGCACTGTTACAGTAGCCCTAACTAATACAGAATCCAGCCTCTCACCCGAGGCTCAAAGAGGGTGGCCTGAGCCAAGTCTTAAAGAATGGAAAAGAGGATGCCTGGTAGAGAAGGAGGAGAATCAAAGTTGTTCTAGGCAGAGGAAGGAAGCTGAAAGCATGAAGATCGTTCCCAATTAACCACTGGGAGCTTCTGAAAGTCACTATCCACTGGAAAGAAAGCAGGGGCTGCCAGTGTGGGCTCACCCATGGCAAGAGCTAGGAGCTGGAAAGGCCCTCAGAGATGCAGTCCAAATCTCTCATCTTACAAATAGGAAAATTAAGGGAAAGGGAAGGGAAATAAGCCACCCAGGGTCGCACAGGGGTTACAGCCCAACAGAACTAGAATCCAGCTGTCCTGATATTCAGTGCTGCAGACACCACACTGATTTCTGCCCAGGATGTGACGGGTATAAAATGAGCTATGATTGAAAGCAGGTTTCTGTTTTAAACAAGGCTCATTTAAAACAAAAATAAGACTCATTTACCCATTGCTTTTGTTGGTATCTGTACAAATATTTGGTTTTCCGTGTAATCAGTGTTGCATAAACTTGGTCTATATGGAGAGACACATAGCAGAGGCAGCAGCGCCCGGCGCAGACTGGGGAAATTGTCACCCGTGTAAAGTGATGGTTTCTCTATCAGGGGTTCTCACCAGCAAAATTGTTCATACCTTCCTGAGGACATTCTGTCCTAGACCAGACGAGGAACAGCATCCTGTACTCCCAGCCCACGTGCCTGATGACTTTAACAAGTTCATTTTTCTGCTCAGATGAAGGCTGTCGGGTGACTGACTCACTCCTCCCTTAGAAACTCTAACCAAATTTAAGGAGAAATTTTGCTGTAAAATCTATGAGGGTGGTTAGATAGGAGAGGCTTCTAACCCCACTGTGGGTTCACTGGGCTCTCTCACTGGGAGGTGATGGGCCCCAGGCCAGGCAAGGAAACATCAGGCCAGCCAGGGGACCCCAGCCTTCCAGGGACAGACCTGTCCTCTAAACACCAATAGGAAGAATCCAGCCCTCACCATGATGTTCTCACCCGTTTCTCCTCTCACAGGCTGCGTGACACAGAACATGCCCCAGCCTCTCTGGGATTCAGTTACTTTATGAAATTCAGCTTACCTGCTTCACTTGGATAAAGGCAGATCACTGGTTGGATGAATTTTAGATTTCTTCCCCACTAAAAGGCTGTGCGCAATTAGAAATGCAAATATCAGGATTAACAATCAAAATAGGCTTGAGTTTGGGAGCCACTGACATGAGCTCCCTGGATTCCCCTCCTTGCTCCCCTACTTTGTGACCCTCCCCTTCTCTCTTCTTGTACTTCAAAACTAACCCCTCACTCCAGAAAGGGGAAGAGGACAGACCAGCGTCCCTCCGCCCTGTCCGTGACCCATGGCTCTGGACTAGAAACCCTTTATGCAGTATAAATCACCTCATTTCCTCTCAGAACCCTGGGAGGGGCTACAACCATGCCCATTTTACATATTTGGAAACAGAGGCTCATAGAAGTGCAGCGACTTGAGATTTGGGTCTTGATCTCCAAATATGACCTTCTATTTTGACATTGCATCACAGTACCAATCTGTACTTGAGTTCCTCAAACTCTGATAGCCCAACCCAATGACCTTCCCCCCTGCCAGGATATTCACAAATTACCTCATCAACAAATTACCCAAGATGGTTCCCCTATCCCTCTGATCCCTCCTCCTCTGCCTCTTTTATTCTCTAGTATAATGGGAGAGGGGGATGTCATGATTTCGGATTCATACTCGATCAGCTACTTCCAAGCCTCACTGATTTTCTTTTCTCCTGATTTCTCTGATTCTGCCCGTTCCCTGCCAGAACAGTTCATACTTTCCCATCGACTATTGCCCTGTTGGAAATCATACCACAGCGAAGCTATGCACCAGACATGTGGGGAAAGGCACAATTATTTTGTGGAATCATCACAATATGCTTACAAAGGAAAATAAAAATCAGGTCATCTTGCTTTCTTAAGAATGCTGCTCTGAATGCAAAATTCAGATGCCACAGAATCATACTGTTTATTCAGATGGATGCCAAGAAAAAAGCTGAACCCTTCCTAATTTGGGATAATTTTCCCTTGGCTAGAAAAGTGTTCTCCTTTCAATGGTCTGGAATATTTACAGTATTTAACAAAGGATAAATTAGTATCTTTGAGTAGGAGAGATAGGAGGGAGGTACTTAGGCTCTGAATTTTGAATATGATGCTACGACAATAGTGTGACATCCTGAGAACAAAAGATTTTATATCTCAAAGCATTAAGGACATTATGAGATCCATCTTCTAGTTCTGACCACTCTAGACTTTAGAAGTACCAGGCCGGGCGCGGTGGCTCAAGCCTGTAATCCCAGCACTGTGGGAGGCCGAGGCAGGTGGATCACGAGGTCAAGAGATCGAGACCATCCTGGTCAACATGGTGAAACCCCGCCTCTACTAAAAATACAAAAAATTAGCTGGGCATGGTGGCACGTGCCTGTAATCCCAGCTACTCAGGAGGCTGAGGCAGGAGAATTGCCTGAACCTAGGAGGCGGAGGTTGCGGTGAGCCAAGATCGCGCCATTGCACTCCAGCCTGGGTAACAAGAGCGAAACTCCGTCTCAAAAAAAAAAAAAAAATAAAAAAAGAAGTACCCACTCTTTCTTCTCAAGCCCTCCTAAATCAATGCTTTTTTAAAAAAAAAATTAGTCAGGAATACAATGTGAACTTTGAATTTGTCATAGCCAGAGCATAAACAGCTATCCATAAAGAATGGAAGGAGAGGTGGCCGGATGGTGATAGTCTTACTTACAATTAAAGGACAGACTAAGGCATTATAGACAGAAAGCCTGAGTCCAAATTAACAGAGGGAGAAATCAGTCCTATTGAAAAGTTGTATTCCTGAATAATACCTTTAATAATACACTTCTTACACAGTAAGAGTCATGAAAGTGTTGTGCAAAATTTGAAGAGGTCAAATCATTTCCTTAGCTTCTGCTTCATGTTCACTAAGAGGAGGGTAATAATGGCATCACAGGGTTGTTGAAAGAATTAGGTAATTATATAGGGACTGCCTCAGTGCTTGGCACCTACTAAGCATTTCATCATCTCATTCTTACTTTCCATTTGATTGAGGGAGTAGAGCTATTGAGGCCCCATTGTACATTCAGGACCCTAAAGGTGCTATATGAAGGAAGATGTTTATGCAGCCTATGAGATGCTTGACCTGAAATGGTTTAAAAGTAACACGCTTCCCAACTCCCGGCTGTTGCAGCCATGATTACAATTAATAGTGTGATACAGAAATTGTCATGGTATCTACATTTCTGACAGTGGAATCTGTTTCAGCTCAGATACCAATAAAGACGTGAGCCTACCAAAAGGCATTCACAACACCCCTCCTTTCTCCACAGAGCAGTAGGACTCAACACTGAAAGAGAAGGGGTGGGAAGCTAAGAACAAAGAGAAGCCATGCAGGGATTCTCGAAAACAGCAGGCAGCCAGTGTTGCTGATGGAGTGCTGGAGGAAGCTGTCCTGCTCAGCAATACAGTGAAAATGACTGCAGTGAAAGAAAATGGAACAAGCGCATACATTGACAAGAAAGATATAGATTCCTATACACAAAGACTTCCCCATACCAGGATGGCAGGGGTGGCATTTGCAGATGATGGGCAGAGGGGCTGGCCCTCTCACAGTAGGTCAGATTGGCTAACAGTCATTCCTTGGCAGGGAGGTTCCCAACCCTGGGTACACTGCATCATCATCTGTGAAAGATCATTTTATTTTAAAATCAGAACCTTGGTTACACCCTCACCCTACATAATAATTAGGATCCCTGGGGATTGTATGTTGCAATTTCACAAATATTCAATGCCATTATCCTGCCTTCTGACTACTGTCTCCAATTCTTCCACATCTTTCCCATCCTCATTCTTCCTACATCTGTCTTTGACTTTGAAGAGACCTCTAAAGTCTGGGATGGTCCAATTTTCCCATGCATTTAGGGTTCTCCAGAGAAAGAGAAGCAAGAGGATATGTGTGTGTGTGTACATATATGTGTATATCCTTATATATATGATTTATTACAAGGAATTGGCTCACATGATCAAATGATTAGAGAGCCTGAGAAGTCCCAATATCTGCAGTCAGTAAGCTTAAAACCCAGGAGAGGTCGGGCACAGTGGCTCAAACCTGTAATCCCAGCACTTTGGGAGGCCAAGGTGGGCAGATCGCCTGAGGTCAGGAGTTCGAGACCAGCCTGGCCAACATGGTGAAACCCTGTCTCTACTAAAAATACAGAAATTAGCCAGGCATGGTGGTGGGTGCCTGTAGTCCCAGATACTTGAGAGGCTGAGGCAGCAGAATGACTTGAACCCAGGAGACGGAGGTTGCAGTGAGCCAAGACCATGCCATTGCACTCCAGCCTGGACAACAAGAGCAAAACTATATCAAAAAACAAACAAACAAACAAAAAGCCAATGGTGTGATTCCAGTCCAAGTTCAAAGTCCTGAGAACCAGGAAAGCCAATGGTGTCTAAAGCCAGTCCAAAGGTGGAAGAAAACCAATGCCCTGGTTCACACAGTCAGGCAGGTGGAGTTCCCTCTTACCCATCCTTTTTCAGGCCTTCAAAGGATTGGATGATGCCACTCACATTAGGCAGGGCCATCTGCTTTTCTCGATCCAGATTCAAATGTTAACCTCTTCTAGACCTATCTTCTAAACACACCCAGAATACTGTCTGACCAAATCTCTGGGCACCCTGCGGCCCAGTCAAGTTGACACATAAAAGTAATCATCACAGACCACATGGTTGACCATCTGAACCACAGGGATGGTTTCCGCCCTCCCTGCCCAGTAAAACCCAACATCTGCATTTCTACACCCAAGTGACAGAGCACTCAGGGAAAAGGGGACATCTGAACTGAAACAACTACAAATGTATCTAATGCCAGCCAGATCCTCAGCACCAGCCCTCAAAGCATTCACTTATCCTTACTCACCTCCACCCCAAATCCCCATTATTCCACATACATTTGCCATTTTCCCCACCCCCCTACGAAGCCCCTCTCATGACCTTATTAACTCATGCCTCCCTGTCAATCCAATATGTCATCCAAACTGTCAATCTACTCCCATCATTGCCTTATTTTTTCCCCATTTCCTCCCCCTGTGCCCTTGATATCCACTAACACTGCTTTCTCTGTCGTTCTCCCTCCCATCCCTCAAATAATTTGCTCAATCTTCTCCCATCCTGTAGCCTCCACTCAAAGATGACCACATCCTCATTCCCAGAGCCTGTGCACCTGTTACCTTATATGGAAAAAGGGACTTTGCAGATGGGATTAAATTAAGGACCTTGAGATAGGGAGTGTATCAGTCCATTTTCATGCTGCTGGTAAAGACATACCCCAGACTAGGCAATTTATAAAGAAAAAGAGGTTTCATGGACTCACAGTTTCACATGGCTGGGGAGTCCTCACAATCATGGCAGAAGGTGAAAGGCATGTCTTACATGGTAGCAGACAAGAGAGAATGAGAACCAAGCAAAAGGGGAAACCCCTTATAAAACCATCATATCTCATGAGACTTATTCACTACCACAAGAACAGTACTGGGGAAACCGCCCCCATGATTCAACTGTATCCCACTGGGTCCCTCCCACAACATGTGGGAATTATGGGAGCTACAATTCAAGATGAGATTTGGGTGGGGACACAGCCAAACCATATCAGGGAGATTTATCTGGATTAGCCAGGCAGGCTCCAGTGATTATAACCCAGGAGAGCCAGTGATGTGATTTCAGTCCAAGTCCAAAGTCCTGAGAACCAGGAAAGCCAATGGTGTAAGTTCCAGTCCAAAACCCTAAGTGCCTTGTGCCTCCCTGTATAATATACATACATATACATATATATGTATACATATACATGTATAAATGTATACACATATGTGTATATATACATATATACATGTGTATACATATAGATATACATATATATGTATACACATATGTATACATATATATGTATATACACATACACGTGTATATATATATTCTCCTGCCTTAAATATAACTTATGATTATAAGGATCCTGATAAGAAGGAGGCAGGAAGGTCAGCATCATAAAAGATGTGATGACAGAAGCAGGGGTGGGCGGGAGACAAGGAAGGAACCACAGGATAAGAACTTCAGGCAGCCTCCGGAAGCTGAAAGGGAAAGAAAATGGTTTCTTCCATGAGAGGTGCCACAAAGAATGCAGCCATACTGATGCCTTGATTTTAGGGTGTGGGCCTCTATATCTGTAAGAATACACTTGTGTTGTTTCAGGCCACAATGTTTGTGGCAACTTGCAGCAGCCACAGGAAACGAACAATGAAGATCACCTCCTTGCATCTAAATCCCTCCTTGGCCCACCATTCCATCCCTTTCCCTCTTATCCAAGCTTCTGAAATAATTGTCTGATCTTATGTGTACTTCCTCACCTGCCATTTACTCGACTCATTGCTTCCTGTCCCATCCCCATCGACATGGCTCTTATAATTTGTTACTTTAAAAAACATATGGCCAAAGGCAAGGCAAATCAAGTCAAATATTGTTGAAAATGCTCAACAACTTTATCAAACGAGGGAGGGGGATCTGACTGCCACCTACACACTCGTGCTTTGAAATCCGTGACTCCAGGCTAGCTCTTCCCATAGCTTCACACTATAAGGGCACTGCCTGGTGCACATTTCACACAGGTACCCAATCGGAGACTCAAACTCAAATTGTCCAAATAAAAATTTATTTCCACCATCTCCTTCAGATGCCCCTGAAAAACAGCCTTCTAGTGTCTTTCTCAGTTTGAATTACAACAATAAACCAAGTCACCCATGTAGGGAACCAAGAATTCCTCTTTAAATTTTCCTTCCTTTGGGTACCTCATCCCATCAATCTTGCTAGTCTACATCCTAACCGTCTCCTAAATCCATACATTTTGGGGGGATTTTGTTGTTGTTTTGCTGTGGTGGTTGTTCTTGTTGTTTGGTTTGGGTTTTTTGAGACAGTCACATTCTGTCACCCAGGCTGGAGTACAATGACGCGATCACAGCTCACTGCAGCCTCGACCTCCTGGGCTCAAGCCATCTTCCTACCGCAGCCTCCTGCGAGTATCTGGGAATACAGGCATGCACCACCACAGCTGGCTAATTTTGCTTTTGTTTTGTTTTCTTGTGTAGAGAAGGGTTTTGCCATGTTGCCAAGGTTGGTCTCAAACTCCTGAGCCCAAGCAAGCCACCAGTCTTGGCCTCCCAAAGTACTGGGATTACAGGTGTGAGCCACTACGCCCAGCCCATTTTCTTTCATTTCCTATTTTATTTAAAGTCACCATTGTTTCTTGGAATTACTTCTTAATTCATCTTATGGCTTCCATGTGCATTGATCTGTTATCCCCATGGCAACCAGAGTGTTTAAGGTAAGATGCAAATCTATTCCTCAGCTTACACCTTTCAGTGACTTCCCAGGTGAGGCAAAGTAAGCTGCATGGCTTACAGGGGCCTCAGTAATTTAATGCCTACCTACTGCTCCAGCCCCACTTAACTTCAGGTCCTGCCTCGAACTCCATGCACCATCAAGCCTGCATACACCAAGCTAATACTTACTTCCATGTCTTTTGTTCTTGTTGGTTGATAGCCTTCCAACTTTCTTTTTGCAATTACTCATCCTTTAAGCCTCAACTCAAGCATCGCCTCCTAAGGGAAGCTCTTCTAGACTATCCTGGGCCAGAGTTAGGTTCCCTCCTTTAGGTTCCCAGAATGTGTTTGCCAGCTCTTGGTACAGTCCCAGTGCCCAGTGCCCAGCCATTGCATTTGATAAACTCATTGAACATTTTCAACAATCTTTGACTTGATTTGCATTGTCAAATATTGTCAAATATGTACTGTCAACAATGACTGTAGACAGTCCCATTAATGTTTGTTGAATGAATAAATGAATATACACAATCAATTATAGTCAATCAGTATGATAATGGAGGTGAGAAAAGGATGCCATGGGAGCACAGTGGAGGGGCACCTCCTGGAGAGTAAAGGAAGGTCCTGTGAGAAGGAGGCAGCAAAGCCAAGCATGGCAGGTGACCTAGAGGAAGAGGAGAAATCGCGTTCCAGGTAGATGAGCAGAGAGAGCTTCATGGCCACATCATCTGTGAGTCGCACGGGGTCCCTTGCTTGCTGTCGGGCTCTGCTGTCACTGTCTTGAAGTTCTTAATGTTTGAATATAGAGGCCTGCATTTTCACTTTGCACTTCAGGCCACAACTTAGGTGGCCAATCCTGTGGATGAGACCAGCTTGTCCAGAAACTCAGGGACCTGGAGGAAGAGCTCAGCAGGAGACCCCAGAGTAGCTCTGGTCTGACTGCACTCCCCTGGGCCAGACTCAGCCACAGTAAGAATGCATCTGCCTTCCCCCGTGCATCTTGATCTATTTATACATGTTTAGAATTTAGGAGGAAAACAACCAAATCCACATTTGCCAGCCTTTTTCTGCTCAATACTTAAATGAGCATATCATGGGCAAATCGAATCCATCTGCTTCAGATTCATTTATACTTTGTTCATCAGAATGGCCTCCTGCTCCCTCCCCATGAGGGCTATCTTGTGCCCAAGAAGTCATCTAAGCTCTCTTGGAGCTTTTGGGTTTAAAGAAAAAGGTTTTACAAAATCTTAATTTGACTCAAGAAAACTGAATTTAAACCTCAAAAGGTCTGATTATATTTAACTACTCTAAATCCTCCAGTTCAAGGTAAGGACTCACTCTGTATCCTTGTGTGGCAGGCACAGTTCCCCAAGGAGGGACATTTCTTCCTAAGAAAGACACAGTGCCTTGATTATGCCTTAAGAGCTGAAAACTCAGGAAATCTCTCTGCTGCTTGAGGAAAAAAAAAAAAAGTCTCTTGCTCACACCACTGTATTTAGAATCACAAATCTTTAGAACTAAAACAGATAATTGAGATCATCTACAATAATAACCACCGTCTGTACAGCATTTTACACTTGATAAATCACTTTCACACTCATTGTATTATCTAATCCCTGCAGCCATTTTCTAAGAAGAGGAGAACTGTTATGATCACCTTCAATTCTGTAGCCAAGGCAGATGAGGCCCAGAAAGGCTACATGGATGACCCAAGCTCACACAGCTAACAGTGACCATGCCAGGGCTCAGACTCAGCCCTTGACACTCCACAGTGAGGGTTTAACCTCAACCACACTCATCACTTCTCAAGGAGAAACAAAGCCAGCATTGTCCAGGCTCTTACCAGCCTGGCCAGGAGTCACTCGCAGGGTGGGGTGACAGCCACACGCCCACCTCCCTGGCCGGCACCCTTTCTACTCCTCTCAGTGATCCTTGTCTCTTTTTATTAAAACAAGTCAGGAAAGAAAGAGGCTGATCTCATCTCATTCCATTCAAAGAAATGATTTCATTGTTTCCGATGCTGCATTACTCCTCTGAAATGGCCAGAAACAGAGCTACTCACTTTAACATACACCATTTTTCAAATCCTTACAACAACCTGGCAACATCAATATTTTGCAACCCATTTTCCTCAGAGAGAAAACTGAGGTTCTGGGAGGATAAATCATAGGCCCCTATGAGATCAATGGTAAATAGCTAGCAGTGCCAAGACTTCAGCCCAGGCTTTTTGGCACCGAGCCTGAAGATGCTTCCACTAAGTCACATTGATAGAATTTGGCTACAATCCCATGAAGACAACCAGAGGCAGAAAATGGAGCCGATACAGAAGAAAAGGGAGAGAGAAGAGACATTTCCAAAGGCCTGCACTGGGACAGATGCCTATACAATTTGCCTGTTTGGTCACAATCTCTAAATCACTAAAAACTGCAGGAAAATCTTATGCATGAGGAGCAAGACAGCCCGGAAAGAGGAACAGGGGCTGGCCCTAGAACAAAATCTGAGGAGTGTGTATATGCATGCAGAAGACACACTGTTCCATTTCTTTCAAGCATATGCAAACTAAGCTATAAATTAGTACTAGTCAGTACCTGTGAGGTGAATTAATTAAAAAGTTACAATTCACAAGAGGCCTACATTACTTGATAAGGTATCACCAAAGCTTATGAATATGAGAATTAATTGCTTGGCCCAGATGTTGAAGGAATGTTTAATTTCTTGAGCTCTTGGTTTGAAGCCTCCATTGATTTTACACAGCATTGAACTAAAGTGAGCATTATTGTGTGTTTACTAAATTATCCTTTTAATACACAACCACCATTTATTCATGAGTTAATATTCAGTGCTTTGCTGTGCTAAGCATTTTCTACACATTTTATTTAACCCTCAAAACAACTATTTAAGACAGACATAATTATCACCATTTTACATTTGCTTTAAAAAGAAAAAAAAAGCTCTGATCTAATAAGCTAAGGTCACAAAAATTAACTGAAGAATCAAATATACAAATTGGTGTCTGCCCAATTCTGCCCAAAGCAATGACTCTTAATTCAGATGAAGCCCTTGACAATTCTGACTTACTAGAATGTAAATGACTAAAAATTTGTTTCATTTGTAAAGCATTTAGCTTTGCCGGTTTTTCATTTGAAGCTTAGGGATGAACTTGAATCTCAAATCTGCAAGCACACAATTCTATTCATTTTCATGCTACGTGTTCATTCCTAACTTGTTTCTGAATTCCTCTTTAACCAAACCAAAATCAAATGTTTTTTCCTGGTGGGTAAAATGAATACAGAACCAGATTACAGTAATTGTTTTGAGGCTGGGGGAGCAGAATGAACATAAAATCCCTAAACCTCACAGTAGGCAGCTGCAAGAAAAAGGCAACAATGAAGAAATCAGAATTTTTTAAATCTGGATTTCATGAACTTTGAGTTTTTTAATGTTTTAAATTTTTTAATAGCATGGTTTTATTTCCTATAGCTTTTCTTTTGTAGTATAAAATACACTTTAATTATTAAAAATATAAATGATAGTTTGGCTGGGTATAGAATTTTTAAATAACACCCTTCATCCAAACTTTATAAATGTTGTTCTATTAACCGTCTTTACCTAACCTTGTAGAAAGTATGAGGTCTCCTTGACTTTTTCCACTGTACTTGTTTTTTCTTTAAGTATTTTAGTATTCTTTTGTTATCCTTGGAATTTAATCCTTTATCAGAATACATCAAGATATTTTCCAGGTTTAATTAGATTTTTTTCAATAAGCTTCACATGATAAGTTCACAACTTTAGTTTCAGGCAAATTTTATTCTGTACTATTTTGAATATCATTTCTATTTTTTTTCTTTATTTTCTAGTCCATGTTTAAGTCATCTTTTCTCTGATCTTTTATTCTTTTGTCATTTTTTTCTCCATCCCACTTTCACTCAGATGTAGTCCTCTACCATTTGGTTCTGTATGACTACAAATTTCTACTCTGCTATTATTGGCTTTCTTACCTCATTTTTGGAATCTGTTTTGTCCCAATAAAGGTAATATAATTTCAATGAAAATACAATGGAATATCTTGGGAGACTAAGAAGTCTTCTAAAGTTTTTTATGGGAAAAGTCTATAAGACTAAATGAGACATTATGGAGAAGGGAGCAGAAAACAGTAGAAATGAAAAGAGAGGAGCCATGCAATAAAAGTAAAACAAATTTTAAAACTGAGTTAATAAAAACAGAAAGAGTGTTTGCCTATTGCCAAGATAGGCAGGCAAATCAAGGGGAAGTATAATTTTGTTTATTCTTCAAAAAATATTTTAGGAGGGAAAAGAATTCCACCAATGACAATCAAAATCCTAGCTAACCATTTAGGAAATAATACCACATGAGAACCCTGGTTTACATTTTATAACCTAAACTCTAGACAATCTTTAAAGATGTCATTTTTTAGAATATGCAAAATTATTTGAAAAGTTATAAATATTTCAATATTCATAAATAAGAGAACTTTCAAAGTATTTCACCGAAGACAAAAAGCATGAAGCCAAAATCTAAGAAAGTTAACTCTATGTAAATGAACTAGAAAAGTAGGCAGCCACGGCAATGAGAAAAGATACAAATAAAAATTTACCAAACACACACACACACACGTGCGTGTGCTTGGGGGGGGAGGGGGCAAGAGAAAAGAAAAGAAATACAAATGGCCAATTAACTTATAAAAAAACTTTTAGCCTCACTATAATCAAAGGACTGTAAATTAAAGACAACTCTTAACATGTTCTCAACTTTTATCACCTGCTTCATAGACCATTTTTACACATTTGTGAGATGGAAAAAGAGAGACTTGAATGGAGAGACTTTTAAGACCAGATGTTGGTGGAACCTGAGGGAGATAGGTGGAGAGAGAACATAATATTAACTAGAATAATGTAACTGTGCCTAGCAATAGTAATATAGCAGGTAGGACTAGACTTTAAGGACAGAAAGCTCACCATGGCCAGATATAGTCAAAGAAGACATTCAGGAAAACTGGGCCCTTGAAATTGACCATGAAAAAAAGGAAACACCAGTCCAATAAACTTAGATATATTCCAGTCCTTCAACCTGCCTTAGGTTTCCAAGATGGATAGAAATTGGAAGGTAACTGAGCAGAAGGAAATTAATTCAGTCTAGTTTGCAGGAAAGTATACTTGTGTATCATGCTTTATATTTGAAAAAAGCCAGGTGCAGTGGCTCACGCCTATAATCCCAGCACTTTGGGAGGTCGAGGTGGGTGGATCATGAGGTCAGGAGATCAAGACCATCCTGGCTAACAAAGAGAAAACCTGTCTCTACTAAAAAGACAAAAAAATTAGCCAGGCATGGTGGCATGTGCCTATAGTCCCAGCTACTCGGGAGGCTGAGGCAGGAGAATCACTTGAACCCAGGAGACAGAGGTTACAGTGAGCCGAGATCACGCTACTGCGCTCCAGCCTGGGCGACAGAGTGAGACGCCCCCACCCCAAAAAAAAAAAAAAAGAAGCCTGGAGAGGTGGAAGAATTTGCCTATAGCCTCACTACTATATATTACTGGAACGGGTACTTGGGCCCCATCTCATAGGGATGTCCCGTCTTCTTCACCATGCCTGTTGCATATAGAATAAAAATAACCCACTCCATTCCTCTACATAGCAGCTGCACTGGGTTCAAAGAGCGGATGCTCATCCAAATTTCACGTGTGGTTGTGCTAAGGAACAACAATTGGTGTTGGATGTAAAATGCTGTCAGACAAGAATTTTCTAGAAGAACTCAGATGCTCTTTTAAACCCCTCAAAAAGCCCTTCTCTGCATCTGGATCCTTGTCTGGTGGGAGAGGAAAAACTTTGAAATAGAAGTATAAAAACTGCTGCCAAAAGAACATCAGAGCCATCACAGCACAAATCGGAACACACTTGCTTGGGGCATGCCCTGACCATGGCAGATCTTGCTGTGGTACCTCTCTTCCCATCAGGCCTCTGTTTCTCCAGGTAAAAAACTAAAGAGTCAGGTAGGATATGCTCTAAATTCCCAGCTAGCTCTGAACTTCATGGGCACCGCGGTTTAAGAAAGCAGCAGACACACACTCAGAAAACAACAAATAGGGTAAGTGGCTGGACCCCACATTTTGATAAGGGGTGGCCAAAGGAACCAGGGACTGGAGATGAAAGGACACTGGGGAACATGAGTGATGGGCACCTCCAAATGTCCTGTGTGACCACAGAGAGGGAAACCGAGGCCAACTGGTGAAAGCCTCAGAGAATCGGAACCTGCTTTAAAAACTGAGTCATTTGGG
Source organism: Sapajus apella (assembly GCF_009761245.1). NCBI lineage: Eukaryota > Metazoa > Chordata > Mammalia > Primates > Cebidae > Sapajus > Sapajus apella. The sequence continues at coordinate 13,727,637 of NW_022436971.1, forward strand.
CAGGGTGCACGGGCTCACGTCTGTAATCCCAGCACTTTTTGGGAGGCCCAGATGGGTGGATCACCTGAGTTCAGGAATTCAAGACCAGCCGGACCAACATGGCAAAACCTCGTCTCTACTAAAAATACAAAATTACCCAGGCATGGTGGCTTATGTCTATAATCTCAGCTACTCTGGAGACTGAGGCAGGAGAATTGCTTGAACCCCGAATGCAGAGGTTACAGTGAGCCAAGATTGTGCCACTGCACTCCAGCCCAGGCAACAAGAGCAAAACTCCATCTCAAAAAAAAAAACCCTGAACCATCCAAAGATAAGACAAGCAGTTTCTGCGGAAGGGAAAGGGAAGAGAGAGAAGAAAACACAGGTATTGAGCTCCTGTCTTGAGGTGAGCAGGACCTCTGACTCTTGACACTGTGAACTCTAACTGCCACAACAATCGTGTCACTTGGATCTTATCAACTCTATTTTCCAGGTCACAAAATTGTAGCCCAGAGATAAACCATTTGCTCAACATCAGGAGTAGTGAGTTAATGACTGCACTATCAGAAAGATGCTGAAGAGGAGGATAAAATACTAGTTTAAGCTTATTTAAGCCTCCCATGTAGAATGCTGGACAAGAGGATCTTTGTGATCCCTTCCAGCCAGGAAATCTCATGATTCTATTGTGCTTGGGTGCTGCTTGCCAATCACCGGGAAGAAGCCTGTACCTCAAAATGCAGAATGGAAAGAAAAAGGCCCACTGATGGTCCAGCCTCCACCACCATGACAACCGCCATCACCACCATGCTGGGCACTAGCACGCCGGTCAGCCAAGATACCAGCTGCCATTAAATGCAATGACTCTCAAGGTAAGCGTCTTTGTCATCATGTCACAGGAGGAAACTGAGCCTTGGCAATGGAAATTATTTATAGAAGGTCATCTAGCAAGTAAGTGGCAGAGCTCCAGCCCCCTCCCAGTCTGTCTGACTCCAGAGCTGCAGCTATCTTCAGAATACCCCACTCTCCCTAATTCTCCCTGCATGCTGCCATGATGGTGGTCTACCTGAGCACAGAATACTACACGTTTTTCTTTCCATTCTGCATTTTGAGGTACAGGCTTCTTCATGGTGATTGGGAAGCAGCGCCTAGGCATGAAGAAATAGAGGACCAGGACTTGGAGCAGTTCCTGCTCCCATGGCTTATGTTTTTAAGCCATGGGAGCAGAAACTTCTGCATGAAGCTATCGCAAATGTTACTTCAGCAGCGCCTGCCCTCCTTGAGTAACTCAACAAACTGGATGACATGATGAGAATCTGCCTGGTTTACTCGGCTCGCTGTGGCTCTGGAAGGTGGCTCCAGGACACTGGTCCTGCCATCTGGAAGCCCCACCCAGAGAAGAGGCAAGATGCTACCTTGTAAAGTGTAGTTCATTTGAAAGATTCATTCCCGCTGGGCCATATGCCCCACCGCAGGGACACTGACTTGGCTTGCCTTGCTCGCGAGGTACCGAAGCCATCAGTAACTTTTCCCACACTCAGCACTTTCTCTGCCTCTCTGACTCTTTCAGCTGAGTCTGCAATGTTAAACATGTAGTTTTGTAAATTAATTCTTTGAAGATTCACTCTTGTCAGCTAACTTTTCTCTCTGCAATAAGCCAAGGAAGTCACTTACTAGCAACTGAAATTTCCACTTTCATGTACTCCCGAGCTTTTTAATTTAAGACGGTGTTCCAAAACCTCTATTCAGCAAAACTCCCCAGTTACATATTCAAAAATGTTCACTTAAAATTAATAGGGAAAGTGAGTATCCCATCTTGGCCATGGATAAGAACAGGATCTCGGTGTATCATCTTGGGGAGAGAAAGAAGCCAGAAGATAAATGAGGCTTTAGCTAGCATTCGACTGCAGACAACCCCAGGTTGTTTCTTCTCCCCAGCTTCCACTCAGCAGTCATTTATGTCATGAGCTGTCCTGTGCCAGGTTGTGGGTGTCAGGGGAGAACCAAGAAGAGTGAAAGACAGCCTCTGCCCTCCAAGAGTGTGCGCTGAATCAGGAAAGGACACGCAATCCACACCAGGACAAGGTGCGCAGACCTCAGACGCTCAAGGGCATCCCAGCAGCAATGTGAGGCTGGGAAGCCCGAGTCCTCTGCAAATTTGGACAAGTTACTTCCCTCTCTGAGATTCAACTTATTTATTTTAAGAAAAAATTGTAAGTAGAACCAGATTTTCACTAAGATGCCTTCTACCTCCAGTTTTCTAAGAGTCAAGGGTAGCAAATGCTCCAGGAGAAAAACTAGTGTTGCTGCAAGGATAAGGAGAGTGATTCCTAACCAGCAGGTCTGGGAAGGGGCTGGGAAGTCAGCGAGCGGGAGCTGCCTCGAGGAACAGGGAGGATGCTGACAGGTCATGGGCCGGGAGAAGACGGCCGGAGACATTCTCATCAAAGAAAAGATGCCCACCACTTCTGCTGCTGCTGAAGGGGAGGGGAAGGAAAAGTAGAGAGGCAGGGAGAGGGAGGGAGGCAGAAAAGAGAAAAGGAAGAAGAAGAAAAAGAGGAAGAGGAACAGCAGAAGCAACACCTAATAATAAAATACCTACATAGCCCTGAACAGTTTAGAGAAGTTCTGCCCACATAGGGTCATTTAACTCAGCCCCACGCTGGGAAGCAGGGGTCAGCAGCTTCACCGCCTTCACAGACTCAGAGTTGGCCACATATCTAGGCAGTAGGGGAGCTGGGGTGGGAATTGAGGTCTGATGGCAGTGAGCCCCCCATCATACAGCCATGACCGCAAGCTCAGCGTGCTGCCACCATGCCAGGGGCTGTCCTGAAGAGCTCTGTGCAGGCCCTCAGCGTGTTCCTGGTTGAACGGTGTCTAAAGGCAAGCAATCCAGAGGCAGTCAAGGACAGCCCTGCTGTGTTCTGCCGCTACCACTGTTAAAGGTTCTCTTCTTGACCAAACTCCAGCCAGGCTCCACTGAGCCCTTTCTCAACAAGGCCTTACCCTTGACCTCTAACGACTCAACAGATACAAACCTAGTTTCTCACAACTCAAGGCCACATCTCTAGCATGACTCCAGCCCTGCTAAGATGATCAAGGCTGAGGCAACTCAAGGCTACCAAAAGAATTCAGCGTGTTCTAGCCAACACCTGCCTGCCAGCCCCCAGGAGAGCAGGAGGCTAGACCCCAATAGGTTCACATGGGCCCATCACCCTGCCTACCTTTTGTAATGTTCCCTTCTCTGACTCCACTGAGCCCCTACTCACCATCTCCACCCCTCTGTCACCTCCCTCTCCTTTCGTCATGCCCCATCACCTCTGTACAAATCACAGGTGGGTTCAGTTCATGCTGAACTCCTCCGCCTATCGCAATGGTCCGTGACTGATTAAAATCTGCCCCCACCACTTTACCTAGAGTCTGGCTTTGTCTAACTTTGTCACACCTCAGGACCACTGCTTTCAGTTCTGGGCCCCACATTTCATGAGGAAAATAGCCTGCCTGAAACATTTCAGAGGATGGAGAGAGTTTTTAAAGCCAGATAGGCACCTTAGGCACAAGTGCAGGGTCTTGGGTCATTTGCATGAAGGAGAATAGGGTACGTGCACAGTGCTGTTGCAGAATTATCTAAAGAGTTATTGTATCAACCAGTGTCCCAGCTGGAAACAGATGGCTTCATCAAATTGGGTAAATTAGAAGAAGGCTTGTCTGAAAAGGGACTATTTGCAATGCTGCAGGGTGGGAGAGCTGAAGGACAGGGCAGTAACCTGGAGCCAGCAGCAGAGAAGCTGCGACCGTGGCCAGGTACAGAGGACACAGAGGAAGTTGTTATCAAAACCAGAAGGAAGTCATGGAGAGAGAAACTCTCCTTGAAGAAACAGTGACAGTCGATCAGAGGCAATGGAACCCAACGTGGGAGCCCAGGATGCCTACAGCTGGAATCCTCCTTCTCCCTCCTTTCATTCTCCTGCCAGGACAGTACTTTGACCAGGTCCAGCTGGAACTCCGAGCATATAGGACCCCATAGACAAAGAATTCCACATGCATCAGATTCTCAAGGCAGAGAGAGGAGTGAAGAAGGATGAAAAGACAGCCTGGAGAGGCAAATGGAAGTTATCAGACACAGCCATCATGAGAGAACCAGATATGGGCATGGGACCCATGGGGAGTGTGGGAGAGGGGGAGAGAATGAATCAGTACCAAGGAGAAGCCGGGAGGGAAGCGGGGAGGGAAGGGGGGAGGGAAGAGGAACAAAGGGAAGGGGAAGGGGAATGGGACAGGGGGGGGAAGGGGGGGGGGGGGAGGGGAGAAAGTAACAGTCAAAGAAAGCTGAACTAGTAAGGAATAAGTTTCCATAAACAGCACTGGATCCCAACCATTGGACTTCAAGTCAAGGTTAGATGACGGAGTTAGGAATGCTCCAGATGAAATCCAATGTTAGATTGGATTAAATGACTTATAAAGTTGCTTCTAACTTGATATCCCAACATCCTATATAAAGGACATTTAAAAAGTTTGTTGTTAAACAATTAAGATTTCCTCCAATCTTCTTTCTCAGTCTCCTCCCAAATTAAATGCCTGCAGTCAGCTTGCCTGCAAGATTACAGAAAATCCTTATTAACTATGGCACCAGAGTTGAATTTCTGATTAGGCAGAATTTTGAAGTCACTTGTGATTTTTTTTTCCTTTTTTTTTTTTTTTTTTTG
>NW_022436971.1:13732418-13783392 GCF_009761245.1 Sapajus apella
TGATCCACCCGCCTTGACCTGTCAAAGTGCTAGGATTACAGACATGAGCCAACGCACCCAGCTGTCACTTGAGGTTTTTTAAGAAACCTCTCTCAAGTTTGTTGTGACAGCAGAATGACCTTGCTAAGGAAAGGAAATCTTTTCTAATCCAAACAACTTCAAAAGACCACATTCTTCATCAGCTCAAGAAGAAGCTACAAGGGAAAAGGGAAGGGAAAGGGGGAGGGAATTTTGAAATTTGATTGATAATTTCCCCACAGTCTCTCTGAAATGGAGCCACACTTTACAAATGAAAGAGCATCTAAGAGTTAGGTGCTCTTTGTTAACTTCATTAACCAACTTTGTTAACTTTTATGCCTTTGCCCCATAGTTTACCAAATAGTAATGTTTTCCCCTCCCATTTACTAAGAGCTATGGTCAAAGTTAATTAAAATCTAGGGTGGCTGATTCTTCCATTTATTGAAGTTCCCAACGAATGCCTCAAGGAAGGTTAGCAATTGCATAATGACTCACAGTGTATTTTATATACCAGAGGCAACTCATATGGGCTTTGTATCAAGTGCATTATACCAGGGTTTTGACTGAATAATATTTCAGTTAACTCCATTGCTAATAAGTAGTTTACCCTTAGAAAACCAAGAAGACCATTTGGAAATGTGTGCATTGAAATCCACCATACATCGGTTACACAGTATGCTTTTCATTATTGCACAATGTCTTCAAGAATGGAACTAATAAAGCTGATATTTCATGGTGCAGGGTGTAGACTAGCAGTTTGATGTAATGTTTCATCTCACAGTTTCTTGTATACAAGGAACAGATTAATCTGTTCAACTGGAGAAAAAGACCACCCAATGTTTAACTGTGCAGGTGAGTTACAAAATATTGGCTCACAACTATTTTCTTCCAGAATGAAAATAAGTGATTGACCTATCTCCAAAACAAGCATGACGAAGCCATAAATCGATGAATTCAGTTCCTGTTCTGGGAAAATTATGAATTAATTCAGTTATGTTCAGTAAGCCAAAATGTTTTAGTCATTAGGGAATATTTTAAGAGCAGTGGTTTTGATTTCTTTGTTCCTGAATTGTCAGTGGTAAGTGGAAGGCTTGGTGTTAACAATAGATCCATGTTGATGGTGCATTAGCAGAGAGCTGTTCACACACAGGCATGCCCTGTGAGACAGGCAGAATGAGCCCTCTCTGTGTCCCTGGAAAAATTATCAAAATGTGACTCTCAATGCCAGAATTTCGCCCAATCACCAAGAAATCCTCATCCCTCACATAACCTCTCCCACCCAGCGTGGGCTTAAGTCCTAAGCTGAATGGGCATCACCTATCTTTTCTTTGCATTCAGGCAGCAAAGCCCATTTTCATTTGTACCTTTGTTCAAAAATCATTTGTGCCCTGTGCGGGAGGTTTCACAGACCAAATCTCATCTAATCCACATACCAAATCTGCCATGCAGAGATGTCACTCCCATTTTTATGGTTGTTTGCCTTATTTTCACTCCCTTCTCACGGTGTTGGTCTGCATGCTTGCTAATACAGCTGAGCACATCTTATAGATGAGGCCAACAAACTCCAAGCAGGAGAGGGCCTTGCCCAAGGTCACCAGATTAGTAAGTCAAAGTTGATGTTAAACTCCAGGTTTGTCTGAATGCAAGTTCTCAGATCATCTCCTGTACCAAACGATTTTGTATTGGGTACAGACACTGCAGCCTCCTCAGTACTGTCGCTGCGTCCATTTTCTCATGGTCTCCAGCAGCAATCATTTTGGAAACATAACAGGCACCGTCCGGCCAGCATGCTCACACAATACAAACAGCTCATTCTCACTGTGCACTTACCATGGCCTGGCCCTGTTCTGTGTGTTTTCCAGGTTCTTTATACACTGTTTAACTCTCACAACAATCAAGAGGAAAGTTACTAGTGTTATCTTCACAAAACAGATGAGAAAAATGAGCCACAGGGCTAGGAAGCAGCAAAGTTGAGATGCAAACCCAGGTCTGAATCCAGTTTGTGATTTGGATTTCTACACTAGACTGTTTCAAGGGTTCCTCTGTCAACATCAGGGGACTTTATTTATTGATGTAAACAATCATTATTTATCATTACTTTCTAAATATCTCCTGCATGCCAGCCTTGGACTCGTCCTGGGCACCCAAGAGTTAATGAGACAATGTGGTCCTTCTACAATTGAAGAAACGAGAACTAAACACAAAGAGCTACGAAGTAAAACACATGGCAAGCAAAAATGAGGATGCAGAGTGGAGGACAAGGGTCGTCATCAGCCTCAGTGGTCAGAAAATGCTTCCTGGATTTTTTTGTTTTGAGACAGGGTCTGTCACCCAGGCTGGAGTGCAGGGGCACTGTCACAGCTCACTGCAGCCTTGACCTCCTGGACTCAGGCGATCCTCCCTCCTCAGTCTCCTGAGTAGCTAGAACTACAGGTACACGCCACCATACCCAGCTAATTATTTATGTTTTGTAGAGACGGGGGTCTTGCTAGGTTGCCCAGGTTGGTCTCAAACTCCTGGCCTCCCACCTTAGCCTCCAAAGTGCGGGGATTCAGTCATGAGCCACCGTGACTGGCCAGTCTGGATCGAATTTGATAAGATTTAGCACTGCCAAAAAACAGAACTTACAGGTGGGAACAAAACAGTTTCCCTCCTTGAAAGATCATTTTCTCAGCCTGAGTTTGCACCTCTACTTGGACCTTTGCCAGCTATGTGGCTCCAAACAAGTTACTTAACTTCTCTAAGAAACCATTTTCATATCTATAAAAGAGAAGTGAGAACAATAATCACCTCATAGATTGCTGTGATATTAGAAGTAATGTAGAGAAAGCACAGAACAGATCCCCTGCCACACGGCAGGTCCTGGGCAAACGCTTGTCCTTGCCTTTCTTTCTCCTCATCAGCTTGATCAGCTGCACCAGCGCTGGAGCCTGGTACCCTCGGAGCAGGTGTGGAGGGAGTGTTACAGACCAGCGACTCTCATACCCAGATCTTCTTGGCTAGGCACATGACATGCTCCTAAGTCTCTGAAATAAAACAGATGTGAGGCTGGGCACAGTGGCTCATGCCTGTAATCCCAGCACTTTGGGAGGCCAAAGCAGGTGGATCACCTGAGGTCAGGAGTTCGAGATCAGCCTAGCTAACATGGTGAAACACCCCCCCCAACACACACACACACACACACACACACACACACAAAAAAAAAATACAAAAATTAGCCAGTGGCAGGCACCGGCAATCCCATCTACTTGGGAGGCTGAGGCAGGAGAATCGCTCAAACCTGGGAGGCAGAGTATGCAGTGAATTAAGATTGTGCCATTATACCCCAGCCTGGTCAGCAAGAGCTAAAATCTGCCCCCCACCCAAAAAAAAAATTAAAGTAGATCTGAGTGTTAGCTGTGAATCCAGTACTGTGTAGGCCAGGTGGGCAAAATAAAGCCATTGATTTTTCAGTAACTGCTCCAACGCTATCAGTCAGAATAAGGTGGATTTCGCTGCTATAATGAGGAACAATCCCAAACGCCCAAGACTTCAGACAAGAAAGGTTTATTGCTCACTGTGCTACGTGTCATAATGACTGACAGAGCCTCCTTCTTCAGGGACCCAGCCCGAGGGAAGCTCTGCTCCCTGTCTCTGCAATGGCTGAGATTGGAGAAAGCAAAATGGTGCATCAAACACTAGTTTTTGAGGCTTCTGTCTACACGCTACTGTACATGGCAGGTCACATGTATCTAATTTCAAGGGAGCAGGAAGTTGCAACCCTACCAAGTGCCTGGAAGAACAAGCAATACTCTGAGAACAGCACCCAAGATAACTACCAGGAGTTTGTAAAGGTGTTGTGGGCTAAAGACACTGAGCCACGCTGGAGACGGAAGATCCCACCTGGGGAGGAAACCGTCCCCTTCTGAGCAATGTCAGTGTGGCTGTCCAGCAGGTTTCCTCAAACCTCACATTATCCACAGCTTCTCAAACATCACCCCCAAAATAGCCCTAACAGTAAAGAAAGCAGAACTCAGACCTCTGGGCATTTTCAGTGCCAAAGAGATTTCCCTCTAGTGAGCAATTTCACAAAGCCTTGTCTTACCCTATGGTCCATGTGGATTTGCAGCCTACTCCACTGCATGTCACTGTGTGTTTTAATATCAAAATCAATGCTTTTGCAAAGTGTGCAATGCTTGTGTTTTTCCCTCACTGCTAACCCATCACTTCATGTTTCTGGAAAATCTCAGCAACAGATCCCTGACATTCCAAAACATTATTCCTGAAATTTTCACAAACTGCCACAATCCCTAACTCCATCACTTTCTCACTTAGATTGCTTTTCTTTTTGTGGATAAAAATGCATCTGCCACTCACTCAGAGCCTTGTGTGTCAACCATTGGCCAGTACTACCTCGTTCCAGACTTGTACCAGTTTTCCAGTATAAATGGTCAAGAGGTATTTCTAAAATGTTTATCCTTACTGGTAACCAAAAACACAAATTAAATAAAGGTACTGCTTTTTATCTAATTGATCTTTATTTTTTTAAGATAATACTTAGTTGCCCTTGAGAGTACCATAATGCAGGCCCTTTCCCTCAGTGCCGTGGGAAAGTAAATTCCAAGAAAGCAATTTAGCAATACGTATCAAAAGCCCTACTAATGTTGTCTCCTTTGATCCTGTAATTGACTTCTGGGAATCTATCCTAGGAAAATCATCAGAAATATGGAGAAAGATTTATATTCACTATAATGTTATTTGTATAACCACAAGAAAGAAAGAAAAAGAAATGAAACCAACCTAAATGGCAAAAATATAAGTAAAAAGGCAGGGTAGGGTTGAATAAAATGTGGTGGGGAGATATGATGTTTAAAAAGTATTGTATTTTCAAGAATTATTTGAATGACACGGGGAAATGTGCAAAATATATTATCAATCAAAAAAGGTAGACTCTAATACCATTGTTTTAAAAGGAAATATTACTGAAACATATATACACATAGTCATACACTAATACACTCATAAAACAGATGAGGAAATAAACCACTAACAGTGATTGTCTCTGGTTTGTTACAGGTGATTTGTTTTCCTTCTTCATATTTTTCTGTATTTGCCAAATTTTCAAAACATTTATATACATGTATACACACACATTTTTTATAATTAAGAAAACAGTTTTTGAAAATAGAATGTGGTAGATTGAAAATTTTGCCACACATTATTTCCCTCCCTGTATCCATACCTGGGGCACTTGGGCAGTGACACACCACACTGATTCTGAGCTTAGCCTCTTGACTTGTTTTGGTCGGTGGATTATGAGCAGTTGTTATGCAAACAGAGGCTTGATGGCACTTACCTGTGAGAGCTTGTCTTAACTTGCTGCTCTTGGAATCCTCCAACCAGCCCATGTGAAAGAGCTTGGGCTGGTCTGTTGGATGATGAGAGATACATGTCCCAGTTCCCTCACTGCCCCACCCCTAACCTGGCTAACAGAGCTGCCTAGCCAACCAGCAGCTGACCACAGACACAAAAATCAGCCCAGCCAGATTAGCAGAAAACCACTCAGCTGAGCCCAATCCCAAACTGGCAACCCACAAATCATAAAATACATTGTTGATATTTTAATCCACATTCTGGGGCAGTTTGTTATGTAACAAAAACTAAATTACATAAGGAAAAATGTACTCTGGTAGTAAAGTGGAAAAATCCTGGGTTTCTCCTTTGGGTACATTATTTAACCTGTGACTCCATTCTGTTATCTATAATGTAGGAAGAACACTGCTTGCTTCACTGGGAAGTTGGAAGAATCAAATGAGTTAACATACATGAAGGCAGCTGACACATATTAAGGCTAAATAAATGCAATGAATCTGAATTACTCTTGTCAGTAATCATTGTGAAGAAAGAAGCATTTTAGAACCTTAACAAGAAAGGAATCACAATATATTCATCTCCACAGCTTAGGAGTGGGTTAAAAATATGATATTAGTATTTTTAGAATTTTGTTTTTATGAACAATGAATAAAGGATAAAGCCTTGGGCTAGAATTTAGGGGTTTGAGTTTTACATCCTGTTATGAACTAAGTGTTGTATCTCCCCTTGAAATTCATATGTTGAAATGAATCCCCAATGTGATGGTATTTAGAAGTGGGGCCTTTGGGAGGTAATTAGGTCGTGAGGGTGGAAACTTCATGAACGGGATTAGTGTCCTGCATTAGTCTGTTTTTATGCTGCTAACAAAGACATACCCCAGACTGGGTAATTTGTAAAGAAAAATAGGTTTAATGTACTCACAGTTCCGTGTGGCTTGGGAGGCCTCACACTCATGGCAGAAGGAGAAAGCCACGTGTTCTAGGCAGCAGGCAAGAGAGAATGAGAGCTAAGTGAAAGGGGAAACCCCTTATAAAACCATCAGATCTCGTGAGACTCATTCACTACCACGAGAACAGTATTGGGCAAACCGCCCCCATGATTCAATTACCTCCCACTGGGTCCCTCCCACAACACGTGGGAATTATGAAAGCTACAATTCAAGATGAGATTTGGGTGACGACACAGCCAAACTATATCATGCCATTATAAGAAGTGGCCAGAGAGCTAATTTACTCTATTTCCTCCCTGTGAGTAACAGTGAGAAGTCAGCAGTCCACAACCCAGAAGAGGGCCCTCATCAGAACCCAGCTGTGCTGGCACTTTGATCTCGGACTTTCATCCTCTAGAACTGCGAGAAGTGCACTTTTGTTGAAGCCACCTGTCTATGGTACTTTGTTATAGCAACCCAAACAGCCTAAGACATATCTTATTTCTGCCATTGACTTGGAATATGACATAGGGTGTTTTTCCTATTCCAACTTTACAGCAACTTAATTCCTAAATGGGACTCTTTGGGGTCAGAGAGCCAGAGAAGAGTTGAATGCAGAAGGATTTGAGATCTAAGCTTAAAGTCCAGTCTTCTCCTCTGGATGTTCACATAGCCATGCCCATCTGCTTCTCCTGCCGTTCACAGCCCGCCCCACGCCTATTTGCTGAGCACTCCAGCAAAACGAAACAGCTGGCTATTCTCAGGCAGCAGGACGGTTATACCTCGCTTATGCCGTTGCCTCTGCTTGGAACACCCTTTTCCACAGCCTACTCACAGCTTCAGGACTTGCCCTGGAAAGACTCCTCTGAGTCCTCAGATAAAATAAGTATCTCTTTCTCTCATGTTCCCACAACCTATTTATCTTAGGTCAGGTTTTCTAGAAGCAAAGGCTAAGACAGGAATCCTTGTGCAAGTGATTTATTAAGGGAGTTCTCTCGGGAGGACCCTTAAGGAGAGGGAAGTAGAAGAGGGCAGTGGGAAAAGCCAAGCAAAGATGTATGCTCAGCTGAAGTCCATGTGGAGGATGAACAAACCCTCAGAGTCAGCCCACCTGAGGCAAGGTGCGTCTGGCCTTCTGTGCGCCCCCTGCTGTCAGTCAGCCGTGGCTGGAAGCCATCCCCCGAGGGAGGACATGGCCTTTCAGGTATTTCCAAAGCAGCACCCATTACCCAAGATGATTCCAAGGGAAGGGCGCACCTGCAGAGTGAGCTGTCAGGTAAAGGGGCGCTGAGGGCACCGGCACTGTCTCCTATCATCCATCCTCACATCGTGCCCTGTGCCCCACAGGACGTTCACTCCATTAAGCACAGCCTCTTCAGGATTCTGGATGATCACAGTTTCTGGAGAAACATACCAGAGCAAGGATGTTAGGATAAGGTGCTGCCCCTGCTGCTGGGTGGGTTGGCGCTGAAACTCACCATCTCCCTCTTCCACCAGCCATACAACATTTCCCTCCCTAGCAACTGGTTCTACTGATCTATGTAGATTTTCCTGAGGAAGGTGGCGCTCAGATCTTCAGCTGGGGCGACAGGGTCGGGGGAAGGTCTGAGCCCCTGGGTCCCATGTTCTTATTAGGCCATAGCCGTGGAACCTTTCCATTTCCTGTTAGAATTGAGTGTGGGAGAGCCAGGGTGCCCAAGGGATCACCTGATGCCCAATGCATTTCCTCCTGCCCTCACTGTGATGCATTATGAAGTGGCGGCTCGTGTCTCCTTGTGAAGAGCAGGGTTCATTACTCCCACTGAAGCAGTAACTCCTTCTCTTGCCCAGTGATCTTTTGGCACACGAACCCAAAATGACTAAGCAGCAGGTGTAGCCTTAAGTTTAGTGGGCTCTTGCTGTATTCGCTGATAGTATTAATAATATTTCCCCTCTGGGAACCAAGAGCTCTAGATCCTCAGAGCAGAAAGTTGCAGAGACAGGTGCAAATCCCCACGTGACTGCTCGGGGTGATGGGGAGCAGAGCCACTGCTGCTTCCACCTTGGAACTCCTGGACCCACCCCTTCTGGACGCTGCAGCAGGGCTCACTCCAGGGACTACACCTGCTCTGTGTTCTCACTCCTCTTTGCGCAGTCTTTGAGGGCAAGGTTCATTCGTATTGATTTCTGCACGTACATCACTCCCACTGCCCTGCATCAGTAAGGCCACTGACGCCACACCTGTGGGTGGTTTGGCTCATTTTCCACAAGCAAAATATCAGGACCATGGTCCTAATACCTAATTAATCACCTCCCTGAACCTCACCTGGATGATGGGTCAGGATGCTAAATTGGGACCAATTCAGGATACTTACAAAAGCAAAATGGCTACCCAATTTGGGGTAGTTAAACAGCTGGCAAAGTTAAAAATATCATAAGAAGTCTATACGTGGTCAAGAAGAAGGAGGGGAACACCAAAGGCCAGGATTTCCAAAGGGCCTGATCCCGACGGAAATTCAGCTTTGAGATTAGGCTCATTTCTCTGCCGGGCCAGGCTCCCATTATTTGGAATCAGGGCGGCGAGATTGTCACCTGGGGTCACAGCAATGCACCAGGTCTCTGTCTCCAGGACCACAGTCTGTCTGGGAGTGGAGGATGGGCTGGGCAGGGGTGTGTATGGAATGTGCTGTACAATGGCCAGCTCCCTGGCCGCAGCCAACCCTGAATATGCTGCCTTGGCCAGAAGAGGCCTGGAGAGAAAGCGGACACAGAACAATTGGGAAAGGTCTAAAAACCGCAGGAATCGGCTGAATACAGCCAAGAGGCTGCCCAGTGATGCAATTCATGGGAGACAAAAAAAAGGAAAAAAAAAAAAAAAAAGAAGAAGAAAAAGAGCCCTCCAATCCTACCCAGGAGCATTCATCATTCAGCGTGACCTTCCAGGAATCTGCTGACAGACACAAAGTGTTTTGTGTGACTTTCTGCCTGGGACCTGGAATGACTGACGCGTCCCAGAGACGGGGCGGAAGGGGGCTGGATGGCGAGGAGGCTGGGGGTGGCGGGCGGCCTTGGTTCCCTGCAGGGGGTTGTTGGGCACCATCTGCTGGTGGCAAGGGAAATGGCACCCTACCTCTGACCCAACAGAGTAAAGCAAAGTTTTGGGAACAAAGTGCTGAGGAGGAAGGACGTCGGGGAGAGGAACACAAACACACTTCTCACCTGCTGTGAGCCAGAGGCTTCCATTGGTACCCTCTAGTTGGGAAAGAATTGCTATGCCCATCTTTCAGATGGGAAACTGAGGTTCAGGGAGGTGATTAATTTCACCAAGAGCAAGCATGGATGAATTTGTCGCCGTTGAATAATCATTCCTTGTTCTGAACTCATTCATAGAGGCTGGACTGGTTCCTGGAACATAAATGCTGGCTGAGTGAACGGCTGAATAGGGCTTGGGAAGTAACTTGTGTTTTTGTAGTATGCCTGCCTGAGACCAACAAAATAGGAAAAAGTCAATGCAAACCGAGAGTGGTGGCTGTGATTGCAGATGGCTCTCCGGAAACGCCCAGTGCGTGACATCCTCCCAGCCTCCTGTTTCATCCGACAAGATTACAAACTACTTCAAAGCCTGGGCTAGATTTCACTCCCTGTTGACCTCAACCTAGCATTTAGCTGTCCTGAAGGGGCCATAGACGGAAAAAAGACGATGGAGCTGCATAGGCAGGCGCCAGATTTCAAAGAGGCTCAAACCAGTGCAGGGTGACAGGTGACAGGCGACCACTGAAGTTCTGAAGAGCCCTTTACTATTGTGACAGCCACCCAGTCGTTTCATGTCTCGGTAGAGGACCCTTATCTTCTCAAAGGTCTAGTGATGTTCAGGCACATCAAGCCTTTTCATGCTGAATCCCACCAACATGTCCATCCGTCCCCTCCTAATCCCACCTCCCGACACACGCACACACATATCCTTCCCCCAAACACAGAAACATACTTACATACCAACACGCCTACACACAGGTAAAACTGCACCAGTCATCAACTATGTCACCGAGAACATCAACATCCCAAACCACTGAGACTGGTAACATCTTTGAATCTTTGCAATTAACTCCTCCATGTCCACTATTCCTCCATTCTCTCTGACTGGGATGAATATTGCCGTCTGGCAAACTCCTGTTCAACCATCAGGGCCTATCTCCAGCACCACCCCACTCTTTGAAACCTTTCCCTACCCCATGCCGTTTAGTGTTTCTTTCTCTGACTGCCCGAGGACTACGTTCAGAGTTTACAAGAACACCTCAAGCATTGCCTTCGTGTGTGCATGCGGTAGAGGTAAGCAGTAAGAGTTCATTGAATGAATAAATGAACGAATGAACACGATTTCTTAAAGTCCTCTAACAAAAAGAAAAGGAATTGGGTCAACTAGACAGGAAACCTGGCCGTCACCAGCCACTGCTTATGAACCACCGTGTGGTTCCCCTTAACTGGGGAATGTAACACTAAGCTTGCATATAGACATGCCACCAGATTTAACTAGAGCTTGGCGAAGGCAGAGAAGCCAGAAGATCATATACTACTGGCTGTGAAATAAGTTTCAGGCTAGCAAACCCTTGCTCAGCCTTCCAGAACAGTTCAGGAACACTCATCGCAAAAGCCAAAAATCACCTTAGTTGTGAGAACGCAGAGGCAAGGAAAAATGCTGAGTGTGGATCTTACAGAGAGATTAACTGGCACATCCAAACAGCAAGATCTTCCCTCTGAGAGAGCAGAATCCCCATCAGCAGTGGAGATATTTACACCTTTATTTCCCATGTATTTATTCACTAACAAAAATGCATAGCATGACTACCAGGTCCCAGGCCCTGTCCTAGGCACTGGAGCTGCAGCAAGGACAAAATGGACCAAAAGTCTCAGCCACACACGGCTCACACACCAGGGGGGGAAGACAGATAAAACCAGGAAGTAAATCCTAAGCAACACAGGAAGACAGTAAGCCCCATGGGAAAGCGGTAGGTAGTACAGCGGGCAAAGGGGCCGAGAAGGCAGATGGCTCTGCAGCGCTGAGGGAGTACACCCATGGGAGAGACGTGTTTCTGGTTCCCTTTGAGGCGCTGCTGAATGGCACCTGAGTCACAGCCATTTATAAAAGCAGTGCCAGGTGCAAGATGACCTCATGGAAGTCTGCACAAGGATTCAAGAGTTAGAGAAAGAGACCTCATATTCTTCCTGAATGGATAAAGGTAGGCTTCCTGGAGGAGGTGGCCTGTGAACCAATGTTGGCCAGCAGACCTGAGGTGCTGGGTCATTTTAGCCCACAGTCAAAGGCATAGGAGCACATAAGCAGATGTCAGTCCCTGGCAGCATTGCCTAGCCTAGTGTGTTAGTTTTCTAGGGCTTCTGTAACAAATACCACAAGCTAGGTGACCTAAACAACAGAGATTTACTTCCTCACAGTTCATACCCAACATCAAGGTGTTGCAGAGTAGGTTCCTTCTAAGGCCTCTGATATGGTTTTGCTGTGTCCCCACCCAAATCTCATCTTGAATTGTAACTCCCATAATTCCCATGTGTCATGGGAGGAACCCAGTTGGAGACAATTGAATTATGGGGGCGGGTCTTTTTCATGCTGTTCTCGTGATAGTCTCATGAGATCTGATGGGTTTAAAAACGGACATTTCCCTGCACAAGCTCTCTTTGCCTGCCATCATCCATGTAAAATGTGACTTGCTCCTCCTTGCCTTCCAACATGATCGTGAAGCCACCCCAGCCATGTGGAACTAAAAGTCCATTAAACTTTTTTTTTTTTTAGATGGAGTCTCACACTGCTGCCCAGGCTGGAGTGCAGTGGTGCAATCTTGGCTCACTGCAGCATCCACCTCCCGGTTCAAGTGATTCTCCTGCATTAGCCTCTTGAATAGCTGGGATTACAGGCATGCACCACCATGCCCACCTAACTTTTTTTTGTATTTTTAGTAGAGACAATGTTTCACCATGTTTCCCAGGCTGATCTTGAACTGCTGACCTCAAGTGATCAGCCCGCCTTGGCCTCCCAAAGTGCCAGGATTACAGGCACGATTACTGTAACCCCAGTAGTAGAAGCTACTGTACTTGATCCACCACACCCAGCCTAAACCTTTTTCTTTCCAGTCTCAGATATGTCTTTATCAGCAGTGTAAAAACAAACTAATACAGCCTCTCTCCTTGGTGTGCCGATGGCTCTGACAGCCACCTTCTCCATGTCTCCACTTGACCACCCACCTTGCTCACATCCTGGTCTCCCTGAGTATCCCAATTTCCTCCTCTTGCAAGTCATGGGTCAGATGGGATTAAGACCCACCCTAAAGTCCTTCTTTTAATTTAATCACTCATTTTAAGGCCCTGTCCCCAAATGTACTCCCATTCTGTGGAGCTGAGGGTTAGGGTTTCTACCACTGGATTTTGCAGGGACACAGTTCAGTCCATACGTAACATGCAGCTCATGAAGAAATAAGTGCCTGTCCTGGGCCATGGGCTCTCTCTGCAGGGAGGTGTGTTCCAGTGAAGCGTGTGAATTGGTGCACCCGAGACCATGAGCTCCACCTTATCCTGTGGCCCCTCCCTCAGAGGCTGCTGCACTGCACTCCCCCCCACCATTGATGCACAGTTGCCCTAGACTATAGACGTCTCCAGGGTTCCCACCAGGAGCACAGCAAAGCTTCTCAGCATCATCTTTTATCTCAACACAAACAAGGCACCTCCCACTCCACAGCCTTGGACCAAAGGGCATGGTCAGGAAAGATGGGCCAATCACCATCCTGCTCCACCTCCCTCTCTTCTCTTTCTCATGTGCTTCTGGACATGAAGGGGCAGACCTTCAACTTCCTCATCCCTCCAGAAGGAACTTCCTCTAAAGCCCAACCTCTGAGCCGCAGACTGGTAACCATCTGCAGCCTGTTAGGAATGGGGCTGCACAGTAGGAGATGAGTAGCAGGTGAGTGAGCCTTACTGCCTGAGCTCTGCTTCCTGTCAGATCAGCAGCATTACATTCTCATAGGAGCACAAACCCTAGTGCGAACTGTGCATGTGAGGGATCTAGGTTGTGCACTCCTTATGAAAATCTAATGCCTGATGATCTGAGGTGGAACGGTTTCATCCTGAAACCATACCCTCAACCCCCATCCATAGAAAAATTGTCTTCCACAAAACCAGTCCCTAGTGCCAAAAAGATTGGGGACTGCTGCTCTAAAACATATTCTCCTGCCTCCCCAGGTTCTAAGCCTCTGCTTTACCAAAGCAGGCACAGTATGTCTACACTATGGAGACCCTGGGCCTGAGCTGGCCACGGAGGGCTTCGTTGTGGAAAACACAGGATGGCTTGGATCTAGGGATTACCAAGGATGAAAACAGAGTGGCTTAATGTTCCAAAAACATTCTTCGTATAATAATAATAATGGTTCATATCTAGTGATCCCATATTTGCATCAGGCAAAGAGCAAAGTGCTTTCCATCTTACCTCATGACATGATCTGGGTGTTCGTCCCCTCCAAATCTCGTGTTGAAGTGGAATTCTTAATGTTGGAGGTGGGGCTTAATGGGAAATGAATGGATCACAGGGGTGGATTCCCTCATGCATGGCTTGGGCCATCCCCTTGGGGATGAGTGAGTTCTCGCTCTGAGTTCATATGGGATCTGGTCATTTAAAAGTGTGTGGCTCCCGCCTGGCTCCCTTACTCCCTTGTTTGCCGTGTGACATGCCTGCTCCCACTTCACCTTCTGCCATGATCTTAAGCTTCTTGAGGCCTCCCCAGAAGCAGACGCAGGTGCTGTGCTTCCTGTATGGCCTGCAGGGCCAAGAGCCAAATAAACCTCTTTTCTTTAGAAATTACCCAGCCTCAGGTATTCTTTTAGAGCAATGCAAAATGGACTAAGACATCTCATTTAATGAAACAACCTCATGAGTGCTGCTTTACAGAAGAGAAAATGCAGCCACGGTGGTGGAATGCCATGCCTAGGTCCACGGGCCTAGAAAGTGAGAGAGAAGCCAGCACATTCCGACTCCGGCACTCATGCACCTTATCACCACAGTTTATGGCTCACAAGTACCTAGAAGCAAGAGATCTGGCACAGTCGTCCATGAGGGATACAATAACATCACACTTCAGTCCTAGAAGTCCCAACCTCCCAGGCCAGCCCTGATTCTCACCCCTTCCGGCACACATGCCCTAGAGTGATTCGAGCCCCACACCCGCTTCCTCCCAACTTCCATTTCCTCACAGGCACCTTCCGACCACCCATCATTCACCCTGCTCCTTGAATACTTCGGCTCCTGGCCCACTGTTCCTGTCCAGCTCTGCTCCTGCCATTGCACATGATGATGTCAAAGTCCCTAAGGATGACTCACTTGGTGCCCTCTGTGCCTGTGTCTGTCCTGTTCACTGTGAGCCACCTTTGTCCCATCGACCTTGGTCATCCATGCCCAAGGGTACATCCTGGACTCTGTACATGACACTACTTCTGACCTCTCAACTTCAAATGGCCTCTAGCTGCCCACTACATCCTTGCTTCCTCTAAATCCCTGGCCCTGGCATTCCCCGTGGAATGGAGTGTCATGAGTCAGTGAGGCCAGACCTCTGAGCTCCCTGTGTTCCCAGAGGCAGTCCCATCCCCCGCCCCTTTAGATCCAGCTGTGCTTCTCTGGTCCCTCACTATAGCTACTCCATTGTGGTCCCTCCATGTACTGTCCTGGATAAGCCCCAGTCCTGGTTAAATACAACCAGTCACCCCGTCCCTGCCTATCCAGGTCACTATTACTGAAGAAAGTCCACACAGCAAAGCTTATTGGTTCACTCTAACCCCAGGACCACAAATCTCAGATGGGCATTCAGTCCTTCCCAGCAGTCCTGTGGTATCATCCTCCCTCTCTAACTCAGCTGTTTAATTCTTTTCTTCTCCCCTCATAAGCCCCTTAGCCTCTCAACTCTGACTCATTGGGGGAAGCCACCAGAAACACATTCATCTTCCCACATCTTCCCTCCTGTTACAATGGCAGTGTCCCTGCTCCTATCCAAGGTGGGGCCCTCCTTTATACTGAATAACGATGCCTTTCACCTTCTCAGAGACTCTGCTCCCCTCTAATCCCTTTCCCCTGGGTCATTATCTCCAGCAGCACATGAGTTCCCATTGCTCCTGTCTTCAGAAAGAGGGCTCGAGAGAAAAGCTGGATAAAGCATCCACGGACCTTAACTATGATTCTTTCAACTTTTCTATAACTTTTTCAGTCTTTCCAAATGAAAAGAGGAAATACATGAGCATGAAAAAAATGTTAAGAAATTTTGCCAGGGGTTTCACACTGGACCCTCTTTGACCTGTATGAGACATTCTGGTAAACTTCTAAATTACTTTAAAAATCCCCTTCACCTCCTCCCCTTCTATTTATTCTTCTTCATGGCAGAACTCCTCAAAATGCCATCCGCATTCACTACTTCTACTTCCTCACCTCCGTTCTGCTGAAAGTGTTCTTATCAAGATTCTAATGACTTCGAGGATGCCAAGTGTAATGAATGGCCTCATGTCTCCGGCTGCCTAGCAGGTGTTGCCAATGCAGCATGTCCACAGTGGAGTTCAGTGGGTTTTTGTCCTGGTCTTCCTGCCACCACTATCTGCTGGTTCAACCCAAGAATGCAGGAGGCAGCCCCAATTTCTCCCTTTCCCTTAAGCCTCACATTGAAATAATCAAAAAATCCCCGTGGTTCTACCTCTACAGTATTTCTTTTTGAGATGGGATCTTGCTCTGTTGCCCAGGCTGGAGTGCAGGTGGCATGACCACAGCTCACGGCAGCCTCAGCCTCCCGGGCTCCAGCGATCCTCACACCTCAGCCTCCTGAGTAGCATGCATCACCATGCCTGGTTAATGTTTTTTTAAATTTGTTTATGTAGAGACAAGTTCTCTCTATCTCACCCAGGGTGGTCTCAAACTCCTGGCCTCAAGCAATCCTCCCGCCTCAGCCTCTTAAAGTGCTGGGGTTACAGGCGTGAGCCACCTTGCCTGGACTCACGGTGTTTCTTAATTACCCCTCTGCTGTTTATTCTTCCCACATTCCCCCTCCTTAAAACATCTCAGTTACTTCCCCACACTCTTAAAACCCACTCAAGCTCATCACCATGGCTGAGCAGACTTTGAGGAAGCTGCCACCTGCCTTCTTCTTCGCTGCAGGTCACACCCCTGCTCCTCTGTGTGCCTGTCGCACTGGCCCAACCTTCCCCGCCGGGGACATAGCCGGCCCTTTCCAGCTCCCAGGGATCTGTGCCCACTGTTCCCATGCCTAGAAAGCCCGTTTCTCAGTTCACCCCATGGATGAATTGTGCTCACACTCACTACTTAGCTTAGACACAGGCCACCCTGGACCCCCTATCTAAAGCACCCGCCTCCCCGCCCTGGGCCCTGCAGTAGCTGCCTCTCCTCCGCTGCTGGCTTCTTTCAGAGCCTCCTCATGCTGATGTTGCTACCTCCTGTCCTTCCAAAACAAGGGAAACCCCAAGATGACAGAGACTTCATCTCCTGTCGCTGTGGTGCAGGATGATGAATGAGTGAGCCACAGCTCAGCAGAGGCCTAGCGAGGCAAGAGGAATGGGAGCAGTGGGTCTAAGCACTCACCCTACGTCACTGGGGCAAATGCACAGGCAGCTTTCCAAGGGCCTCAGTCCGGCCATTCAGGGCAGGCATCCGAGAAGAGCCTCCGTTCTGACTGCATCTGCAGCTACCTGAGATGCCCAGAAACGCAGCTCCAACCGTGTCTCCAAAAAGCATTTTCCTCTCAGCATCTAGGTAAGATGGTGAGATAAAGACCTCCATCTCTGTAAGTGTCCCCTCCCCACCCCACAAACAGTGCAAGGGTTTTCATCATTGTTGTTTATGCTCTTTTCACTAAAATCCTCCAATAAATCCTTATCACTTATGGAGGCTCCAGGCCATCATATTTGACCCCAATTGCCATTCTGGCCTCTTGTCCCGCCATCCACTTGTGAGGGTGGCACTCCAGGCCCCCCAAATCCAAGGCACCTGCATGCCACACCTTTAGGCTCTGGTGTAGACTTGGCCCCAAACCAGGATTGTTCCTGTTATTTTTCCCACTGCTCTAGAACTGACCCTTTCTTCTTCAGAGCTGACTAAATCTGACAATGTGTTACTGACTCTGTGTCAATTGCATGAAAATGTTACCGCAGGGGATAGCCAAGAGGGCTCCAAAGTCAGGAGCATGAAGAATAGGGTGGGAAGATGGTGTGGGGAAGTGGGAAGAGGACAGGATTTGGAGTCAGGCAGGTCCGAGTTACAAACCCGCCTCTGCTGCTTCTCAGCAACACAGGCAGGAGCAAGCCACTTCCCGAAAGCAAGAGCAGAATCCTGTGTCATAGTTT
This sequence comes from Sapajus apella, assembly GCF_009761245.1. NCBI lineage: Eukaryota > Metazoa > Chordata > Mammalia > Primates > Cebidae > Sapajus > Sapajus apella. The sequence continues at coordinate 13,750,084 of NW_022436971.1, forward strand.
TATATGACAAGGACATGGAATCGTGAGTGAAAAGCATTTGGCACACAATCAGGGCGCCATTATTGTTCCTTCCTTGCTCCCTTCCCCCTCCCCAGCCAGCCTAAGACCCTGCCGTGAGTTGGCCCTGCCTGGGTCTCTGCAGGTCCCTTCACTGAAATAGCTGTTCTCTTTCCCCTCCCCCTAAACACAACTTGAAAAGCCACACATTTGTTCCAGTTGAGAAGACTTTTTTCAGCCTCTCTGCTGCTTTCAGTTCTGATCTGCAGCTCCCAAACCTCTCAGGAGATTCATTTTGAGATAGTATCACCCCAGCCTTCCTAGGTTATATTCGTCCATCTATCCTTTGTTATTCTGAGGAAATAAGGACGTCCACTGTTCCAGCCCTGCCCCTGCTCTCCTACATTGATGCTGAAAATCAGGTGAGATACCTAGGTTCGAGTTCAGCTCTGCCAGTCAACAGCTTGTGCAATCTCGAACACATCTACAAAATGCACCTTCACAGGGCAGTATTCATCCATCCACTAAGCTTGAATTCATTTTCCTTTCTTCTCTCTCTCTCTCTCTTTTTTTTTTTTTTTTTTTTTATGAAACAGAGTCTTACTCTGTTGCCCAGACTGGAGTGCTGTGGCATGATCTCGGCTCACTGCAACCTCTGCCTCCCAGGTTCAAGCAATTCTCCTGCCTCAGCCTCCCAAGTAGCTGGGATTATAGGCACCTGCCACCACGCCCAGCTAATTTTTTTGTATTTTTAGTAGAGACAGGGTTTCACCATGTTGGTCAGGCTAGTTTCAAACTCCTGACCTCAAGTATCCACCCACCTCAGCCTCCCAAAGTGCTAGGATTACAGGTGTGAGCCACTGCACCCAGCCCACTAAGCTTGAATTCAGTGCATATTGCTGACATGTGAATGTTCCTTAAAATCCACAGACTGCCAATTCATTGTAGTTATTCTGGAAACAGGAAGAGTGTTTTCTCCACCATTCTTCTCCTATCTGTGAACATCAGGGTACTTGGCCAAAAATACAGTTCCTGACCTATTGTATCATGCCTTCTTATGATGTATTTCTCTGCCACTAGACTATGGGTTTCTTGGGGGTAGAGACGGAATTTGATCTCTGATTTCCCCTGTATGAGTATGTAAGTCTGGCACAGAAAAGCTGGAGTCAGTGACTGACTGGAAAAAATGACTTCAACATAACTAAACCACTTACCCATGATCTCTGGGCCCATCTCTTCATCTGCCGGATAGCAACCGTATTCCCTCATGAGCCAGTGGAGTGAAGGTTCTCCTTGTCTGCCTCTATTACTCTTTCCGGAGTCCTCCACCCATGCGGTTAGATGCCCCAGCTCTTGCCCAAGTCACAGTGGTTTTCGTTCTCCTTAAGGCACCTCTCTCTCAGGTAGAGTCTGTATGATGAACTGCAGTCTCACAGTGTGGATTTCTAATCAGGTCAAAGCCTCACTAAGCATCTCATCGTGTAAATGTCATGTGATTTACCCAGGGGCTCACCTGTCCAGGAAGAGCCCTGCTCACAGTAAACTCATCACTTGGAATTGGGGGCTGAGGGCAATTAAATCCTAAAGATTGGGGATGGTGAAAGTTCAGACGCTGCAATCCCTGACAAGGTGCAGGTTTCTTCCAGGCCACCCTGAAATCTTTCGTCTGGAGGAATGTAGTGGAGAACGGGCTTTGATGTCATCCGTTCATCCAACATCTATTGGGGTACAATTCAAGCCTAGCCATTTATTAGCCATGAGTGACAGCAGGTAAGTTAATTTAAGCCTCAGTTTCCTCATCTGTAAAAAGGTGATATAAATACCCATTTCAAGGCATTAGTGTGAGGATTAGGTTAGACAGATGTGTTAGATAGAATCATTAGTTAGAATAACTAGGCAAATAGAATAGTTAGAAATGGAAACCTATCATACAATGAGTATATTATTTAGCCACATATTCAGTAAATCAAATTAAATTTAGTGTTTTGACTGTATCACTTACCCCTTGTGTGACTTTGGTCAGGATACCTATTTGGGGGACCCTAAATTTTTCATCTAGAAATCAGAAACTGCTTCCCCTAGCAATCCCATCATGCATGTAATGCACTATCATAATGCGATGTCACCTAGCATGCCACCTGGTGCTCTCCCGGTCCAATGTCACATCCCTTACCCCACTCGCATTAGTCAGGAGCTTGGAGAGCCAAAGTCCAGTAGCCTTTTTTTTTTTTTTTTTTGAGATGGAGTCGCACTTTGTTGCCCAGAATGGAGTGAAGTGACCTGATCTCCGGTCACTGCAGCCTCCACCTCCCAGGTTCAAGCAATATTTCTGCCTCAGCTTCCTGAGTAGCTGGGATTATAGGAGCACGCCACCATACCCAGCTAATTTTTGAATTTTTAGTAGAGATGGGGTTTCACCATGTTGGCCAAGCTGGTTTCAAACTCCTGACCTCAGGTGATCCACCTGCCTCAGCCTCCCAAAGTGCTGGGATTACAGGCATGAGCCATGGCACCCAGACTTGGAGTCTCATATAATATGCCCCTCCCGACAGCACCTAAGAGCTGAGGAGCTATCCAAAATTGATTCTGGGACTCATCTGGACACCCGAAGCAATTTTAAGAAAGGACCCAACAGACCTCAAGTTGGCATCAGCTGTTGTTTAGCACACCTACTATGCGCCAGCCCCCCAGCCACGTGCTGGGCCCTGAGATAACCGTTTCCTGGCTCAGTCTGAGGCCAGCTCCGGAAAGCAGGCCTTTCCATGAGCAAATCACAAACCTGTCAACAGGAGCTGGCCATGCCTCCCACGGAAACAGAGCGCCCCTTCTCGGGCTGCAGGCACCCTTCCAGGGGAGCTGGGCACACAGCCGCAGCTGGAGGCCAGCCGGGCCTCGGACACTCGCCTGATTGTGTGAAGCACCAATGGGAGAAACAGTATCCACTCTGAGATGCACAAAGCTGCTGTCAGCCTCCCTCTCCAGGTGCTGCCGAAGGGAGACTTCCAGGGGCCTTTCAGGGACAGCCAGGAATTGTTCCCAATGCAGCCACTGCAGGGCCATCAAGACCTTCCCACGGGGCTCCTTTCAGCTGTCACTGAAATTAATTAGCAAATGGAATCCGAGTAACATGATAACAGGTGATGCTTGAAAGGAACTTCTGTGGCCACCTATCTGAGTTTCACTTTCTTGTGGGAACCCCCTCTCTCACCCGCTGTCGTCCCAGATGTCATCAGGAATAAGCACAATTTGTCCTCTTCACAGATCAGAGCCGAGGATCAGACTATTAGAGTCAGAATGAGACTGAAAATTTACCCAGCTAGTGGTTCTCAAACTTTAGGTGGGACCAGAATACCCTCTCCATCCCCTCACCCATCCCAGTCCCCAGTATAGTAAAACACAGATTGCTATGCTCTATGCCCTGCATTTCTGAGCTGTTGGGTCTGGAGTGGCCCCTGAGAATTTGCATTTCTAAGGAATTCTGAGGTGATAGCACAGAGACCACCTGGGAAAGCCACCAATCAGGCCAATCTTTCAGTGTAATGGTGAGAAACAGAAGCCCAGAGAGGGGAAGGGACTTCCTGAGGTGACTCCGGGCATGAGAAAGGGTCTCCCGACATTCCGGGCAGGTCTCAGCGCATCAATCCGAGACCTTCCAGCTTGTTTCTGCTGTGACCCTATGGGATGATGCAGGTGTCTCTGCACTCCATCACCAGGAATAGTAGCAGACGCCTGAAAATGCCTCTGAGGTCTACAGATCTGACAGGAGCAGACTCATTCAGGTAGACAACAGGTTAGAGTTAGTGCCTTCACTCTGCCTCTGGGTACTTGATTGCTTGTTGGAGCCTTGTCAGTGAAGTCAGCTTTAAATCCAGGCAGCTACATGTCCACTGCATTCAGAATTGGCCACCACTGAGCCACCAAGGCCCAGCTGCCCTCACAGCCATGGTCAGGATGAAAGTAACTGTATGTGTTGGGGACCCCACTGTATGTGGAAGGACTCGAAGTATCTAAAATGAGACTAAAGCATCTGTCTCTCTGAGAACACAGGAGTTACTCAACAGGAGGCAGCCTTGGTTTTGAGGGAGGTTTTCCGACTGTAAGAAGCCAGTGAACAGGTAAAACAAGGAACATTGAGCTTGGCAGACCAGACAGGTGAACAGTTGGCTCCTCAAACAATTCCGGGAGGGCTAGGCTGGAGGAGAGACATCTCAGAGCTGTGTCTGTGCCGAGGTAACCTGTCAGAACACAAGGCCACGGAAAAGTCAATTTCATGCCTCAGTATAGTCTAACAGTCCAGTTTAGCAACAAGGATGCGTGCATTTTACTTTACGATTTTGTCTTTCTCTAACTTGGGTTTTTATGTAGAAATTACTCTTTGTCCAATGCAAGCACATTATATTCATTAAATAATAATAGCAAGGAATAGGCACATAATCCTAGCACTTTGGGAATAATAATAATATCAAGGAATGCCTGTATTCCCTGCACTTTGGGAAGCTGAGGCAGGTGGATCACTTGAGGTCAGGAGTTCTACACCAGGCTGACCAACATGGTGAAACCCCATGCCTACCAAAAATACAAAATTTAGCTGGGTGTAGTGGCATATGCCTGTATTTCCAGCTACTCAGGAGGCTGAGGCAGCAGAATTGCTTGAATCCGGGAGGTAGAGAACTCAGATTGAAGAACTCAGATTGCACCACTGCACTGCAGCCTTGGCCACAGAGCGAGACTCCATCTAAAAAGTACTGCTACTAATAATTATTATTATAGCAAACACTTAGATGGTGCTTAGCGTGCACTAGACACTGGCCCAAGTGTTCATATATATTAACTCATTTCAGCTGCACTGCAGCCTACAGGTTTCACCTTTATTCTAAATATGAAGAAATTGAGGCACCAAGAGGTCAAGTAACTTGCCCAAGGATGGAGTTAATGGGCCCCAGCAGTCTGGCTTCTGAGTCGCTGCTTTCAACCACGATGCACGCTCCCAGAGGCTCCCCTCCCAGGATTCCCACCACGGTGGGCCACACGAATCATAACTAACAATTTGCTGGTTGGCCTGCCTCTTCCACCACCCCTACTACCTGTCTACAAGCTCCTTAAAGTCTGTGATTTGCCCACTGTGTGGTCATTAGCTGTGCATTAGCTTAGCACAAGCCTGGTATAACTAGCCTTCAGCAAATGTCAAATAATCAAATGCAGTGAACGAAGAGATGTGTTGGAAACAAGTCCTCATATCGGTTTTTAAAAACACACAGAGGAAGGAGACCTAATATTGATTGGATACATACTCTGTGTCAGGAAGTTTACATATACAGCCATGCATTGCTTAACAACAGAGATACATTCTGAGAAATGCATTGTTAGATGATTCCGTCATTGTGCAACCATCATAGAGTGTACTTAACACAGACCTAGATGGTAGAGCTTACTACACACTGAGGCTATGTGGTATAGCCTATTGTTCCTAGGCTGCAAACACGTACGTGTTACTGCGCTGAATAGTGTTGGACACTGTAACACAATGGTAAGTAGTAGCCTATCTAAACACAGAAAAGGTACAGTAAAAATACAGTAATATAATCTGATGGAACCACCATTATATATGCAGCCCATCACTGACCAAAACGTCGTTATATGGTGCATGACCTCATTATCATTTTTAATCAGTAGGACAATCCAATGAAAAGATAGCCTTCTTTTATAGATAAGGCAACTGAGACTCAGAGAGATTAAACAACATGCCCAAAGCCATTGTCCTGGTATTCTCCAGTGTCAGAAAAAGATTGTGCAAGACTTTGAATTGGGAAAAAGCAGACTGGTGGGTGTTCTTTCTAAAGCATCTTTCCAAGCTATCTGCACTTTCTGAACATCTTTGTGCTATTTTACAACTTTATAAGCTGCAGAAAACTGATAATGTAAGTAATGCAAATAATTCCTGTCCATGGAAATGCAAATCAATTTTGGGCCTTGAAGATACAACTGATTATTGCCCTGTGGACGCAACTTGTTTTGCATCTATACGCAAATTCATTTCCAATTCCTGATTGCCTATATTTGTGTGTTCATTGAACTTGTTTTTACATTTTACTAGTTTCCTCATTAGTTAATAAGTTAAATAAAATCCTTGGCTTGCACTCATTATATATTTTCATGAGAGTCATGATTTTACCTTTAACTTTAATACCAGTTAGGATTCAAATCCAAGTTTGTTGGCTCTTTCCCATTAATTATACATAAATACACACACACACATCACTGTTAATAACAAGTTCTCTTATCATTAAGCTTTCTGTCAAAGACAGACTAACCTTAGTTGAAATTGAAAAGCTATACAAATTTAAATGTATCTCTTAAAAATTGTATTTTTCCATATTATCTAATAAGGACTGAATTAGTACGATTTGACTTGAGTAATATGGTAGGTCAGCCATCAGTGACAGCCTGGATTCCTACTACAACATGCATCTGTCGTTGTTGTTCCAAATATTTTCTGTGCTTCCCTGCCTCCAACTTCATCAGATCCAAAGGGGATGAGCCGTGTATTTTCATCTGTTTCTCCTAAACTACACCATGGCCAAGAGCAAGCTGGCACATGGTCAGGGCTAAATAATGCAGGTTAATTGAACTGAGTTGGATTGAACTAAACCTATGCTCAACCTCTGGCATCTATCCAGGAATGCGTGCCTTCCCACAATGCCAGGTCCTAGTGAATGATCTCCCAGGAATTTTATACTGAAAAATCAGATTTTTCCCCATAAGGTGACCAGAAGTTTTCCAAGGCAGGAAGAATGGCTGCTGCAGTCAGCAGGCCCTGGGTGAACAGACCCAGTCCCCACCACACATGCCCTCTCCACACACACACACAAACACGATGAGATCATGGGGCTATGGGACAGGTTCTGGAGTCAGACAGCTCTCAGCTCAGGTCCTAGCTACATCATTCAATACCTTTTTGAGTTTCAGCTTTATCATCTCTAATGGTTAATTTCACGTGCCAACTTAGCAAGATTATGGTGCCAGATGTTTGATCAAACACAGTCTAGATGTTGCTGTGAAGATGTTTTTAGATGTCACTAACATTTAAATTGGTAGATGTTGAGTACAGCAAATGATCTGTAATGTGAGTGGGCCTCATTCAATCAGTTGAAGACCTTAAGAAGAAAAGACTGAGGTCCCCTGAGGAAGAAGAAATTCTGCTCCTGACTGCCTTGGGACTTGAACCACAATGTCAGCTCTTCCCCAGGCCTCCAGACTGCCAACCTGCCCTGCAGATTTCAGGCTTGTAGCCCCCATAGCTGCATGCACCAATTCCTTAACATCTCTTTTTCTCCAAATGAAAGAGTATTAAATGAGAATCCAGTGGTGATGCACTGTGCATAACTGGGCTTTCTGGGATGTTGTGAAGCAATAAGAAATGTATTTTCTTAGACCCAGCAAGAACCTACCTTGCCTGACTAGTACTCTGTGGATAAATGAAGGGTCAAAGGAAGCTACAATGAGACATGAAGTATCTTATCTTTTTTTTTTCTTTTTTTCTTTTTTCTTTTTTTTGAGATGAAGTTTCACTCTTGTTGCCCAGGCAAGAGTGCAATGGCATGATCTCAGCTCACAGCAACCTCTGCCTCCCGGGTTCAAGCAATTCTTCTGCCTCAGCTTCCTGAGTAGTTGAGGTTACAGGCATGAACTACCACGCCCTGCTAATTTTGTATTTTTAGTAGAGACGGGGTTTCTCCATGTTGGCCAGGCTGGTCTTGAACTCCTGACCTCATGATACACCCACCTTGCCCTCCAAAAGAGCTGGGATTACAGGCATGAGCCACCACACTTGGTGGACATGAAGTATCTTTACCTGTCTTCTGCTCTGTGTAGCCACCTCACTTCCAATAGGTATCTGCATCTTTGGCTAAATAAATAGGAAACTTAAACTTTAGAGTGTTTTTTGTCTGGGATGATGGGGTATAAATCAGTAATTTGCCCACAATGTTGCACAACTAAAAAAACACAAAGATTATTTATCAAAGTTTCACACCTTTTGAGGACTACTTCATCACCCCACAGAGGTCAGTTGCTAAGTAGATTATTTGAATCGCTTTTGAATGTTTAGCATCACCCATAGAGCCCCAGGCCATTCTATTTGATCAAATGCAGACAGAAACCAATAGGGTGGCTGCTCTCATCAGATTCTGGGGTGCACTCCCTGAATATGATTTAACTGTGCAAGTGCATCTATGAATTACCTGTCTCCTGAGGGTGGGACAGGACCTGTGAAACCACTCCCTCAACTTCTACTACTATTTCATGTGATTTCCCAAAGGTTCTGAAATGAGCAAGAACAGGATATTAATTAAATTAACTCCAAGGTTATATTATACCCTATTCTGAAATTTACCCCTATTCTATTTCACACAATACATAAACTCAGCAGTGTGGTCTATTATGGCCCTGGAGAGATCACATGATGTACCCAAATATAGACTGAAGAATGATCTCAAATATGGACACACAATTCTTTCCTTCTCTCTCTTTTTTGTTTTTGTTTTTGTTTTTGTTTTTGTTTTTTGAGATGGAGTCTCTCACTCTCACCTGGGTTGGAGTGTAGTGATGCAATTTCGGCTCACTGCAACCTCCGCCTCCCAGGTTCAAGAGATTATCCTGCCTCAGCTTCCAGAGCAGCTGGGATTACAGACACCCGCCACCACGCCTGGCTAACTTTTTAAATTTTTAGTAGAGATGGGGTTTCATTATGTTGGCCAGGCTGATCTCAAACACCTGACCTTGTGATCCACCCACCTCTGCCTCCCAAAGTGCCAGGATTATAGGCATGAGCCACTGTGCCCTGCCCAATTCTTTCTCATTTTTAAATGATTAGATTTTTTTTTAAGTCCAAATAAATTGAAGTAAAAAATAATTCTCAGATCCCAAGATGGCCGAATAAGAGGCAGCTCCGGAAAGCAGCTCCTAGCAAGAGAGACTCAGAAGCCAACTGAGTCTGAATGTTTAGCATCTCCACAATTCCAAATGAGGTTCCAGGTTCATTTTGTGGATCTGGTTGGACAGTGGGTATAAACCAAATAGGGCAAGTTCAGACAAGGCTGGGCACTGCCCCACCCAGGAAGTTCATGCAACTGACCGGAGGACCAGGGGATCTGCCACTCTGGGACTTTGGTTTGGATACAGTGCTCCACCCAAGCCCTCTACAACCCATAGAACAGGAGATCTTCACTGGGCTGAACAGCCCAGTGAGCTGCCTGAACAGGGCAGAACAGCAACTTTGGCCAGCACCCGGGCTGTCAGCATAGATCTACGCAGAAGCACTGGCTGATATGAAAGCCAGAAAGCTGGCTGGATGGAGCTACCTGCCCCCCAGAATGAAGGGGAACTGAAAGCAGGGAAACAGCGCACATGGCAGGACAGGTCCCCCCACTCCCCCCTTCCGACCCCGCACAAAGCCCAGCAGGCTAAAAAACTCTCACTCCAGATTTTTGCACCAAGAACATCAGTTAGAGAGCAACCAAGCAATCGAGCTTGGTGGGGGGAAGGGCAGCCACCATTGCAGAAACTGCCCTAATTTTCCTAAGTAAATAAAAGACATAGCAGCTCCACTGAATCCGTGGCAGCCTAGCAGTGCCTCTGCAGACAGACAAAAGAAAGACTGCCTCCCCAAGCAGCTACCTGAGATCAAAACTATATAAATCCAACAAGATGGGAAATAACCAGTGCAAGAAGAATGAAACCATCAAAAACCAGAACACCTCTCACCCACCATGAGATCACAACTCCTGACCAGCAAGGGAACAAAGCTGGACAGAGAACAAATTTGATGAATTGACAGAAGGAGACTTCAGAAGGTGGGTAATAACAAACTTCTCTTAGTTAAAGGAACGTGTTCCATCCCAATGCAAAGAAACTAAAAACCTTGAAAAAAGGTTAGACAAAATGCTAACTAGAATAACCAGCTTAGAGAAGAACATAAACGACTTGATGGAGCTGAAAAACACAGCACAAGAACCTTGTGAAGCACACACAAGTTTCAATAGTCAAATACATCAAGCAGAAGAAAGGATGTCAGAGATTGAAGATCAACTCAATGAAATAAAATGAGAAGGCAAGAAGAGAACAAAGAGTGAAAAGAAATGAACAAAGCCTTCAAGAAATATGCAATTATGTGAAAAGACCTAATCTACGCTTCATTGGTGTACTGGAAGATGATGGGGAGAATGAATCCACGCTGGAAAATACTCTTCAGGATATTATCCGGGAGAACTTCCCCAACCTAGCAAGGCAGGCCAACATTTAAATACAGGAAATACAGAGAACACCACAATACTCCTCTAGAAGAGTAACCCCAAGGCACATAATTGTCAGATTCACCAGGGTTGAAACAAAGGAAAAAATGCTAAGGGTAGCCAGAGAGAAAGGTTGGCTCACTCACAAAGGGAAGCACATCAGACTCACAGTGGCTCTCTTGGCGGAAACCCTACAAGCCAGAGGAGAGTGGGGACCAACATTCAACATCCTTAAAGAAAAGAACTTTCAACCCAGAATTTCATAAGTAATGGAGAAATAAAATCCTTTATAGACAAGCAATTGCTGAGAGATTTTGTCACTACCAGACCTGCCCTACAAGAGCTCCTGAAGGAAGCACTAAGCACAGAAAGGAAAAACCAGTCCCAGCCACTGCAAAAAGAACTAAATGGTAAAGACCAATGATGCAATGAAGAAATTATGCCAACCAGAGGGCAAAACAACCAACCAGTAACAAAATGGCAGGATCAAATTCACATGTAACATTATTAACATTAAATGTAAATGGAATAAATGCCCCAATCAAAAGACACAGACTGGCAAATTGGATAAAAAGCCAAGAACCATTGGTGTGCTGTATTCAGGAGACCCATCTCACATGCAAAGACACACATAGACTCAAAATAAAGGGATGGAAGAAGACTTACCAAGCAAATGGAGAGCAAAGAAAAAGCAGGGGTGGCAATCCTAGTCTCTGATAAAACGGACTTTAAACCAACAAAAATCAAAAGAGACAAAGAAGGGCATTACATAATGGTAAAAGGATCAATACAGCAAGAAGAGCTAGCTATTCTAAATATATATGCACCCAATACAGGAGCACCCAGATACCTAAAGCAAGTCCTTCATGACCTACAAAGAGACTTAGACACCACAATAATAGTGGGAGACTTTAACACTCCACTGTCAATATTAGACAGATCAACAAAACAGAAAATCAACAAGGAAACCCAGGACTTGAATGCAGATCTGGACCAAGCGAACTTTAAATAGACATTTACAGAACTCTCAACCCCAAATCCACAGAATATACATTCTTCTCAGCACCACATCTCACTTACTCTAAAATTGACCACATAATTGGAAGTAAATCACTCCTCAGCAAATGCAAAAGAACAGAAATCATAACAAACAGTCTCTCAGACCACAGTGCAATCAAATTAGAACTCAGGTTTAAGAAACTAATTCAAAACCACACAACTTCATGGAAAATGAACAACTGGCTCCTGAATGTTGACTGGATAAACAATGAAATGAAGGCAGAAATAAAGATGTTCTTCAAAACCAACGAGAACAAAGACACAACATACCAGAATCTCTGGGACACATTTAAAACAGTGTCTAGAGGGAAATTCATAGCAATAAATGTCCACATGAGGAGCAAGAAAAGGTCTAAAATTGACACCCTATCATCAAAATTGAAAGAGCTAGAGGAGCTAACTCTCAAAAAAACTCAAAAGCTAGGAGAAGACAAGAAATAACTAAGATCAGAGCAGAACTAAAGGAGACAGAGACACAAAAAACCCTTGAAAAAATTGACAAATCCAGGAGCTGTTTTTTTGAAAAAATTAACAACATAGATAGACCACTAGTCAGACTAATAAAAGAGAAAAGAGAGAAGAATCAAATAGATGCAATAAAAAAAGGTAAAGGGGACATCAACATCGTTTCCACAGAAATACAAGCTACCATCAGAAATTACTACAAACAACTCTATGCACACAAACCAGTAAATCTGGAAGAAATGGATAAATTCTTGGACACTTGCACTCTCCCAAGACTAAACCAGGAAGAAATTGAAGCCCTGAATAGACCAATAACAAGGGCTGAAGTTGAGGCAGCAATTAATAGCCTACCAACTAAAAAAAAGCCCAGGTCCAGATGGGTTTATAGCCAAATTCTACCAGATGTACAAAGAGGAGCTGGTACCATTCCTTCTGAAACTATTCCAAACAATACGAAAAAAGGGAATCCTCCCCAACTCATTTTATGAGACCAACATCATCCTAATACCAAAACTGGGCAGAGAGGCAACTAAAAACAAAACATCAGGCCAATATCCATGCTGAATATCGATGCAAAAAATCTTCAATAAAATGCTGGCAAACTGAATGCAAAAGCAAACCATAAAGCTTATTCACCATGATCAAGTAGGCTTCATCCAGGGATGCAAGGCTGGTCCAACATACGCAAGTCTATAAACATAAACCATCACATAAACAGAACCTAAGCAAAAACCACATGATTATCTCAATAGAAGCAGAGAAGGCCTTCAACAAAATTCAGCAGCCCTTTATGCTAAAAACCCTCAATAAACTAGGTATTGATGGAACGTATCACAAAATAATAAAAGCTATTTACTATAAACCCACAGCCAATATCATACTGAATGGGCAAAAACTGAAAGCATTCCCTTTGACATCTGGCACTAGAAAAGGATGCACTCTCTCACCACTCCTATTCAATATAGTATTGGAAGTTCTAGCCAGAGCAATCAGGCAAGAAAAAGAAATTAAGGGTATTCAATTAGAAAAAGAAGAAGCCAAATTGTCTTGATTTGCAGATGACATGATTGTATATTTAGAAGACCCCATTGTCTCAGCCCAAAATCTCCTGAAACTGATAAGCAACTTCAGCAAAGTCTTAGGATACAAAATCAATGTGCAGAAATCACAAGCATTTCTATACACCAATAACAGACAAACACAGAGCCACATCAAAGGTGAACTCCCATTCATAATTGCTACAAAAAGAATAAAATACCTAGGAATACAACTAACAAAGGATGTAAAGGCCCTCTTCAAGGAAAACTCGAAACCACTGCTCAATGAAATCAGAGAGGACACAAACAGATGGAAAAACATTCCATGCTCATGGTTGGGAAGAGTCAACATCGTGAAAATGGCCATACTGCCCAAAGTAATTTATAGATTCAACGCTATCCCCATCAAGCTACCTATGACCTTCTTCATATCAAACTTCATATAAAACCAAAAGAGAGCCTGCGCAGCCAAAACAATCGTAAGCAAAAAGAACAAAGCTGGAGGCATCATGCTGTCTGACTTCAAACTATACTGCAAGGCCACAGTAATCAAAACAGCATGGTACTGGTACCAAAACAGAGATATAGACCAATGGAACAGAACAGAGGCCTCAGAAGCAACACCACACATCTACAATCATCTGATCTTTGACAAACCTGAGAAAAACAAGCAATGGGGAAAGGATTCCCTGTTTAATAAATGGTGTTGGGAAAACTGGTTAGCCATGTGCAGAAGCAGAAACTGGGCCCCTTCCTGACACTTTAAACTAAAATAAATTCCAGATAGATTAAAGATCTAAACATAAGACCTAACACCATAAAAACCCTAGAAGAAAACCTATGCAAAACCATTCAGGACATAGGCATAGGCAAGGACTTCATGACTAAAACACCAAAAGCATTGGCAGCAAAAGCCAAAATAGACAAATGGGATCTAATTGAACTCCAGAGCTTCTGTACAGCAAAGGAAACAATCATTGGAGCGAACCGGCAACCAACAGAATGGGAAAAAATTTTTGCAATCTACCCATCTGACAAAGGGCTAATATCCAGAATCTACAAAGAACTAAAACAGTTTTACAAGGAAAAAAAAAATTAAAAGTGGGCGAAGGATATGAACAAACACTTTACAAAAGAAGACATCTATGAGGCCAACAAACATATGAAAAAAATGCTCATCATCACTGGTCATTAGAGAAATGCAAATCAAAACTACATTGAGATACCATCTCATGCCAGTTGGAATGGTGATCATTAAAAAAACCAGGAGACAACAGATGCTGGAGAGGATGTGGAGAAGTAGGAACACTTTTACACTGTTGGTGGGAGTGCAAATTAGTGCAACTATTGTGGAAGCCAGTATGGTGATTCCTCAAGGACCTAGAAATGGAAATTCCATTTGGCCCAGCAATACCATTACTGGGTATATACCCAAAGAATTATAAATTGTTCTATTATAAAGACACATGCACACGTATGTTCATTGCAGCACTGTTTACAATGGCAAAGGCCTGGAACAAACCCAAATATCCAACAATGATAGACTGGATAAAGAAAATGTGGCACATATACACCATGGAATACTACACAGCCATAAAAAAAATAATGAGTTTGTGTCCTTCATAGGGACATGGATGAATCTGGAAACCGTCATTCTCAGCAAACTGACACAAGAACAGAAAACCAAACACCGTGTGTTCTCACTCATAGGTGGGTGTTGAACAACAAGAACACATGGACACAGGGAGGGGAGCATCACACACTGAGGTCAGTTGGGGGGGCCAGGGGAGGGACAGTGGGGGAATGGGGAGGGTGGGGAGGGATAACATGGGGAGAAGTACCAGATATAGGTGATGGGGGGATGAAGGCAGCAAATCACCTTACCATGTATGTACCTACGCAACAATCCTGCACAATCTGCACATGTACCTCAGAACCTAAAGTACGATAAAAATATAAATAAAATAAATAAATAAATAATTTTCTTTTCAAATTTTCCTTTCTGCTCTGTTAGAGAGAGGAGTTCCTGGTGGAAGAAGATTTCAGATGGATTTCTTCTTAAGACACTGCTTTCCAAACCGCTTTTCAATGGAAGGGATTCTTCTGGCACCTGCAAAGGACTGGAAATCTAATCCCAAGTCTTCCTGGGTCCCACTTTTCCAAGAAGCCAACAAAGATTCTCTCATTACTGTCCCCTCACTCACAGAATTTAGAAAACTCAAGCAAATTTCAAGCCCTTAGAAAAGTTACTACAAGCAAAATCATGATGGCAGGGCCAATTCATAATACAGTTCAGACCCAAGCCAAACACCGTAATGGACATTTAGGGAACTTTTGAAAGAAGAAAAATAAGTGGAAAATATATGGAAAAATTAAGTATATATGATTTCAGCTTCACCAGCATACCAGCAAGTTCTGCCAATTGTTTGGTGTATTTTATCTATAAATACAAATTCAGCAGATAGACTTCATCTTCGAGGAGGCTCATGTTGATAGTTGCAAATTGCCTGCCCTCCAGACACTGGCTTCAGTCCTTCAGCAAACTTGAGAAAATTGAAGTTTCTGCATTTCATTAGAGGCTCCCTTCTGCCTCTTACGATCTCTTCATTTCTGGCTCCCCAGGTGGTCCTGGCACCCCCATGCTGAAGCAAATATCAAGATCTGTCTCTACTATCAAGGAAGCATGCCAAATTTATTTTTAGCATTTTGTTTCCTGATAATTCCATTGTGGGTTTTCCCGTGCATTACTCAAGACGGAATATCCCTTGTAAAATAATCTCTTCCCTCCGGCCCACAAAGGTCTGCTGCTGTGGTTGAAGCCACAGGCTGAGTCTTTCAAACCCATAATGACAATCAGAGTTTATGTTGTAAACACTTCCCAGCCAAGCTGACCCCACCTGGAGCGGGTAGATGGAGATTCAGATTCAGTTGGTTTGGGCTGGGACTTGGGCATTAGTAATTGTTTAAATCCACCTCCTCCCCCAGCTAATTTTAACATACAACCCAGGTTAAGGATCCCTGCTGATGAGATGCAGAAGGTGCTCTGTTCCAGCCTCTCTCACCAGCAACAGCTACAGCGGTCATTCTCATGGGACACATGAGCTGCTGCATCCTGTGCAGAACAAGTGAGGCTGGAGATCCCACAGATCAAGGCTCAGCTCCCCACCCTGAGAATCTCCTTTTCATGCAAAACTCACAAGGTGTATTCTCAAAGATTTCCAGCCAAAGTGTGCCATAAATATCAATTATCCTCCTCCATTCCTCAATTGTAATGCATATAAACATAGAGAATTAACAGCCATTGATATATGTATCCACTGTGGGATGATTAAGTTAATTGATATAGCCTTCACCTCATATACTTTCCGTTTTTTTTTTTGTGATGAGAACATTTAAAATCTACTCTCGGCTGGGCATGGTGGCTCATGCCCGTAATCCCAGCACTCTAGGAGGCCAAGGTGGGCAGATCATCTGGGGTCAGGTGTTTGAGACCAGCCTGGCCAACATAGTGAAACTCCATCTCTACAAAAAAAAAACCACAAAAATTAGCCATGGGTGGAGGTGCACGCCTGTAATCCCAGCTACTCGATATGCTGAGGTATGAGAATTGCTTGAATCCAGGAGGCAAAGGTTGTAATGAGACAGTTTTAAAGAATATAATACATTATCATAGTCCTCAAAGTATATAAATATCAAAGTATCATGTATACCATAAATATATTCATTTTTCCTTTTTTTATTAAAAATATAATTTAAAAATTTTTTAAAGAATAAACAGGCACATAGGAAGCAAATATTAGTTTCACTCATCTGGACAAGTTGTCAGCAACCCCATTCACTCTCAAAAATACAAGAAGAGCTGGTATGGAGATCATCCCTGGTCTGGGGCCAAATAAGGTACTGCACCTACCTCTCTACAGGTGTGAAGACAGCCAGGTGCCCACTCAGCCGAGCGTGGGAAGAGGAGACAGCAGAAGCCTGCTAGGTGCACATGCGCCTTTAGAGCTGTGCTTCAGGAACTCCAGAGAGGCTGAGGCATTCCCTCCAGCCACCCAGCACAGGGGAGACCTCAGCATGAGTCAGGGGTCACCTCACCAGGTAGACTGGCCTCCCTGTTCCTGTGGCCTCACACATCCTTGAAAGGGCAGCCAAGGCCAGCTGATAGGGCAGGGAATGGTGAGGAGCAGCCTGGAGGGGCTGGCACCATTCTGAAACTCTGCAGAGCAGACTTATTAGTGACTTCTCCAGCGGGGCTGTGTCTCTCCTGCCACCTTGTTCAGAACAATGAGGAATATCCAGAATGGACACATTGCCTGCTGCTCACTGCCCACCTGCTGGCTGTTCCCCAAGGTCAACCACTCGACCTGCCTCAGGTGGACCCCGGGGCTTCCAGGTAGGCCCTCAGCTGGCTCTGTGTTTCCAGGCGGCAGGACTCTGTCATGGGCCCTCCATGCACTCACGTGTCTATGCTGGAGACTTGGAAGTGATCCCAGCTTCCTCCCTGGCTCTTCTCAGCTCCCTTCCTTCATGCCCATGTAGCTGGACCATCAGCTTCTCCAGTCTGAGCCACCTGGAGGGTTTTCAGGTAAGGTTCCCTTTCCCTGCCCAGCCCCTCCTATCTGTCCCCACCACCACCTAGGTGATTCCTCTAAAGCATCACCCAACTCTGCCATTCCCCACTCCTCATCCCTTTAGTGGCCACCAAGTACATGAGAAATTAGGCCAGGCCACCTGGCTGGCACACGAATGATGTGGCCCCACCCACCCCTCAACAGCATCACTGCTGCCCTTCAGAGTCAGTCCTCCAGCCACACTGCTGCTCCTCCATTGCCCCGTTCTCCCTGCTCCCTGGATGGAAACATCTGGGCGGCATTTGAGACTTTGAGGAAAGAGCAAGAGACAAATCATGACCAAATTCCTCCCTGACTGTTGGCCCAAGTAAGATGGAGACTAAACTTCTTGGCTCTGTCACCTGGAGTTCATTGAAGATGTTGAGTGGGTACACTGGAGTGGGGGGCAAAGGTCAACTTGGATTGGGTGCAAGAGAGAAGGAAAATGAGGAAGCCGAAAAAGCAAGGACAGCTTCTGATGTCCACAGGGGATTGGTTTCGGGACCTCTGTGGATCTCAAAATTCATGGATGTCAAGCCCCTGATATAAAATGGTGTAGTATTTTTATGCAACCTATACACATCTTCTGTGTACTTTAAATAATCTCTAGATTGCTTATAATGCCTAATACAATGTAAATGCCACGTTAATAGTTGCTATACTATATGGATTAGGAAATAATAGCAAAAAGCCTGCATGTCTTCCATACAGACACAGTTTTTTCCCCAAATATTTTTGACCCATGCTTCATTGAATCCACAGATATGAAATCCATGGATTGAAAGGACAGACTATATAGTCATCTCTTCCGAGGATTTGGCCATAAAGGGAAGCAGAGAGAAATGGGTGGTCATGGAGAGGAATATGAGCTGAGGCTGGTTTTACACGGATGGGACACATCACAGCAGATTTGTATGATGATGGCAATGATTCTGTAGAGAGTGGGAAATTGAGATGTGGCTTATGCCATGGTGACACTGGAGTGGCTAATGCAGGTGCATTGTCCTGGAGTTGGGGAAAAGATGCAGGGTGAGGTGTTAGACTGAAACTGGGCATTGGAGGCACTTGCACAGTGAGCGGTGGGGCTCCTCAGCTGCTTCCTTGGTCCAACTGTGGCATGTGGCAGGCAGTTCACCACAAGCGCCACCTCCCACCATGAGGCCAGGCAGCCTGCCTGCAGAGACCAAATCACCCCAGTGAGGAGAGCTGAAGGTGCTGATGTCGGAGGAACATGCAGATTACCGGCAGCAAAGCCCATGGCTGACAGGATCTGCACACCCCTCAAAGACATACCCACACACACCCCCATGTACATAGAAAAGACACCGCCACATACATACCCCATAGACACAGACCCACACTCATATACCCACACCCACCCACAGATAGACACAGACACCTGCCACCCTGCACAGCCACCTCCCCACCCCACAACTTTTTAGGGCATCTCTCTTACATATAAACAGTATCAAGTATTACCAGACAGTTGAGGGAAGTTGCCAATAGAAACCAAAGCAAACAAGCAAAATTGGGGGAGTCACTATTATTATTGAGATAATTCAGGAAACAGAAGAAAATTTCACAAACACTGTAACTAATCTCTTCAGCAGGGTAGACTATTGCACTCATAAAATGAGAGATGGATACCATGGAAAAAATCATTAAGAACAATCCATCTGGGATCTGGGAGATGGCCTCCAAGTAAGGAGAAAGGCAGAGAAGACTCCAGAATGACGGCCTGTTGGGGGTCAGAGAAGCCCCATTAGACCAGAACATTCAGGAAGAGAGCACTTCAGTGGGAGGAGTTCCAGGAGGAAAAAAGGAGAAATATATTTAACACTGTGGAAAATATTACAGAGATTTTTTTCCCATAACATTTTTTGGGGGAGGGGCAGTAGTAATAATTTGAAAAAATAATGAGCCATCAAAAATGGAGTATTTTAACTCCAGGAAAAGCCAAAAGTTACAGAAATAAAAAACATGATATTTTTATACTACAAGGCTTAGGGGTGGTAAAAAGTGTATATGAAAGACAAAAACTTCGGGGGGACCAGGGGAAGATGGCCGACTAGGAACAGCTCAGGATTACAGCTCCCAGTGAAAGTGCAGAGGGTGAGTGGACACTGCATTTCCAGATGGATTTTTATTGCCCACAGACCAGGAGATTCCCAGGCAGAGGAGCCACATGGGTCGCCAGCGTGGCTGTTTCGGCCCCATTAGACTGTGCCCTGGCACGGCGGTTATCCGTACAAAAGATACTGGTCCGGGTGCCCTCTTAGCTGGTGATTGGAGCCCTGAGACAGCAGAGTCACCCATTCATCTGAAATAGTGAGCCAGGCCAGGAGATTCCTAGGCAAAAAAACCGCCAGGAATCTCAGCGCCGCTGTTTCAGCCAGCTCAGTGAGTCACAGCACGGGAGATCCCAGCGCCTTTTCAACAGGGAGAGAGTCGACCGTTCAACAACAATAACAACAAAAGACTCTGAGTCAGGGAGCCAGGTGATCAGGCTCGGCTCGTCCCACCCCCACCCCCCACAAAAAAAAAATCAGTAATTGAAAACGCTCTGGGTTGAGAGTTTCACAGCAAGCACAGCTGAAGCAGGGATGGTCCAGCTCTGTGGGGGAGGGGCGTCTGCCATTACTGAGACACTCCACCACTACGGAGGCAGTCTGACCATTGCTGAGGCAGCCCACCATTGCTGAGGCAACCCGCTGTTGCCGAGGTAACCTGCCACTACTGAGAGAGTCCGCCATAACAGAGGTGGGCCACCATTGCCAAGGCAGTTCTAACTACACCCATATAAACAGGACTGCAGGGAAGATCACACAGCAGCTGAGCGGAGCCCACAGCAGCTCCGCAAAGCCTCTGCAGGCAGACAGTGACTAGGCTGCCTCCTCACTGGGCAGGGCAGCCCTGAAAGAAAAAAAAAAAAAAAAAAAAAAGGCAGCAGCACAACGGAAACTCATAAATAAAGCCCTAACTCCCTGGGACAGAGCACCTGGAAAAAGAAAAAGGAAGTTTATGAGTTCTGCTGCAGCAGACCTAAACGTACCTGCCCAGCAACTCTGAATGAACAATGGAGCTCACAGCTCAGGACTTGAGCTCCAATATAGGACAGACTGTCCCCTCAAGCAGCTCCCTGACCCCCGTATATCCAAAGAGTCACCTCATAAGGGAGAGAACAGACTGACATTTGGCAGGCATACATCTGGGACAAAGATAGCAGAAGAGGAAACTGGTAGCAACCCTTACTGTTCTGCAGCTGCTGCATGTGATCCCACAGCAAGCAGGGCCTGGAGTGGACCTCAGCAGTCCTACAGCAGAGGGCCAGACTGTTAGAAGGAAAGCTAAGAAAAAGAAGTAACTTCAGCATCCACAAACTGGAAGTTCACTCAGAGACCCGATCTGAAATCAGTAACCACAAAAACAACAGGTGGATAAATCCACAAAGATGGGAAGAAACCAGTGCAAAAAGGATGAAAACACCCAAAACCAGAACACCTCTCCTCCTAAAAGGGATCACAACTCCTCACCAGAAAGGGAACAAGGCTGGATGGAGAAGGAGTGTGATGAAATGACAGAATCAGACTTCAGAAGGTGGGTAATAAGAAACTACAGTGAGCTAAAAGAACATGTTCTAACCCAATGCAAAGAAACTAAGAACGTTGGAAAAAGATTTGACAAAATGCTAACAAGAATGGACAACATAGAGAGGAATATAAGTGAATTGATGGAGCTGAAAAACACAACACGAGAACTTCACGAAGCATGCACAAGTTTCAACAGCCGAATTGACCAAGCAGAAGAAAGGATATCAGAGGTCCAAGATCAACTCAATGAAATAAAACGAGAAGACAAGAATAGAGAAAAAAGGGTAAAAAAGAACGAAAAAAGTCTCCAAGAAATATGGGACTATGTGAAAAGACCTAATCTACGTCTGATAGGTGTACCTGAATGTGACAAAGAGAATGAATCCAAGCTGGAAAATACTCTTCAGGATATTATCCAGGAAAACTTTCCCAACCTAGCAAGGCAGGCCAATATTCAAGTCCAGGAAATACAGAGAACACCACAAAGATATTCATCAAGAAGAGCAACCCCAAGACACATAATCGTCAGATTCACCAGGGTTGAAATGAAGGAGAAAATGCTAAGGGCAGCCAGAGAGAAAGGTCGGGTTACCCACAAAGGGAAGCCCATCAGACTCACAGCAGATCTCTCAGCAGAAACCCTACAAGCCAGAAGAGAGTGGGGGCCAATATTCAACATCCTTAAAGAAAAGAACTTTCAACCCAAAATCTCCTATCCAGCCAAACTAAGCTTCATAAGTGAAGGAAAAATAAAATCCTTTGCGAACAAGCAAGTACTCAGAGATTTCATCACCACCAGACCTGCTTTACAAGAGCTCCTGAAAGAGGCTCTACACATATAAAGGAACAACCAGTACCAAGCGCCCCAAAAACATACCATATGGTAAAGAGCATCAACACAATCAAGAATCTGCATCAACTAACGAACAAAACAGCCAGGTAGCACCAAAATGGCAGTATCAAATTCACACATAACAATATTAACCCTAATGTAAATGGACTAAATGCCCCAATCAAAAGACACAGACTGGCAAATTGGATAAAATGCCAAAACCCATCGGTGTGCTGTATCCAGGAAACCCATCTCACATGCAAGGATACACAAAGGCTCAAAATAAAGGGATGGAGGAAGATTTACCGAGGAAATGGAGAGCAAAAAAAAGCAGGAGTTGCAATTCTCATCTCTGATAAAATAGACTTTAAAGCAACAAAGATCAAAAGAGACAAAGAAGGACATTACATAATGGTAAAAGGATCAATGCAACAAGAAGAGCTAATGATCCTAAATATATACGTACTCAATACAGGAGCACCCGGATACATTAGGCAAGTTCTTAATGACTTACAAAGAGACTTAGACTCCCACACAATAATTGTGGGAGACTTTAACACCCCATTGTCAATACTAGACAGATCAACCAGACAGAAAATTAACAAGGATATCCAGGACCTGAACTCAGACCTGGAACAAGCAAGCCTAATAGACATTTACAGAACTCTCCACCCCAAATCCACAGAATATACATTCTTCTCAGCACCACATCACACCTACTCTAAAACTGACCACATAATTAGAAATAAATCACTCCTCAGCAAATGCAAAAGAACAGAAATCATAACAATCAGACTCTCAGACCACAGTGCAATCGAGTTAGAACTCAGAATGCAGAAACTAACTCAGAACCGCACAGCTTCATGGAAACTGAACAACTGGCTCTTGAATGTTGACTGGGTAAACAATGAAATGAAGGCAGAAATAAAGACGTTCTTGGAAACCAACGAGAACGAAGACACAACATACCAGAATCTCTGGGACACATTTAAAGCAGTCTCTAGAGGAAAATATATAGCAATAAGTGCGCACATGAGAAGCAAGTAGAAATCTAAAATTGAAACTCTAGCATCAAAATTGAAAGAGCTAGAGGAGCAAGATCAAAAAAACTCAAAACCTAGCAGAAGAAAAGAAATAACTAAGATCAGAGCAGAACTGAAGGAGATAGAGACATAAAAAACCCTTCAAAAAATCAATAAATCCAGGAGCTGATTTTTCGAAAAGATCAACAAAATAGACAGACCACTAGCCAGATAATAAAAAAGAAAAGAGAGAATAACCAAATTGATGGAATAAAAAATGATAAAGGGGATATCACCGCAGATTCCACAGAAATTCAAACCATCATCAGAGATTATTACAAACAACTCTATGCATATAAACTAGTAAACCTGGAAGAAATGAATAAATTCCTGGACACTTACCTCCTCCCAAGCCTAAACCAGGAAGAAGTTGAAACTCTGAATAGACCAATAACAAGGTCTGAAGTTGAGACAGCTTTTCAGAGCCTACCACCCAAAAAAAGCTCAGGTCCAGATGGGTTCACAGCCAAATTCTACCAGACATGCAAAGAGGAGCTGGTACCACTCCTTCTGAAACTATTCCAAATAATCCAAAAAGAGGGAATCCTTCCCAAATCATTTTATGAGACAAACATCATCCTGATACCAAAACCCGGCAGAGACTCAATAAAAAAAGAAAACTACAGGCCAATATCCATGATGAACATAGATGCAAAAATCTTCAATAAAATACTGGCAAGCCAATTGCAACAGCACATCAAAAAGCTTATCCACCATGATCAAGTAGACTTCATCCCGGGGATGCAAGGCTGGTTCAACATACGCAAGTTTATAAACATAATTCACCACATAAACAGAACCAAAGACAAAAACCACATGATTACCTCAATTGATGCAGAGAAGGCCTTTGACAAAATTCAAAAGCCCTTTATGCTAAAAACCCTCAATAAAGTAGGTATTGATGGAACGTATCTCAAAATAATAAAAGCTATTTATGACAAACCAACAGCCAATATCATACTGAATGGGCAAAAACTGGAAGCATTCCCTTTGAAATCTGGCACTAGACAAGGATGTCCGCTCTCACCACTCCTATTCAAATATAGTACTGGAAGTTCTAGCCAGAGCAATCAGGCAAGAAAAAGAAATAAACGGTATTCAAATAGGAAAGGAGGAAGTCAAATTGTCTCTATTTGCAGATGACATGATTGTATATCTAGAAGACCCCATCGTCTCAGCCCAAAATCTCCTGAAACTGATAAGCAACTTCAGCAAAGTCTCAGGATACAAAATCAATGTGCAAAAATCACATGCATTCCTATACACCAATAACAGACTTAAAGAGAGCCACATCAAGAATGAACTGCCATTCACAATTGCTACAAAGAGAATAAAATGCCTAGGAAGACAACTAACAAGGAACATAAAGGACCTCTTCAAAGAGAACTACAAACCACTGCTCAGTGAAATAAGAGAGGACACAAACAGATGGAGAAACATTCCCTGTTCATGGTTAGGAAGAATCAATATCGTGAAAATGGCCATACTGCCCAAAGTAATTTACAGATTCAATGCTATCCCCATCAAGCTACCAATGATGTTCTTCACAGAACTGGAAAAAAAAACACCTTAAACTTCATATGGAACCAAAAGAGAGCCCACATAGCCAAGTCAATCCTAAACAAAAAGAACAAAGCAGGAGGCATCACACTACCAGACTTCAAACTATACTACAAGGCTACAATAATCAAAACAGCATGGTACTGGTACCAAAACAGAGATATAGACCAATGGGACAGAACAGAGGCCTCAGAGGCAACACAACGTATCTACGACCATCCAATCTTTGACAAACCTGACAAAAACAAGCAATGGGGAAAGGATTCCCTGTTTAATAAATGGTGTTGGGAAAACTGGCTAGCCATGAGCAGAAAGCAGAAACTGGACCCCTTCCTGACACCTTACACTAAAATTAACTCCAGATGGATTAAAGACTTAAACATAAGACCTAACACCATAAAAACCCTAGAAGAAAACCTAGGCAAAACCATTCAGGACATATGCGTAGGCAAGGACTTCATGACCAAAACACCAAAAGCATTGGCAACAAAAGTCAAAATAGACAAATGGGACCTAATCAAACTCCACAGCTTCTGCACGGCAAAAGAAACAGTCATTAGAGTGAATCAGCAACCAACAGAATGGGAAAAAATTTTTGCAGTCTACCCATCTGACAAAGAGCTGATATCCAGAATTTACAAAGAACTAAAACAGATCTACAAGAAACAAATAAATAAGCCCATTCAAAAGTGGGCGAAGGATATGAACAGACACTTTACAAAAGAAGACATACATGAAGCCAACAAACATATGAAAAAATGCTCATCATCACTGGTCATTAGAGAAATGCAAATCAAAACTACATTGAGATACCAACTCACACTGCTTAGAATGCAATCATTAAAACATCTGGAGACAACAGATGCTGGAGAGGATGTGGAGAAATAGGAACACTTTTACACTGTTGGTGGGAGTGTAAATTAGTTCAACCATTGTGTAAGACAGTGTGGCAATTCCTTAAGGACCTAGAAATGGAAATTCCATTTGACCCAGCAATCCCATTACTGGGTATATATCCAAAGGATTATAAATTGTTCTACTATAAGGACACATGCACATGAATGTTCATTGCAGCACTGTTTACAATAGCAGAGACATGGAACCAACCCAAATGCCCAACGATGATAGACTGCACAGGGAAAATGTGGCACATATACACCATGGAATATTATGTAGCCATCAAAAATGATGAGTTCGTGTCCTTTGTAGAGACATGGATGAACCTGGAAACCATCATTCTCAGCAAACTGACACAAGAGCAGAAAATCAAACACCACATGTTCTCACAGGCGGGTGTTGAACAATGAGAACACATGGACACAGGGAGGGGAGCACTACACACTGGGGTCTGTTTGGGGGAAATGGGGGAGGGACGGGGGGTGGGAATGTGGGGAGAGATAACATGGGGAGAAATGCCAGATATAGGTGACGGGGAGGAAGGCAGCAAATCACACTGCCATGTGTGTACCTATGCAACAATCCTGCATGTTCTTCACATGTACCCCAAAACCTAAAATGCAATTAAAAAACAAACAAACTTCATCTGGCATCGTAAGTCAATAAGGAATGCCTAATTTCATTAATCGAAATATTGTAGTATGTTCATTTTACTTAGAAATATAAAAGTAAATTCCAGAATAAGCAGGGGAAAGGGTTGAAAATGAGAATCAGGAGGGGCATGTCACTGCAGTAGAGGGGTGGACCCCTGGCTTCATTCTCTGGAAAATGGTGCCTTTCCATTACTCCACTTTCCTCTCCCCCCGCTCCTTTTTTATTTGCAGACCGTATTAATACTTGACATGTTATTGGTTTCTATGTCCCTCGTGTGGAATACAAGCACCTTGAGGACAGGGATTTCATTTGTTTTGTTCGCTGCTTTAGTCACTAATTTTAAGTCCCCAAAACTGTCTTAGCATGCAAAAAGTATCTGAGAAGCTGACATTCCGGAGTTTTCTCTACCTTTCTCTTTAATTGGAGGCCCTATCTCCCAGACCCCAAATGGATTGTTCTTGTTGCTTTTTTTCGTGATATCCATTTCTCATTTTATGAGTGCAATAGTCTACCCTTCTGAAGACATTATAGTGTCTGAAATTTTCTTCCATTTCCTGAATTATCCCACTTGAATACATGAAAAAGTTACATAATAGGTTTGTTGGACCCATGGCCTTTTACATCTAAAATTAGACTTGCTGGGTAAATGTAAGGATTTTGATGACAGGAATCATGACCCATGCTTTTTTATACCCTCAGGTCCTAGCACCCATACATGCTCATGCACACGTACGCACAGTCAGCTAGTCAGTGTCTGTCCATGGCAGAGGGAAGAGTGATTTCAGATGATTAAGTACATTCACAGGGAAGATATAAGTCCCCATCTCCAGTAGCTCATGGCTGTGTCTCTCTTAAGGCACCTACTTCTGTGTACCTCAGATTATAGTTGCGCTTGTCTGGCCTCATCCTAGCATGGAGCCGTGAGCTTCCAGGAAACAGAGGCACTCTGATGTGTTCTGTTGCCTCAACAGTGCTTTGCCTCAAGCTACTGAGGACAAGTATTGTCAGATGAAAACCTACCTATTAGTTAATAAAACTCCAAATAGCCAAGAAACACAGACTTGTCCTGAATGCCATGGCGAGACAGGTGTCTCAGACTGAAAACAAAGCTTTTGGCTTAAGAGTGAAAGAATGAGGGAGTTGGGAGAGGAGGGGACCTGGGACCTGCTTGGCTCCCTCTTTACACTGTGTGTCAGTCAGTCTCTTCCCGGGGCACCTGGAAATGGCAGATTTGAGGTAAGCAATCTAAAAATTAACCCAAACAATTAATAAACTCAATTAAGCGACGATTTCTAAAGCCCCATTGAATAAGTCAAAAATATGTATGATTGCACCAAAGGAAATTTAAACTCTAATTGAGTGTTCTTTTGTAGATGTCCCAACCATGTGAAAGTAGCAATCCATGTATCATCTGAGTTTTGCCATGTCTCTAGCCTGCTGGGATCTCCCTTCCCTTGAATCCAAAACACCAGTATGTAAACCACCCACACATGATGTCAGGAATTTCCATTTCTTCTCTGTTTTTCATAGTGTTCTCAGATGGTGGTGGCATGTCCCAGTGAATGTATGTCCTCTGTATCTGACCTGCTGTCCCTGGATTAATTCTGATGGGCACCTCCGGCCACCAGAAGGCCAAATGAGGCACTGCACCTACCTCACTAGAGGTGTGAAGACAGCCAGGTGCCCACTTAGCTGGGCATGGGAAGGGGAAAGATCAGAAGCCTGCTGGGCACACACAAGCATTTACTGCTGTGCTGTGGGGGACCCCAGAGAAGCCGAGACATGCCCTCCAGCCTCCCAGCACGGGGAGGCCAGAAGATTGCAGTCTTCTGGAGCAGCCACATCACTGCGCCAGAAGACTGCAATCCTCTTTTCACACAGCCACACCCCTTCACCCCAGCCACGGGCACACCTTCTCCTTTTGTGCCCACAAAACTCTAACACAGACTGAATGTAGGATGAGGTTGTCAATACATTTTACTTAAGATTTGAGGGTATGATAAAGAAACCACAAATAGAAAAAGAAAACATAAAACTCAAAATGAAATGCAACCTCTCCTAAAGCTCATGGGCTGCGGCCATCACCGAAGGCCTGGGTGGCCGCCTCACTCCTCTGTGATCCAAATCTCTTCCCTCATCTGTCCTCTCACTCCCCGTATCAGTTAGGTAATGCTAGCTGCTGTGACAAATAAACCTTTAAACCTCAGAGATTCACCATGCTGGAAGTTTACTTTTCAGTCACACAAAGTCCATTTTAGTACTTGACAGGCTGCCTTCCACAGAGTGACTCAGGGACCCAGGTTCTTAGAGATCGTTGCTCCCAGTTGATGGACAGAGATAGAGAATGTGACAAAGCTACACCTGCTTTTTAACTACTTTGGCCCAGAAGTAATTAAGGTCACTACTGCTCATGTTCCCATTGGCAAGATGGGGTGACATGGCCCCACCTAATAAGGGGGTGGGAGCTGGAAAATATAGCCCCTGAGGGCAGCTGCTTTTCAGCAACTACTCTACCATATGGAAGGAAAGCAGAACTCTTCAGAGGACAAGCAGCCATCTCTGCCAGATCTCCTGGCTCAGAGTCTCCAAACTCCCTGTCCCTGCCCCCAACATACACAGGAAGCCCCACCCCAGTGAACATTTCCACCAGGATATAATACATCAGGAATTCAGCAACTGAACATGTCACTCCTTTGTATATTTTACATTAGTGACAAAGAACAGAAGGCAGAAGAGAAACATAATTTACTTAGTCCTGTCCCAAACACTGTCTCACCAGCTCACAATCTCATGTGTCCAAACAGGCTTCTGATTTCCTGGTGTCCTGGCCAATCTTGCCACTCAGCCAGGAAATGGTATCTTTTGCAGGAACCCCAGTTACATATATGCTCCATTCCACACCACGGCATAATTGGGTCCTTGCAGATATCTCTGAATTGAAAGAGCAAACTCTGCCTGGTGAGAGGAGCAGGGTCTGGTTTGCATTTGTTCCTGGTCAAAACAGGAAGCACCTACCCCATTTTTCACAATGTTAGCTTTTTTACAAAGCAAATGCTCTGTGGTGCACACAATGATTCAACCCTGAGGAATTTGTGGAGGCTGCTCCAAATCATTTTCATGGCTTTGTGGCCTCTTACCGTCATCAGCTCAGACAGGATGGATGTTGGTGCCTCTCTTTGAGTATTGTCCTGCGGTCTGGCTCATGCAGCAGGCATACAACGTGGCTGTCACTCTGATGCCTCCCCACTTCACCTCCATCGTCCAGTGACCGCCCATAGGACCATCACTCTTGGTGGGTGCAGGGCTCAACTGCTGGAAACAGTGGGACAAAGCCTGATGACCCTCCGATCATTCTGGATTTGGAGACCTGAATCCTAGCTCTGCCTTGTACTAGGTTGGAGGACCTTAGACAAAAGTCTCTGAATTTCAATTTTCCCCTCAATAAAATGAAGTTAATGACTGTAAACAGTGATATGGAAATAGCAATGATAATAAAACTAAACAGTTGTGTCTTACCTGGCAGTTTTGAAAGCACAGTTTTGTGTGGGTCTGCTGGAAAGAGACCACAGGGAAGGTAAGGCTGAAGCTGGGCCTTGAGAAGTACATGTGGCTTGCATTGGGGAGAGGAGAGTGACCAACAAGCTAAAGAATGTGCAAGCTGGGCTGGGCATGGTGGTTCACACCTATAATCCCAGCACTTTGGAAGGCCGAAAAGGGCGGATCATGAGGTCAAGGGTTCAACACCAGCCTGGCCAATATGGTGAAACCCCATCTCTACTAAAAATATAAAAAGTATCTGGGCCTGGTGGCATGCACCTGAAGTCTCAACTACTCCAGAGGCCGAGACAGGAGAATTGCTTGAACCCGGGAGGCAGAAGTTGCACTGAGCCAAGATTACACCATTGCACTCCAGCCTAGGCAACAGAGGGAGACTCCATCTCAAAAAAAAAAAAAAAAAAAGAATGTGCAAGCTGTCAGCCAGATAAGATGTTTGAAGGTGCATTACTGTAAAGGCCATCTACTGGCGTGCCAGTTGAGAGAAGTGCCTAGAGGACTTGTTTTAATGAACATAAGAACAAGCACATCAACCAGCTAGGAGTGCTCCACAAACACAGTGAGATACTACCAGGCACACACAGGACTTCCTCAATTTAATGTCTGCCCTTTTCAGAGCTCACATTTTCATGCATTGTACATGGACACCCTAGACTACCCCCTGGGTCTAAAATTCACCTTTATACATCACCCGATGGTTTCACACTGTGGTGAAATGATGCTGGTCGCCAGCTACTGCTTCTGCTGCTGCTGCTGTGGGAAAAATAAGCCACACCTCCTCTGAACCAAAGTCAAGTCAAGGTCAAAGTCTTCCTCCTCCTGTGGATGTCAAGGGCATCTCCAGAATCCCCTGGGGGTGGTGCTTTCTGATCAGCCTGGTGTCTCAGGGTAGAGAGGTGGGTGCATAAGGCCACCCCCTCCACCGTCCCACTCAACTGGAGGTGTCATGCTAAGATCCTTCCCCCATCTTTTCTCCAGGCACTCCATGAATCAGATCAGACCTTAGGCTTTTGAGACTGCTTAGCTACCTCGCACCCTGACCACTTTCCTGCAACTGAAAGTGCCTGTGGGAAATGAGAGGTACCCAGACCAGTGTCCCTGATCCCCAAAGAAAGCTGCCTCCCATCTCAAGGACCCCCAAATCCATGCAAAAGTTATCACCTGCCCATCTACCAGCTTGCTCCCAAAGCAAGCAAAACCATTATTAGAAGTGATAAAATTGCTTTGGATCTCTAAAAACAGGATACCCCACCCATTCCTTTAGACACCCAGCCCCTCCACGTGATGTCAGAGGGCGGCAGAGCAGGTGCAGGTCTGGAAGTGGCTCCCTGTAGGTCTCCTTGGCTGCTCTTCTTTTCTCCCCATGGAAGAAGCAGCTCTCTCCCCCATGAGACCACTGAGCCTTTGCCCAAGGATGGATCAGAGAGCAGAACCGCTCCATGTACATCCCTAAGTGTGTGGAGGATTTGAGTAAGTGAAATGATTGTGTAACCTCCAAACCAAGGCTTCATGGCACTTCAAAAAGAGAAAATCAGGACAATGAAGTCTGGGTGGTGTAGTCCCTGGCCGAACTTAAAAGACCCCAAATCCAAGTCAGTGTTGCATTTGTCCCATGAGACAATGGATCAAGGAGAGCCCATTTTTGGTGTAAAAATGTGCAACAGTTCATTGGCAGTCAATGTAGATGTCGATATGGAATAAGAACTTTTTCATCACTGCATTTTGTAGAAGTCAGTGTTATGATGATGATTTTAATGGTTGTCCATTATGCTCAAGTCAGAAGAATCAAGTTGACAAATGACACAAAAAACACAGATATATTGATTATAAACCCAAATCCAACATCATTGCACTAGCTTCAGTACATCAGCACTTTCCACCCATGTCAATTTGAACTCTTATCAGTGCTATAGTTTTTGTAAGGCCGGTTGCCTCACTGGGAGCTAAACCGACACACCCAGCCCACTCCGTGCCTGATAACTATGTCATCATTCCAAACATATTACCCAGCATCTGGCCTCTCCACGTGGGTTCCCCACACCCACCTCTGCCTACAGCACCCAGATCTACACTCAGCACCAAACTATGAGCTCAACCCCCAGCCCAAGGCCTAAAAGACCCCACCAAAATCTTGCCCAATAGCAGCCTGCCCTATTCGTCCCCGGCCAGCCCACTTACCAGTAGTCCCGCCTGCCTACCAATAGCAGCTCTCCCCATCCGTGCCCTGTCCCCCTACAACCAATGATGTTGTCTTCACTTTGTTTCCCAGTAACCAATCAAGTACCTCCATTCCCTATAAAACCCTGGCCCTAGGAAGTCAAGTGGGAGTTCTCTGGCCCCTTCCCGGACCACAGAACTTCACCTGGGAGCAGAATAAATTGGCTTTCCATTCTCTTATATTGGCCTCAGTTTCCTCATTTTGCCTCGGCAATGTACCTTACAGTTTTGTTTTGGTTTTTGTTTTTGAGAGGCAGTCTCACTCTGTGGCCCAGGCTGGAGTGCAGTAGAGCAATCTCGGCTCCCTGCAACCTCCGCCTCCCAGGTTTAAGTGATTCTCCTGCCTCAGCCTCCCAAGTAGCTGGGATTACAGGTGTGTGCCATCATGCCTGGCTAATTTTTGTATTTTTGGTAGAGACAGGGTTTCACCATTTTGGCCAGGCTTGTCTCGAATTCCTATCTCAAGTGATCCACCCACCTCGGCCTCCCAAAGTGCTGGGATTGCAGGCATGAGTCCCTGTGCCCCACCTATTAGTGCTATAGTTTTATCTGTACTTAAATGCATTTTTACAAGAGCTACTGTTTAATGTTTGTACATTTTAAATAAAGCTATATAAAAAAATTTAGTTCAACACTAACATGTTAAAGATGCCTGCATTATTAAATTTGAGAGAAAATATGTATATTTGTCCACTTAACATATATACTCACTAATCCCAAGAAATTCATCTATTCGGATACCATAAGTGGATTTGTGTGGAAGGTCGGGAGGAAAAACATTTTACTGAACAAGAAATTATCTCCATGGTCATCCTCTGTGTGCTGCGTGAAAGCAAAAGCACAAAGTTTTGTCCTGAATGAAGTCTCTTTCAATAAATTAGAGGTTAACCACCTCACTTATCAACAAGCACTGTTTATTTTTTTTAGGATCTCCCTGAAATATGAATCAAGAAGACAAAGAACAAAAGCAAAACTGGTGGGTGGGGAAGAGGAAAATACGGAGTTCACCGATGAATGTGTTACTTGAAAATATAAACCATTTCTTCTTAGCTTGGCTCTGTCAACCATCTCGGAAAAGGATGTTTTTACAATCAGAGCAGAAATATGACTGGCGGCTCCTACATTTACATTTCTTTGTTGCAAAATGAATGTAACTTGTTCAGATTCCAACAGGGAGAAAGCAGCAGAAGTGGTGGTTACTTTCCAAAGTGAAACTTAAAACCACAATCTCCGGTGCACAAAAGGCAGAATGAGTCACAGGAAGAGGCCACTTGCTTGCAAAACTCATTAAAAGCAATGCAGGGCTGAATGGACTTCCTGCACCAATGAAAAGATCCTGGCATCAGGACAGGCACCTCCAGGCTCCAACAATTTGAGGGAGGAAGGGAGCCATTAGCAATCTGGGCACAGCCCAGGTCTTCTCCTTCACATGCAGACCATCTCCAGACCCCACCACACACACACA